>NC_069675.1:94291021-94595558 GCF_023699985.2 Odocoileus virginianus
GCTCGATGGAGGCGGATGTCTCTATAAGCACCACGCGGCACCGCATGGAGAGTGTGGCCCTGTTTGTGCAGAAAAGGACATCTGTGTGTCCACGTGTGTATGAATATGTATGTACAAACATCTTCTGGGAGGCAATACTAGAAGTATTAAGCAGTGATTGCCTCCGGGTGTGGGAGGCTTTACTGCTTTATCTTTTTGTGGTCTGCCTGAATGTCTTTATCACATAATATATTTTATAGTTTAAAACACTTTTTTTTATTTTTAGTGAAGAGACTTAGGTAGTTTTTTGGAAATATAAATATCAAAAGTCATGCCACTGTGGAAATGGACTTCCTGTTGACATGGGTTGCTAGGAGCCATGGTCCCCTCTGGAAAGCTGAGTACCCCCCTTCCAGGCCTGAGGCCACAGAATTCTAGAAATGGAGGGGCCCAGAGATTGGCCGACCATCTCTTGACCAGTAGCTGTCTCTCATGCTGTCCTCTTGGACTAGCTCCTCTCCACTTTTCAGTGGCCTCCCATATTCCCAGCAGGCCTCAGCCCATCCTTTCCATTATCGACAAGAGAGAAAAGACCTTAGGAGGAGGAAGTTTGTGGTGGAGCTGAACATGGACTCCAGTAGCTGCTGTGTGATGTGGGGATTCTTGTTTGATTTTTTTTTTTATTATTGTTTGATTTTTAAAACCTCTTCTGGTACCTAAGATATCTTTCGGAGAAAACACGTCTGGGTTTTTTTCCTCTGTTATTAAGCAAGTCATCTGTTTTTATGATGGAAAGTTGAAAATACCATAAAAGAGACAATCACTTGTAATTCCAGCACACACATCAGAAGCGTGCTGCTTGTTGACTTTTTATAAACTGTAACTATCACCCACCTCCAAAATCAGCATCACCAGCTTCCCCAGAAGGTCCTCTCTGGTCCTGTTCTTCTCGCTCCCACCCTTGAACGAAACCAGTGAAACTTACTATTTTGGTGCATTTATCATCACTTTTTCTGATGCGGAGTTTTTTCTTTTTTTAAATTATAGTCATATTATCTATATATTTTCCTATTGTCCTCCTTTTATAGATTAAGAATAACTTTTTTTCTTATAAAAGCAATGCACAGTCATTGTTGAAAAATCAGAAAATCAAAATCAGCCCAGGGAAGAAAGTAAAAAAGACCTGTAATTCTGCCACCCCGAGAAGACCCCTGTAACTTTAGGTGTCAGCTTTCCGGATCCTTTCTTGTGAATATACTCATTCTTTTGATTTTTGTAGCAGTGGAATTATATTTTACATATTGAACAACCTTTTTTCCCTTATATTTTGACTGTATTTGCATTGTACATTATTTTTTTAAGGCCTTATTCCATTGTATGTACGTTTGTGTACTGTTAAGTTTTTAACCTGTACTGTCTTCTTGTACATTTATCTATATCCTAACCTGAATTTAAATATTGATTCACATTCTTATTCTTGATAAATTCCTCAAAATACAGTGTACTGGGGTAAAGAGCACATACATTTTAAAACTGCACCCTATGTGTCTTACTTGTTTGACATAACCAGCTACATGCTTGTAAAACACATCCTTTTATTCCTGATAGCCATCATCTTGCCCTAGAAATTGGCACAGAAGTTTAACCACCTTAGCTTAAGAGAAGCAAAAAACTGCAAATAGTGAGAAATAGCAACTACTTAATGCACTAGAATAAATGTATAGAATGAGAGAGTCAAAAAGTTCAATGTATCAAATCCCCGTGGAAATGCTGGCCCCCAGATTAGAATTTCTTTTTGAAGTCTCAAAGGTCTTACTCAGCTTTACATAAACTTCTCAGAGGAGCACATGCATTTAAAAAAAGTTTTTTTCCTGTTGATATATTTAAGTAAACATTTTCCAGACACACTATTTTAACCCTAAATTAGTCTGTATGCTTTTCTAATACCATTTTCTCCATGCTAAAATAACAATGATTCATCCTGAAAACTTCATTTCTATTTTTTTTTTCCAAACTTCATTTATTAATCATATAGTGTTGGGTCAAACTTCAGATCTCCACTTGTCCTTAAAATACCTGTTATAGAAGCTTTGTGTGCCTTTGCAGTGATCCACTATCATGTATTCATATTCTTTTAAAAAACTTGCCATATTTCATGAGTCTACCCGAGGTGTTTGAGAGTATCTCCTGCCCCAAACTCTTGCCAGCTTTAGGAATTACTGGTTTTGCCAATTTGTTATGTCCTTCATTTTAAACTTGACACTGTAACGCAGGCTTTTTATTTCTATATTAGAAGAGCTTCAGAAACATCATTTAAATGAGGGTAGGTAATGAGATAACGTTCCACCAAGGTGGTTGGTGTGTCCTTTCCTCTGGGGTCCCTGTGGTTGCCCTTTAGCGGTTTTAGCTCTTCCTGCCCAGTGGACAGTCGGGGCTGGTGGGACCAGTGGCTGCAGTTCTGCCTTGTGAGTGCATATATTTCTCCCTCCTCTACATCAGAATCCACCTCACTGCCTGGAGATCACGCCACCGTCTTCAGAAAAGCTCGTCTCCGTGATGCGGTTAAGTGACCTCTCTACAGAAGATGATGACTCCGGTCACTGTAAAATGAACCGTTATGATAAGAAGATTGACAGTTTAATGAACGCGGTTGGTTGTCTCAAATCTGAGGTGAGGGGCTGGACTGCCCAGCGTCCCGAGGCCGCTGGAGACTTGCCAGGTGGTGTCCTGGTGGACAGCCCCTTCCCGCTGCTTCTGCAGGCCTCCCAGGGTTTCAGATGCCCTTGTGGAGGTAGTCAGGGCAACCTGGGATTCCTCTCCATCAAGCATTTAGCCCGGGCCTGGCCCTGACCTTGCCAGGTGCTCTGTATGGATGGCCTGGTTTGATTTTTTTTTTTTTGGCAACGGTAAATGAAGTCGATGGTATTATTGTCCCTGTTTTGGAGATGAAATGACTGGAACACTAGGGCCTCTTTTCTGTTTTTATGCAGAAGTTTAAAAAAAAAGCAAAGCAATGGCCCAGAGAGGTGAAGGAAGTTTGTCCTCAGTTGCTAGGCTATGTCTTTGGGTGGGACATGGCAGGGGAATCAGAAACAACCTGGAAATCCAAGGGCCCCCAAGTACGAAGCTGGCGGAGCAGCCTTGGACTCCAGGCTGTGGCTGCTGGTGGGGCCTGTGTCCTTAGCCTCCACTACGCCCAGGGCCCACGGGCCTCCCCAGAGAACCTGGGGCTGGTGGCTGCCTGGCAACAGGCCCGCCTTTCTCCACAGCCTGCGGGGCAGGGGCCTTTTAGTGGCACCTCCTCCGGTGGTGTGCCAGCTGAAGCACCGTTTGTATCCTGGCTCCGTCCCCAAGCAGAAAGTCACTCAGGCGCTGCCCGCTCCATTTCCTCAGTGACGAGATGAGAGGAACAGTGACCGCCCAGGGTCGTTGGGACGGCTGACTGAGCTGTGGCCAGAGGACCCCCCTCCCGCCCCCGCCATGACCCTTGAGCGCTCAGTCCGAGGTGCCCTCGGCTTGGTCCCGAGCGATGGGCCTCGAGATGTGGGGAGGGGCCGCCTCCCCTCAGTGGCCCCTGGCTGCGTGCCCCCACACAGGTCAAGATGCAGAAGGGAGAGCGCCAGATGGCCAAAAGGTTCCTGGAGGAGCGGAAGGAGGAGCTGGAGGAGGTGGCCCAAGAGCTGGCCGAGACGGAGCACGAGAACACGGTGCTGCGGCACAACATCGAGCGCATCAAGGAGGAGAAGGACTACACCATGTGAGCGGCCCTGCCCCCGGGCGCCTGCCCGCCCGCCCGCCGGGTCCCAGGGGTCAGCAAGGTCACTAATGCCCTCCTGATCCCCTGCAGAGTGCAGTGGGGGAGGGCATGGGGAGATCTTTGTGTTAAAAAAAAAACAAGAGTCCCGCAGGACAGCTAGGAGCCAGGCAGTGGGTGCGGGGGCAGAAGACCTGGTCGCAGGATCGTGTTCCGGGAAGGCCCCAAGGAGGGAGGCGTCTGTGACTGAGAAGTGAAAAAGCAGGCCAGAGCGAGGGCAGTAGGGTGGGCCAAGGGCAGGGGTGCCACAGGTTCGCAAGGGCTCTTGGTGCCCACTGGGAGGCATTTGCATTGAGGGTGCTTGGGAGCCACTGAAGGGTGATGGAAGCAAGGGAGTGGTGTGACCAGACGTGGGGAGAGCAGAGGGGAGAGCTCAGAAGTGGATCTGAAGATGGTGGCTAGGTGACCTTGGCAGTGGCCGGGGGCTGCGGTGACACTGGTTTCTGAGAGACAAGCAGGTGGCAGCACGTCTCCTGGTATGGAGGCCCCGCTCTGGTGACCGCATTTCCTTCCAGAAGGCCGCGCGGGCCTGAAGGGCCATCCCTGCCCCCCTCCCCCACTCCTGTGCCCTGACCAGGAGATGAGGCTCGCAGGGCATTGTGAGGCGAGCCTTGCAGCTTCAGGTGGGCAGGGCCCTGGGGGGTGGCTCACAGGGTCCTGTTCTTTCTGGCCCCAGGCTGCAGAAGAAACACCTCCAGCAGGAGAAGGAGTGCCTCATGTCCAAGCTGGTGGAGGCTGAAATGGACGGGGCTGCTGCCGCCAAACAAGTCCTGGCCCTGAAAGACACCATTGGGAAACTGAAATCGGTAAGCGGCCGCCAAAGCCGCCCAGCCCGGGGCTGGGCCCAGAGAGGGGGCACCTGCAGACTCTGGAGGGGCCTTTACGCAGTCATCGTGCTGACTTTATGACATCTTCAGGCCAGGGCAGGGCACTCTTAACTCCTCAGCCTCCCCTCCCCCTTCTCACTTCTGGGGCCTGACCCTCGAAGATGACCTTTGGTAGCTGGGGCCTCCGAGGAGATGTCATCATGGGTCTCCTGGGATCACAGTAAATCCAGGCATCTGTCTGATTCTTGCAAGTATCAGGCACCAAGTATATCGTCCAGGAAGTGCACCTCTTCCAGGAAGCCCGCCCTATCTGCGCTTGCCCACACTGAGCTCTCCAGCCCCTTTTTCTACCTGGCACTCTCAGCAGGCTCAGCTCCAGCCCATCCCTTCTGGTCTTCCTCCTGCAGCTGCCTTGCCCAGGCTTCCTGGCACCAGGGACTCCTAAGTTCCCCATGGAAATTCCCTGTGCCAGCTCTTCCATTCTCCCCCTGTGCCTGGCAAGATTGCCTCCTGTCTTTCAGGAGAAACAGATGACCTGCTCGGACATTAACACCCTAACGAGGCAGAAGGAACTTCTCCTGCAGAAGCTGAGCACATTTGAAGAGACCAACCGCACTCTGCGAGACCTGCTGAGGGAACAACACTGCAAAGAGGTGAGCGGCGGCCCCCACCCCACCCAGGCTCCCATGTGGAACCTGGGCCCTTCCAGCCCTGCAGGCTCTTGTCTGTATAAAGAAAATATTCTTGGTGCCTGCTGACCTGAGGGGTTATCATAGGAAGATTGGCTGAAATCAATCACATGAAACGCTGGGCATCTGGTAGACAGACTGCCTTCCTTTTTGAAGTGGGCCTGGCAGTACAAGAAGGACCTTGGAAGTCAGAAGGGCAGCGAGGAGTCAGGGAGGGGTTTTAGCCCATCCCAGGGTTCGTGTGGCAAAGCAGGCAGGGGAGGAGACCTGAGTTTAGGAAGTAGGAGGCTTAATGGCTGGCAGATACATTGTATGATATCACTTTGTTTTCTTAAAAAAAAATGGTCTCTGAAATATATTTTATGTTAGCAAATGATTCTGAAAAGACTGACAGTATAAACAGCTCTCTTCCCACTTGGTTCAACCCAAAGGGTACCTGGAGTCTCCAAATGCCAGTCCTGACAAGATGGTATTTTTCTTAGATTTTGTTTGTTTGCTTGTTTAGGGCTTTTTTTTTTTTTTTTTTTTGGCTGCTTCGTGCAGTCTGTGGGATCCTAGACCCCTGAACGGGGGTCAAACCCATACCCCCTGTCGTGGAAATTCAGAGTCCCAGTGACTGGACTGCCAGGGAATTCCCTGGCAGTTAGTTTACCATCTTTTTTTAAAAAGCAATGTCACCTTCCTTTGCTTTTATTTTTAAAATTAACATTTAAAACAATAGTGGACCTGCTATCCAACTTTTGAAACAAAACCTTGTCCACATGACTGAATCCCTCTTGGTCTCCTTTGTCAATAACCTCATCTCCCTCCCATCAGAGGGGAACTTTATCTGCGATCCGATAGTTTTTCTTTTGGGTACGCATCCTCAAGCAACGTATGGTATAGTTTAGCATGTTCTCAGACTTGACATAAATGATATTGTTCCATATGTATTCTTCTTACTTTGCTTTTTTCAGTCAATGTTTTTATGAGATCTATCCATTTTTATCCTTGAAACCTAAGGTGGTTCATTTTCCCTGCTCTATTCCGTTTTGTGACAGTACCACAACTTATTTACTCACCCTTCCGTTGATGGAGACAGTTTTCAGTTGTTCGAGCTCACAAGCAGTGTTATTTTGCACATTTGTCTGGACTATCCTGGTGTTCTTGAGAGTTTCCAGGATATATTTCTATGACTTTTACTAGTTACAGCTAAATTATTCTCTTAAAATATTTCTGTCTCATTTCTAGTTCAGTGTTCATGGGTGGGTGATTTTTAATCTCTCTGGGCCTCGGTTTTCCCACCTATAAAATGGGAATAGCATCTTTCACATGGGGTGGTAAGAGATTTAGGGATGTTGCCTGGACAAGGTTTGTGTGTACTCCCGGCACACGGTGGGTGCTTGGTAAATGGTGGCTGATGCTACTGCTTATCCTGGGACTGGAGGGGCTTTCAGAAAACTTCTTCCTACCAGTTGTTTTCCCTTTTTGCCTTCTTAGCTCCTATTATAACAGCCTGGAAGCCCAGACTCTCCAGTTGGAGGTGAGGGGTCAGCTAATTTAAACTCCCACCCATAGCAGGTGTCCCCAGTTCTATCCAGGTGCTCACCTCCTCCTGCCTATGCGGCCCTCGGGACTGCACCCCCATCTCAGTGCTTCCTGGGGAGTGCTCAGAGCGGTGGGGGCAGCGTTCTGGCTCTGGAGTCCTTTGGCTTCGGGCCCAGCTCTGCCGTTTCCGACCGTGATCTCAGGCAGCTGAATTCACTTCTCCCAGCCTCAGTCTCTTGGTCCGTGAAATGGGCATGGTGACAGTGCCTGGCTCCATAGGGTGGGGGATTTGCTGTGGTCACATGCTATTCTGTGTAGAGTCCCCCAGAGGCTCAGAGGGCGTCATGGCCTATCCTTTGGATCCCCGGTCCAGGCTTTGGTCCTGTGTTCTTTGCCTCTTGTTGCTGGAGAAACCACAGTGCTGTCTTCTTTTAGTTCCTGGGTCCCCGGGAAATTTCGGGACCAGGGAGCCCTTTTCTCTTGGCCTGTTAGGGTGAACTGAGAGATTAAAATGGAAAGAGGAGTGAGCCTTCTTCTAGGGGTACTTGTTCAGGTGCCCGGGAGGAAGGATAGAGATGGTTCACAAAGACACAGCCCAGTGCGAAAGTGGGCAAGGGTGTGAGCAGACAGTCTGGGGAAGGGGAAGCCTAAATGGCTAAATAAGCATGAGAGTTATTTAATAATTCAGTAATTAGGGAAGTGCGAATTAACAGAAGGGTTCATGCTGGCAAGACTGGCAAGAGGTAAAGGCTGGCTACTGCCCGGTGCTCTCACATCCTGCTTGAAGGTGTGTGAGTCAGTGCAGGCATTATGCAGGGCATGTCAGCTGTCACAAATCACAAACCTTCTGGCCCAGCCATTCTTACCCTTTGTATCAGTCCTGGAGAGACACTGTGGTATATGCTCAACATGTCTATTGCTTCAGTATTTTACTGTTGCAAAACCTGGTATTTATTGTTGCAAAACCCCGGAGCCACCTTATTGTCCAAAAGTTATGGGGAGAGGTTAAAAATACCACTGCATTTTATGGAGAAGGAAATGGCAACCCACTCCAGTATTCTTGCCTGGAAAAATCCATGGGCAGAGGAGTCTGGCAGGCTGAAGTCCATGGGATTACATGACTGAGCATGTGTGCAGAGGGTGGAGGGAGATGGGTTGGTAGCAATAAACTGGTAGAACTAAAAAAAAAAAAAAAAACCACTGCATTTTAGAGACAGAAAGCAGACTAGGAGTTGGGGAATTCCCTGGTGGTCTAGTGGTTAGGCCAGAGAAGGCAATGGCAACCCACTCCAGTACTCTTGCCTGGAAAATCCCATGGACGGAGGGGCCTGGTAGGCTGCAGTCCATGGGGTCGCTACGAGTCAGACATGACTGAGCAACTTCACTTTCACTTTCATGTGTTGGAGAAGGAAGTGGTAACCCACTCCAGTAATCTTGCCTGGAGAATCTCAGGGACGGGGGAGCCTGGTGGGCTGCTGTCTATGGGGTCGCACAGAGTCAGACATGACTGAAGTGACTTAGCAGCAGCAGCAGCAGCAGCCAATGGTTAGGACTTGGCACTTTCACTGCCGGGGCCAGGGTTCAGTCCCTGGTCAGGGAACTAAGATCCTGCAAGTCATGCGGCATGCCACCCCAGCCTACCTCTACACATTAAAAGCACAGATTGGGGGTTTCTGGGGGCAGGGAGGAAGAGAAAATGGAGACTGACTGCTTGACAGGTGCGGGTTTCTTTTTAGGTGATGAAAAAATTCTGAAAGTAGATAGTAGTGGGTCTTCCTGGTGGCTCAGACAGTAAAGAATCCTCCTGCAGTGTAGGAGATCTGGGTTCGATATCTGCGTTGGGAAGATCCCCTGGAGGAGGGCATGGCCACTCCAGTATTCTTGCCTGTAGAATTCCATGGACAGAGGAGCCTGGCAGGCTATATAGTCCATAGGGTCACGAAGAGTCGGACACGACTGAGCGACTAATACTTTCACTTTTCTCTTTCAGATGGTAGTGAGTTACACAGCATTGTAAATGTACCATATGCACTGAATTTTACACTTAAAAATGGTGGCAAAGTTTGTTATATTTTACCAAATATACCAAAAACTATTGAATTGTACATTTTAAATGGATGACTTGTATCTGAATTTATATCTCAATAAATGTGTTTTTTAAGAATCCAGTTATAGACAGAATTATAGTATGGTATCATTTTGGTAAAATTACGCATTAATTCCTTCCCACCCCTCACCTCCCAAAAGATAGTTCTCTAGGTGTAGCTCTGTGTAAATGCAGAAAGAAAGGACGGGCAGGACAGTCACCAAACTCGCCACTGGAGGACTGGGTTTGGAGGTGGGGAGAGGGGTTCATTAAATATTTTATGATGAGTATATAATTCATTGCTTCCCTCATGAGAAATATAATTTTCAGGAAAGGAATAGGATCTAGAGGAAGTAGACATCTCAGTTTATTGGTTAACGAGTGGGCTTTTCCTGCCTTCCCTTAAAGGATTCCGACAGACTGATGGAACAACAAGGGACACTATTGAAACGGCTGGCGGAGGCGGACTCTGAGAAAGCGGTAACACACAGCGCCCCCTGCCAGCCAGAGCGGGTATAGGCGACAGCATAGAGGTGCTGAGCGGCTGCAGAAGGGCTGGAGCCCTGCTCTGATATTTTTGGGGGTTCTTAGTTTCATGATCTGTAAAAAATATGGAGCAGATATTCTCATCCCTCCTGCTCCACCGGGCTTGTCTAGCTGCTCACTTGAGAGCTTGAATCACCAAGTTGGACTCCAGCCTGAGGGATGGTGATGGTGGTGATGGATTTGTAAGCCATCAGTTTGTTCTCTGAATTTCCTTGTTTGTATTACGGTGTAGACTTCTTGACCCCAAAATTCCAGTTCTCCCAAGGAATCTCTGCCAAGGCAGCATGTTCCAAAGTCTGTTCCATGGAAACCTGAGTTCCTCAAGTGTTAATGGGTATAAGAAACAAAAGAGGGGAGGAGTGATACATGGCCAAATAAATATGGGAAACTACTGACCAGCCTGAATGGCACATTCAACAAGCTGTTTAACTTCAAGACTTTCTGGAGCATTAGACGTATTAATGTCTGTTGTGAGGTTTTGAGAGAGAAAGAAATAGAGACCATGATTCCCAAGGTTTGGCCCTTGGTGCCTGGCTGAACATCACTAGGATTCAGCAGTCATGGTGATAATGCCTGAATGTGCATTCCCAGCTCGAGAGCCTCGTCAAATTATGATACATCAGTAAATGGAAATACTAAGTGCTTTATCAAAAGATACATATTTAATCACACTATGGTAAACATGGTTATACAGCAAAATATGTACTTGGCTTTCTAGTCTGTGTTAACAGTGGTTATCTCTGGGTGGGAGATTGTGGATATTCCTTAGTGTTTTTTGTGTGTGTCAGTATTTCCCACAGTTAACATTATTTTAAATTGTTATAAAAAAAAATTGTGATATAGATGTTAGGTGCTTCCTGCTCGATCTCTGTGACATGGGCCAGTGTCTTTGGGACTTGAGCCCAGTGGCCAGGCACTCACAGGAGTCTTGTCCTCTCTGGGCTGAGCCTCCTCTCCCTTCCCAGGGAGCTCATGACAGTCTGTTCTCCCCAGCGCCTGCTATTACTGCTCCAAGACAAAGACAAAGAGGTGGAAGAGCTTCTCCAGGAAATACAATGTGAGAAGGTACCATCCCCAACAGTCCCTCCTCCGTATGGGCCGGGAGAGTGCGCTCTTCCAGCTCGTGGGTAGAGTATGCTCTGGAATTGCAGAGCTGGGTTCAAATCCTGGCTCTGTCACTTTCTCCGTCTTTCCAAAGGCTCAAGCAAAGACAGCATCTGAGCTTTCCAAGTCCATGGAGACCATGCGGGGGCATTTGCAAGCACAGCTTCGGTGCAAAGAGGCGGAGAACAGTCGCCTGTGTATGCAGATCAAGGTACCGGCTTGGCCCCACCGGTGGGAAAGGGAGAGGGCGGGGCTTGGCAGTCCAGGGACCATGGCCTGGCCAAGGCGCTCACATTCAGGATTTGCCCCCAAAGGTTTGGGGGGGGGGGGGGCTGCTGCCAAAGCACTCTGAGCCAGTGGCAAGGGACACTCTGGGCCAGGGGCAAGAGCAGGGGTTTGAGTGTTCTTCCCAGCAGTGACCAGTGGGTGCCGTGCTCCTGAGCCAGTCACGTAATCCCTTAGGCCTCCAGTTCTCCTCACTACCCATGGGGTGGGTAGGGGGAAGGGGGTGGGCTGATGTCTTTGAGCCAGGGACCCTCTAAGGTCACAGCTCTGCTGAGTAACTGAGGAATATCTCTGACTACTGTACTGGGAGTTCAGGGAAGGATGCCAGAAGAGTTCTATCTTAACACCAAGACCCAGCGGGTTCCGTAATGGGAGAGGTGCTTTGGGGAGCTGGGCAGGGCCCTCACATCTCTGGTCTGTATCACCTCCCACACAGTTGACCTGATTTCTGTCTCCCTCATTCCTCCTTTGTGCTGCCCGCCACCACACCCTCCCCGGACTTCTTGTCTCTGCTCCACCATTGTCCCTGCCTCCCAGAACCTGGAGCGCAGCGGGAACCAGCACAAGGCAGAAGTGGAGGCCATCATGGAGCAGCTGAAGGAGCTGAAGCAGAAGGGGGAGCGAGACAAAGAGTCCTTGAAGAAAGCCATCCGAGCCCAGAAGGAGAGAGCCGAGAAGAGCGAGGAGTATGCCGAGCAGCTGCACGTGCAGCTCGCCGACAAGGTGGCGGCCTCCCCGAGGAGGGGACGGGTGGGGCGGTAGATGGGCAAGGAGCGGCTGCGCGGGTGGAGGCGGAGAGCTCCAGAGAGGTGGCTGGGCGGGCAAATGCAGAGCTGCATGGCAGCCGAGGGGGTGAATGAGCTGGGAGGACGGCTGGCTGGCTGGCTGGCTGGAGGAAGAGGCAGTCAGGGAGTAAACAGCTTAAAGGGTGGTGATGGGGGAGGGCGGCTGGCTGGAGACAAGTGGAGGGTTTGTGGGACATTCTAACCACATCAGTATCTCGGGTGGGAATGATGGTTATGGATTTGCAGTCAATGTGCGTGTGATGCTGGAAACTGAAAAGTAGCATCTGGCTGCTGCTTTAGTCTCAGCACTTCTAGAAAGGAATCGCAGGAGTGGGGTTATCAGGGGTTATCATGTTATCAGGGTGAGGGGTGTGGCCTGGGATGGCCGTCAGCTCCCTGGGCCTCTGTGCTGACACCTGACCGACGGACCCTGTCTACTGTCCCGTTCCCAGGATCTTTATGTCGCTGAAGCTTTGTCCACTCTGGAGTCATGGAGGAGCCGCTATAACCAAGTTGTAAAAGACAAGGGAGACCTTGAGCTGGAAATTATTGTCCTGAACGAGTATGTCTGTTGAGGAGAGGGCATGGGACCGATTGGAGGAGGGGGTGAGCCGGTGCGTGGTGCCAGGCATCCTGAGGCAGCTCATGTGGGTCACATGGGTGCCGTCTGGTCTCCTCTGGTCCAGGGCCGCATTGGACTGGCCCTGAGGTAGGCCCTGGTTCCAGCCCTGTCCCAGGGTCCTAGCCTCTGGTGAGCAGTATGGACGGGCCTTCTCTGCTCATACCTGGGCCAGAGCGGGGCCCTAACCTGCATGGCAGAGAAACAGGCCCAGCCACAGTGGTATCCTCCTTCCAGTTCTTGGGGGACAAGGCAACTGGTTTCTGCCTTTGTCCTGTCTTCTCTCAGCTTCTCTTTGTCTCTGCCAGTCAGTAGGTCAGAGGTATGGCCTGGGAGTAGGGGGCAAAAGTGGCCTTAAGTTGAAGGTGACTGAACACACCTTCCTTGTCACTGGTGAACTATCAACAGTGTTCAGCCGTATTCATGTGTTCATTCATTTGTTTATTGAGCAACTACTATGTATTAGGCTGTGTGTTGGCCTTTAAGATTACAGCAGTTAAAAAACAAATGCATTCCCTTCCCCATGGAGTTAACCGTGTACTGCAGCAGGAGACAGGGCTACAGAGACCTGGACTCCCTAGGCTAAGGGGTCACAGGGGAGCTAACTTGGTCTCTAGGTCAGGAATGTTTTGCCTGAGGAATACCTTTGGTTGTTTTCAACTCAATTTGGCAAACATATCCTGGGAAACACGCTAAATGCCGGGCCTTATGCCAGGCACTATCCTTGGGATTCTCCCATCTAGTGGGAGAAAATGGATAGTTAAGGCAGAAGGATCTGAGGTACAGACGAAAGGGATCAAGGAAGACATATCCTGAGGTGGGATGTAGGAACCGGGTTTTTCAAGTTGAGCGGGAGTTTGCAGGTGAAGCAATACAATGCGTTTGCTTGGGCCTAGTCAGTACTTAGAAAACATTTGCTGAATGGCAAACTATAATTTCTCAATACTCAGAGCACATGCTGTGCAAAGGCACAGTGGTGGATCTGCAGTCAAGAGCCCCCAGGCTCGTCCGAGGCCTCAGACTCTGTTTTTGGATTAGCGCCCCTGCCAAGGGCCTCAGGGTGGGGGAAGGGGACTAGGGCGGGGAGGGGGAGCCAGGTGCCTTTGTACTGCTTTGTGGCGCCTGCCCTCACCTGAGGGAGATGGAACCCCAGTGTGATATGTGTGTGAGGAAGATGGATGCCTGGGGGTACCCCTGACCACTGAGCGTAGGAGTGCTGTGCTGACTTCAGTTCCTGATGGGCTAAGAGATCAGGAACTGCTGTGGGGAGCTGGGAAGGGACTGCATTCGTGGCCCTTGTCTTTAGGGAATGTCTCAACCTTGTGGGACGACCAGAACAGAGAAGGCTTCTTGGAGGGAGTGGTAAGGGAGGCAGACCTTAAAGACTGTTTTATGAAAGTGGGCTACCTGAGAACGCCACGGGTACCAATGCAGGGGCAGCTGCTCTTTGCAGTGGAAACTGGGAGCGGCCCGGGTACCAGGGAGAGGGACATGGGTGACCTGGAAAGGAGCCCCAGGCCCCACTCCACACAAAGACGCAGGCTGCTCACAGCCCGCGGGGTTGATTGTGTCTGCTTTCGCTTTGTGACCTTCCAGCCGGGTGACAGATCTCGTAAACCAACAACAGACCTTGGAGGAGAAGATGCGGGAAGACCGGGACAGCCTGGTGGAGAGACTACACCGGCAGACCGCCGAGTATTCCGCATTCAAGCTAGAGAACGAGAGGCTGAAGGTGGGTCGTGAGAGCCCGGCCTGGAACACTCGGGTAGAGAGCAGATGGCTGGGTACTTCTGGCTGGGCCCGGAGATGACCACTGGGGCCTCCCAAGGGCATGGAGGCAGCAGTGGGCTAAGAGGGCTTCCTCTGGAGTCGGGGAGACCGAGATTCAAGTCCTGACCAAACCTTGTAGAGCTGCAGGACCCAAACAGGATGTCTGCCATGCTGTTGCTGCAGTTTCATTAGGGGGAGGAAGTGAGGTCTGTGTGGGGGGTGAGGCAAGTGAAGTGCCCCACGTGACACTCAGTCTGTGCACGTGAGGTAGATCTGACCTTGAAGTTAACACTGATGCTCCTGCCGCACTGTTGGGATCATCCACGTGCATTCACTCTCACTGTAACCTCCCAATAATGTGATAATTACTCCACTTTCTAGAATAAGGAGACCTCTTAGAGCGAGTTTAAGTTTCTTGCCAAGATTCTGCCCTTGGAAGTATTGGGAGTTCGGATTTGAACTTCAGTCTGACCCTGGGGCTATAACCACTAGCTTTTAACCACTCGCTCTACACCCTCCAGCAACCCTGTGGTGAGAGGCACCGAACAGAGGTTGACACTGCAGAGCCAGGTTGATCTTGCTTTTTAACCGATCTGGGCAATAGTGTCTTTTTTTTTACTGATTTTTGTTAAGTAACATAGATTTAAGGAAGTATAATACAGAAAGGTACACAAAACAGACATACTTTGTCCACCAGTCGCCCCGATGGAACCTTAAAGCCAGCCACCCTGGTGACCTCACCTAGTTACAGACACCCCCTGCTAATGGAGCGGTTATCCTGACTTCTGTCACTCCAGATGAGTTGGCCCGGTTTTGAGCTCTGAGCCTGGCCCTTGTGGCTCTTCCTCGGCATTCTGTTTGTGGAAGTTATCCACATCGTGTGTGGTGGTCCATCCTTCTCTGTGCTGCGCATTTTGCCATCGCAGGAATTACACCACGACATGTTTATCCATTCTGCTGTCGATGGACGCGTGGGTGGTACAGCTTCCTATACCTTGAAGTAGAAATGCTCGGTCAATAGGTGGTACATTGACCTTTGGTAGATGTCAGCAAACAGTAAAGCAGTTGTACAGATTTCCACTCTTATCAGGGTGTATGAGAAGTTTGCTCCGTGTCTCCTCAGCAACACTTGGTATTGTCCACCTTTTTCATTTTAAAAAGGTGGGAGAGCACTAGTGTGTCATTGGTTGCAGTGCAATTGTTGCATAAATGACAGACAACCCCACCTCTAACAGTTAACTGGGGTGATGTTTGAAGGATTGTATGTCTGTGTGGCGAAATACAGTGTGGCTCTTCAAAATGTTTGTAGAAGTATATTTCCCTAGACATTAATTACAAAGGTAATAATAAGTACACAGGTAAAATATGCTTATATTTGAAAACATCACAGAAATGTGATAGCAGAACTGAAGGTCTCTGTTAACCATAGTATGTGCATTTATTCCAGTTTTTTTACCCTGATATTAACTTGCATATTCAAACATATGCACATTCGTTCATCCATCTGTTATTCTGCAGCTTGATTTTCCCACTCAACCTTATTTCATGGATATCTTTTTTTTCTTTTGCTTTCTTTCTTTTAAATGAGTGCTTATTATTTTATTGAGATACCATGACTTTATTTTGTCCCATCTGCTAAGGTGGGCATTGGGCATTGGGTTATAGAACATTTATTGATGAGAGAAGTAGTTCTCAACACACTTGTTAATTGAAGAGTTTGTTGCAAAGCACTGGATATAATATAATGCCATGCTTATTGGGAAAAATAAAATATCTACACAGCTATCAATATATGGCCATATACTAAGGAATCATGATTTGTTTTTCTGGGTTTTATCTCCATTTTCTTTAATGATAATGTGCTGTCTTTTTTCTTGTTTTTTTCTTTGTTTTGGTCATGCTACGAGGAATTCGGGATCTTAGTTTCCTAAAAATGGATCAAATCCTGGCTCCCAGGAGTCAAAGTGCTGAATCCTAACCATGGGACTGCCAAGGAATTCCCAGTAATGCATTGCTTTTGTAATAAGAACAGAAAAACATGGGAATCTCTTATTTTCATCTATCTTCACTTGAGTGGGTCATATCAGGAGCCCCGCCCTGGTGCCTCTCTGCAGAAACCTGCTGGCAGGGGTCGAGTAGGTGGGGCTTCCCTTTGCCAGCCTCTCGGAGTAGGAGCCAGGGATTGGTTTGGCCACCTGCTCCGGGACCTTTCCTACTGGTTACCCACGAGCCAGTTAACCTTAACCTGGTTCCCTTCTAGGCTAGCTTCGCCCCAATGGAGGACAAGCTCAACCAGGCGCACATCGAGGTCCAGCAGCTGAAGGCATCGGTTAAGAACTACGAGGGAATGATTGACAACTATAAGAGTCAGGTAGGCCGTCTGGTGCCAGCGGCCCTGCCAGGGCAGCAGCGCCTCCTGCTATGGAGGGAGGTTCACCCCAAGGCCTCCCCCCAGAAAGGTGTTTTTTTTATTTTTTCACCAAAACTTGGCTCTACCCAATGCTTTGTTGGTCCACAGGTGATGAAGACCAGACTGGAGGCTGATGAAGTGGCTGCCCAGCTGGAACGCTGTGACAAAGAGAACAAAATCCTTAAAGATGAGATGAACAAAGAGATTGAAGCGGTATTGCTCCCCGTGCTCGCCTTCTTCCCCTCCCAGTCCTGGGCCTGCAGTCTGTCCCTCCTGTCTGCCCTTGACGCTTCCGATGTGCTTCTCATCTCTTCTTTCTCTCTCCTGCTTCCTCATTATGAATACTCTTTCTCATCCCAGTTTTCCTTCTTCGTTTTCCTAAAAAAAAAATTTCCCCTGCTTGGAACATTCAGGTGGATTCACATCCACAGATCTGCCAGGCCGTAGGTGTGCCTGCTGCATGCATTCTGTGTGATGTCTTTATTTTGTGCCAGCCAAAAAATTGCCTCCTGTCCCCTTCCCCCCAAAAAAGCATTATTCTTCTAGAGACAGCTTTGCTGTCTGAAAGCAAAGGGATCATCTTAATAGTGACCTTGGAGACAGATTGAGTCCAGGCTCAGCCAGTACCTGGCTGCATATCCTTGGACACATCACCATCCCTCTGCAGTCCTCAGGCTCCTCCTTAATACAAGGATGGGTGAAGACCAGATAGGTGATAGCTTTCCCTCTGACCCAGAGCATTGTGACTGCCTTCCTAGGAGCTTTTGGGTTACACTAGACTTGAATCCTGGCTCTGCCAGTTTCTAACTGAGGGACCTTGGGCAAATGACCCTTTGATCTTCAGAGTCCTTAGGTGGGGCCAGCAGCACCTACTGCGTGAGTTGTATCAATTCAGGGAGTAATGCCTGGGTCCTGGAGTTTGTTAAATGATCGCCATTATTCAATGAGTGAAGGAGCAGCAGGCTGCAGTCACCACATGACCAAATGCGTCCCCCCAGAGAACAGTTAAGATGTCTTTAGTGGCCTGCCGGGAGGCTGCACTTCTGCCCATGGGCCTTGCAGAATCCTTTCCAGGGGACTGAGGGCAGCCTTGCCCACACTCCCAAGGAGTTTGTTTGGTTGCTGCGGCCGCCAGGCCCTTCCCAACCGTGGGTTCCTCTCTCCCACTCCAGGCGCGGAGGCAGTTCCAGTCCCAGCTGGCTGACCTACAGCAGCTGCCCGATATCCTTAAGATCACAGAGGCTAAGCTGGCCGAGTGCCAGGACCAGCTGCAGGGCTATGAACGGAAGAACATTGACCTCACAGCCATCATATCAGACCTGCGCAGCCGGGTAAGGGACTGGCAGAAAGGGTCCCATGAACTGGCCCGAGCAGGGGCCCGCTTACCAAGATGAGCTGCACGCGCGCCCACCCCACCCCCCCCAAGGGAGGACCACTTCTTTTTCTTGGCTGCCGCTTTCTGAAAGGAGTGAGCTATCATCAGTGCTGTGAAATAAAAGTCTGGTGTGCCAAATGCCTTGTGTTTGCACAAAGTGATTTTAGTTATAGGAGCTGCCGGGCGCTCCTGCTCTCGCCGCTCCCCGAGTGCTCCAAGTCTCCGCCGGCCTCTGCCCTTCAACGCTCCGCTGCTGTCTTCAAGCCTCGTGCCTCCAGTGGACACCAAGCCATAGGTTTTCTTTGTCTCCGTCTTTCTCTTGCTTTAGCTGCCTTTCCCTAGTCTGACTAGACCCCTTGCCTGAGCTTCTGTCCCAACAGAGGACTGCTTTTCTCCCAGAGGCAATCTGCCTTTGGGTGCCTGGAACCAAGCCGGCGAGGTCTAAGAGATGGTACGCTTCTCATCTGCACTGTGACATTGGGTGAGACCCTTCCCTTCTCTACACCTGCTTCCTCGCAGTAACAGTGGAAGTAGCTGCCATTTTTTGAGCACATGCTCTGTGCTCCAGCATTCTCTCATTTAATTCTCCCAGGAACTTTGCGAAGGGTCTTATTTCCCCCAGTGTACAAAATGCAGCCGAGGGCAGAGAGGGGGAGAAGTCATTTCCTGAGGTCACAGAGCTAATGCTTGTCAGCAGGGACTGGAAGCCAGCCAGCTCCGTCTGGTTCCCAAGCCCATGGTCTGAGTACGTTAAATCACCTGCCTAGTCTTGAACCTGAGTGTTCTCAGGGCCTTTCAGGCCCGGATTTCTGAGTCTTCTGGATAACTTCTTAAACCTGCCAGTCTGAAGGACTTGATAGATTTCCTGTGGCCTTGCTTGCACTGGTCCCCAGTTAAGGGGAATGACATCAGCGGTCCCACCAACGTCCTTGGTAAAGCTCGGTAGTGGGTTGCGTGGACCAGTTAGGCCTGCTGTCTGCTTTTGCCTTCTCATGTCTGCCCAGATCCTACTGACTGGCCTCTCCTGAACCAGAATGTGTCATCGTGGCTCTTCAGGATCGAAGCTGGCTTCTCAGTGTGGGAGAGCCTTCGGTCTCGGGGGTCGGGCCTAACCTGTCCCCACTCTCCTCTCTCCTCCAGGTTGTACGTTGAGACTTGGATGCCTGCTGAGGGCAGCACGCCTCTCTCCTGGGTGTGGATGACAGGTCACAGGGATAAGGGAGGGCTGTACCTGGAGGTTCTTTAGTAAACCAGTCTGTGTTCCTGTCATTTTAGATCGAACACCAGGGGGACAAGCTGGAGATGGCGAGAGAGAAACATCAGGCTTCCCAGAAGGAAAATAAACAGCTGAGTCTGAAGGTGGATGAACTGGAGAGGTTAGAGGCACTTGGTCCGATCTCTGTCCTCTTCCTAGGACCTGAGACTTTTCTGCCACTTAGCTGCTTTGGGCTCAGTGTGCAGAAATGTTTGAGGGACTCGAGGCCCTGGAAGGTACTAGGCAGACCTCAGAGGAAAAGCTGTTTTCACCGCAGTGGTAAGCATTGTGGGAGAGAGGAAGGTGGTCTCTGGCCAGGGGGGATGCTCCATGACAGTGTGATCAAGATCAGACCACCCAGTGGTGGTCCACTGGTTAAGACTCGCGCTTCAGAGTGCCTGGGTTTGATCCTTGCTCGGGGAACTAAGACGTTACATGCTGAATAGTGTGGCCAAAAAGTAAAAAAGAAAAAAAGGATCAGACCACCCATAGGCACCACCTATCAGAAAGGCATGCTTTATCCAAGCAAACCAGCAGTGCCAGGTGCTGCAGCAGGGACACTCCCCCGCATTCTGCTTTTTGTTCCTGGTCACCCTTCCCAAGACCTTTCTGATCTATTCCCTGTTACTTACAGACTATTGGAGGCAGTCAGGTAAAGAGTTCACATTTTGGAATCAGAATCTCTGGCCTTTGATCACAACTTGGCCACTTTACCTGCATTGTGATCTTGAGCAAATCATTTGATCCTTTTGAACCTCATCACCCTGTTTACTCATCTTGAGAAAAGGACCAAGGTAGGGAGAACAGCCCAGTTCTTGGGGTTGTTGTGGATCTTCCACGAGATAATCCTCAGAGGGCATAGCGTGTTACCTGGTGTACAAAATCACGCCATATAGGATAGTCTATATGAGTTTATTATCTCCATTTTAGATACAAGGAAACTGAGCTTGGGGAGAGGTTAGATGACTTGCCCAAGATCACATAGCTGGTACTTGGCAAAGCTGTGACTTAGCCTGTCTTCCTCCAGAGCTTTTAGTGTTCATAAAATGAGGGCTGGAGCCCTCGTTTCAGTGATGAAAGACTTGGGGAATCCCAGGAGGCTGCAGTTGGCCCACCTGGCTCACACAGCCTGCCAGCAGGGACTTTAAGCAAGTGGTCTCCCCTGGGCTCCACCTCTACTCTGCTGGCCTCAAAGATGCAGCTGGAAAGTTTAGGGCTTACAGAACTCCTGAGATTGGACGGTGTTCTGGAAGTGCAGCAGGGACCACGTGTGCACACGAGATGGTCACTGCTGCCCCATGGCTGGTCACAAATGATGTTGAGTGGTCCAGCTGAAGTCCCTTTGCTGAGGGTGGCAGCAATGAAGAAGTGGAGTGGTGGGGGGGGGTGCGGGGCATGGGTTTTGGTGGCAGACCTACCAGCTGTGGTGACCTTGAGTCAATAACTTCGCCTCTCTGTGGCTCAGTTGCTTCATTTGTAAATTGGGGATCAGAATGGAACCCACATTCCTGAGCTGCAAGCTGCTGTGTTACATGTGATGATATACGTACGTGGCACAGCCTGTGCTTGCTTCTCCCACTCTCCATACAGCTTCTTGCCGTCATGATGATCAGCAGATTTCTTTGATTTATTCCTGTTATTCCCTGGAGATTCTTGGTGTGATGTGAACCCCGGTCCAGCGTGGCTGGCAGCCCCCGGCCGTGTGGAACAGGACACATAGTGGGATGGCAGACTCTTGACTGAGTGCTTTCACCTAGGAAATTGGAGGCGACCAGTGCCCAGAATATCGAGTTCCTACAGGTGATTGCCAAGAGGGAGGAGGCAATCCACCAGTCCCAGCTGCGACTGGAGGAGAAAACACGGGAATGTGGAACCCTGGCGAGGCAGTTGGAGAGCGCCATTGAAGACGCCAGGAGGCAGGTCAGTCTCACATCTGTTGTTAAGTAGTTCTGTGTCTTTGGGCACATTGCTTAACTTCTCTGAGCCTATCTCCGCATCTGAAAAATGGGCATTTTGTAGTAGTACCTGCTCCCACAGATTCATCATAAATGATTGTAAAGCAGTTGGCACTGGATTCACAACTGCTCCTGTCATTGCTGCCGGTGTGGGCCTCAGACAGGTGTCCCACATCTGAGGTGGTGACTCATGGAGCGTTGGCAAAAGCCAGGTGAAGCAGGCTTGCAGAAGTTGTCTCCGTAACTAGCTCCTGCCCTGAGGCTCCAGAAACCCCCACAGTGAGACCGGCTCGTGGGAGCGGCCCAGCCTCTTCTTTACCAGATGTGCCCCATGTCAGGTAAGCCAGCCCCACCTCTCTGCTTTCTGGGCAGGTGGAACAAACCAAGGAGCACGCAGCCTCCAAGGAGCGCGCAGCCCAGAACAAAATCCTGGACCTTGAGACCCAGCTGAGCAGGACCAAGACTGAGCTCAGCCAGCTGCGGCGGAGCCGGGACGATGTGAGTCTTGCTGGGGGTAGGGGGTGAGAGCAGACAAGAAGGGCGTGGGTTGAGGTTTGAGCTTCCTGGGGCCCGCAGGGCATGGGCATGGGCAGGCCTCGGTGTTCTGTTGTTTTTATGAATATGACATGGTTTTATTTTTCTCCCATCACTTTCCCATCCCTTCAGGATATTCCAGGCCCATCCCCTTTTTATTACCAGCTTTGTTAAAACGACATTTACATAAAACTCTCTCATTCAGATTGTACAATTCTGAGTTGTGCAGTTATCACCACAATCCAGGTTGAGAATATTTTCAGAAAGAAAATGACCCATTAGCAGCCACTCCCATTCCCCCTGCCCTCATCCCCTGGCCTCTGGGGTTGGTCTGTTCTGGGCGTTCCACACACTTGGCCCCTGCCCTGTTCCTCCTCTCAGGCTGATCGCCGCTACCAGAGCCGTCTGCAGGACCTGAAAGACCGCCTGGAGCAGTCGGAGAGCACCAACCGCAGCATGCAGAACTATGTCCAGTTCCTCAAGTCGTCCTACGCCAATGTGTTTGGGGATGGTCCCTACACTTCCTACTTGACCAGCTCTCCCATCCGCTCCCGGTCTCCTCCTACCTAAGCCGCTGCTCTTGGGCTAGGAGCTCAGATGAATGCTGTGGCAACAGAGGTGTCGCTAAGCCATACCTGGAAAGCCTGTTGGTTTTCCTCTCTCTTCCTGAGATGAAGTATGTTCAGGATCTTGTCTTAGCCACTAACTCCAGAAAAGTGCCTCGAGCAGCAGGGGATGGAGCCGAACCCACTTAGTTCTCTCCTCTCCGATAGCATCACCTGATGGAAATTTCTAATTACCCCAACAGGCCTTAAAGCCACTACTATTAGGGTCAGGTTTTAACTCACTGTGATTGGCTCTTTCGTTTCTCAAGAGAATGTCTGGCCTGGACTTTCCCTCCAGACCCTTTTACAGCTCTCTTCTTTTTTAGGGCTCTCTCTCTCTCTCTCTGGTTTTCCCTGACCCAAACCAGCAGGAGCTGTTAGGCAGAGGTCCTCACTGCACCGCATGTTCATGCACTGGTTTCCTCATTGCATGGGTACGATGTCCTCTCCAAGGTGCTCCCCTTCCACCTGTGGCCAAGTTTCCTCAAGGCCACTTGCCCTCATGCACTTCCCTACAGACACTCGAGGGCTTATGCTTTACAAGTTCGCCTTGTAAAATTACGATCCCAATCTCACTGATTTTTCTCTTGGCTAGGTTTGTGTCTGTGGAATGCATTTATTCTTGAAATGTGTGTGTTTTACAGAAAGCTTTTATAATCAATATTTAAGGTTCCATAGGATGGTCTCCTTTAACCACATGATCCCTCTTCTAAAAATGATTCAGTGAAACTCTGCAGAAGAGCCAGTTAACGTTTTTTAAAGGACGTGGTACATGGAACATTAGACTATTTCATTTTGACTGGGTTGGCTCTTTCTCCTCTGCGTGCTTTCACTTTGCAATCCCATGAAAGGACCGGAGGAGATACATGGTAAGGTGCTGCTCGGTGTGTGAGGGCAGATGACTTTAGCTGTTAGGAGGAAGATGGGCTGTGTCTGTCTTACCATTTTCTAAATGTTCATTGCTTTCTGAAAGATGATGGGTTATTTTTGTCCTCCTCACATGTTCCTGTATTTAAAAGAACAATATATTCTTTAGAGAGAAGAGAACACACTTGGTGTTCTCTGCTGAATCCTAACCTTTCCATTCTAGATGGTATTGGCCTCTGGGTGATCCAGTCTAGTCCCCTCTCAGCCACTCTAACCCAAGTCCAAACCTCTGGAGAATTCCCCTGTGTCCCCAAAAGCAGTGGTCCCACACAGGCATCTGGATTGCACTCCCAGAACCGCACCCCTCCCCACCCCCCCAGTTTTGGAGACGTTTGTAGTTTCCAGCTTTCAGTGGTTTGTTTTTGTTTGTTTTCTTCTTAAATTTTATCTTCAGCTTTTAATTTTGCCAAGGAAGGTCCCTGAAATTACTACCAACAGCTACCATTTCCACGAAACCATGCCTATTTTCACATCTTTAACATAGACTTGAACTTTCATACAATGTATGAAAGATCTTCCTAAGAAAAGATAGTTGATAAACTTACACCAATGTGCATACATTTCTGTATAACTCATCATTATCATCAAGCTAATGATAACCCCCTCAGTGCAGGATTCTGCTATCTGTGGTGATGCTGTAGGAACACCTCTCTTTGAGTTCATGGCTGGGATTCTCCCAACAATGTTCTGTTTTTCTTTGTAAAATATTGTATTACAAAAAGTCCAGAGAGTTTGTGGAAATGAAAAATGTTTATATTGCTTCAAACTCGAGAGTTTTCCTTTCTGCCTCAAAGAGACCCTATGAAATGGGCAAAAGGGTCAAAAGTTAGTGTCCTAGTTTAAAGCTAGCCTTAGGCAATGATGAGCTTTTCATTTATTGAGATAGATTTAATTCACTCTTTTAAGGTATATAATTCAGTGGTTTTTAATATATTCAAAGTTGTGTGACCACCACACACAACTTTATCTAATTCTCAAATATTTTCATCACACCCAAATGGAACTTCTTCTGAGAAGCCTGTATGCACGACAAGATGTAACAGAACTGGATATGGGACAACAGACTGGTTCAAAATTGGGAAAGAAGTACATCAAGGCTATATATTGTCACACTGCTTATTTAACTTCTACACAGAGTATATCATGCTAAATGCCGGGCTGGATGGTTCACAAGCTGGAATCAAGATAGCCAGGAGAAATATCAACAATCTCAGATATGCAGATGACACCACCCTTATGGCAGAAAGTGAAAAGGAACTAAAGAGTCTCTTGAAGATGAAAGAGGAGAGTGAAAAAGCTGTCTTAAAATTCAACATTGAAAAAACTAAGATCCAGCCCCATCAGTTGATGGCAAATAGATGGGGGAAAAGTTGAAACAGTGACAGGTTTTATTTTCTTGGGCTCTAAAATCACTGAGGACCGTGACTGCAGCCATGAAATTAAAAAATGCTTGCTCTTTGGAAGAAAAGCTATGACAAACCTAGACAGCATATTAAAAAGCAGAGACATCACTTTGCCGACAAAGGTCCACCTAGTCAAAGCTATGGTTTTTCCAGTAGTCATGTATGGATGTGAGAGTTGGACTATAAAGACAGCTGAGTGCTGAAGAATTGATGCTTTTGAACTGTGGTGTTGGAGAAGACTCTCGAGAGTCCCTTGGACTGCAAGAAGATCAAGCCAGTTAATCCTAAAGGAAATCAGTCCTGAATATTCCTTGGAAAGAAAGACTGATGCTGAAAGGGAAGTTCCAATACTTTGGCCACCTGATGCGAAGAGCCAACTCATTGGAAAGGACCCTGTTGCTGGGAAAGATTGAGGGCAGGAGAAGGGGGCAAGAGAGGATGAGATGGTTGGATGGCATGTAGAAGCTTAATGCCTTGACCTGGGATGGAACACAAGCCTCCCCTGCAGTGGAAGGGCACAGTCTGCCACACTGTCTTCCACAGGAGCTGCCTTATCTTAGAGTCCCACTGGTAGTGTATGAGGATTCCAACATGTCCACAACCTCATCAAACCTATTTGCTTTTCTGTGACCTATAACGCCCACCCAACTGAAGCCCCCAGGTCTAAAGTCATGGTAGAAAGCAGGAGCCACAGGCCAAGTCCTGTACGCAGGCGCATGGGTGGGCGGGCTTGGTACGAGAGGCGGGGCCACGAAGTCGTTGGGGGCGGGGTTGGCCTGTGCGCCCCGGAAGCGGAAGGTAGGGCCTGTTTCCGGGCGGCTGATTCGAGGACTTGTTTTGTCACCAGCGGCTCATCTAAAGATCTGTAGCTGGGCAGGCCATGCCTTCTGAGGGTCGCTGCTGGGAGACTCTGCAGGCTCTGCGCAGTTCCGACAAAGGTCGCCTCTGCTACGACCGCGACTGGCTGCTGCGGGGTGAGGTGAGCAGCGGCCCCTAAGCGGCCGGCTCAGGGGCCTCTGTGCTTCCTTAGCCTTTGGCAAGCCCTCCTCCGAGGAGGCCCTGAGTTCTTTGTCACAACACGCGTCCGCTTCTTGACTCCTGTGTGTGCGTCGCCGTGTCCTAGAGTTTCTGCTGTCTCTCTCCCCACTATTTTAGCTTCTCAGGAGCTCCCCTTCAGAGATGCTCTTCTCTGAAGGCTTCACTGCTCCCCGCTGCCCAAGTTAGGCTCCTCCGCTCTGGTTGTCAAAGCAGCCCTGGCCTCTCAGGGTCAGTTTATTATTGCGCGTCTCTTGTGTTAGGAGATCCAGATTGAGCGGTAAACGGTTGTTGGTGGTGGCTGTTAAGTCGCTCACTCGTGCCTGACTGTTGGCGACTGCAGTACGCCAGGCTTCCCTGTCCTTCGCTATCTTCCGGAGCTTGCTCAGACTCAAGTCCATTGAGTCAGTGATGCCGTCCAACCGTCTCATCCTCTATCCCTTCTCTTGCCCTACCAAATTTTTAGATGACATCGGACAAACCTGGAAACCTTAATGGGGGCGTGGTCACTGCACCTAAGATGTGCTAAGCCCCGTAACAGACCGCGCAGGTGGGAATGTCGAGATATTTAAGGCATAGCCTTTTCCCGAGTTGCTCTTAATCTAGCTACAGGTATGAAGTCTCTTCAAACGAAAATATATAGCACTTATAAAGCATTTCTCTGTTTGTCTTTGACAGTTTTAAAGACTATATATACCTTACACTCTATAGGATGAATTCCATCATGAGTCTGTTCGTTGTCGACTCAGGTTATGCATTCTTGGCAGGGATAATGCAGAAATGATGAGGTGTTCTCAGTAACTCAAATCCGTTACACATAAATGCTTCAGCCCATCCCAGCACTGGTGATGCTAAATTTATCAGTTGATCACAATGGTATCTGCCAGATATTTCCACTTAAAATTCATCATTTTTCCCTTTGTCCCCAATTAGTATTTTGTCAAACCTCCACTCTTAGCGTTTACTGGTAACTTCGCCCTTAACCGTTTCTCTGATGTGCCCAAATGGTATTAAGAGCCAGTTTTATATCTTTATTTTTGAATTGCCAATTTATATGTCTTAGGCTCATTTTGCACGTTTTCTTGTCTGGGTTTTGCCAGTATTTTATAAGTTCTTTATGTATTAGAGATAATAACATTACTTTATCTGAGATACATATTGCATATTTTTTCTAGTTTGTCAGTTAAAATTTTTTTCTGTTTATGGTGTTTTTTGTGTGTGTGGTTTTATTTTTACATTTGAAGCATTGCTTCTGGAATTTATTTTGGTGTAAAGAATGAGAAGGAAGTTGTCTCAAATTCAACATCCATTCATGACAAAAACTCTTACCAAAGTGTGTATAGAAGGAACATATCTTAGCATAATAAAAGTTACTTATGACATACTCACATGCCAGCACAATACTTGATAGTTGTAAAAAGCTGAAAAACTTCCTACTAAAATCTGGAACGAGACAGGGATGCCCATTCTCACCATTTCTGTCTAATATAGTATTGTAAGTCTTAGCCACAGCAGTCAGACAAGAAAAAATAAAAAGGTATCCAAATTGGAAGGGAAGAGGTAAAATTGTCATTATATACAGCTGCCATGCTACTGTATGTAAAAAAACCCTAAAGACTCCACACAAGAACTACCTGAACTGATAAATGAATTTAGCAGGGGAGCAGGATACAAGATTAACACTCAGAAATCTGTTACATTTCTTTACACTAACAATGAAATATCAGAAATGTAAAGTTAAAAAAAAAAAAAAAAACACCTTTTGAAATGGCATCCAAAAAGAAAGGTACTAGGATTTGTAAGATACAATTTGATGACTGTAGCTAACACAGTTGTACCATATATAAGAAAGTTAAGAGAGTACATGCTGAGAGTCCTTTTTTCTTTCTTTTATCTATGTGAGAAAATGGGCTTTCCAGGTGGCGCTAGTGGTAAAGAACCCGCCTGCCAGTGCAGGAGATGTAAGAGATGTGGGTTTGATCCCTGGGTCAGGAAGATCTGGAGGACACAGCAGCCCACTCCAGTATTCTTGTCTGGAGAATACCATGGACAGAGGAGCCTGCCAGGCTCCAGTCCATAGGGTCACAAAGAATTGCACACAACTGAACCGACATTGCACGCATGCACTCATAAGATGGATGTTAGCTGACCCTATTTAATCATTTTATAATCTATGTAAATCAAACCGTTATGTTTACATCTTACACTTTTATAGTGATGTATATCTGCTTTTCAATAAAACTGGAAAAAAATTGAATCTTACATAGAATTCAGTCAGCACTTTTAAATCACTAATATTCACTGAGTGTATGTGCCATCAGTCAGTTCAGTTCAGTTCAGTCGCTCGGTCGTGTCTGACTCTTTGCGACCCCGTGAATCGCAGCACACCAGGCCTCCCTGTCCATCACCAACTCCCGGAGTTTACTCAAACTCATGCCCATCGAGTCAGTGATGCCATCCAGCCATCTCATCCTCTGTCGTCCCCTTCTCCTCCTGCCCCCAATCCCTCCTGGCATCAGGGTCTTTTCCAATGAGTCAACTCTTCACATGAGGTGGCCAAAGTACTGGAGTTTCAGCTTCAGCATCAGCCCTTCCAGTGAATACCCAGGACTGATCTCCTTTAGGATGAACTGGTTGGATCTCCTTGCAGTCCAAGGGACTCTCAAGCATCTTCTCCAACACCACAGTTCAAAAGCATCAGTTCTTTGGCACTCAGCTTTCTTCGTAGTCCAACTCTCACATCCATACATGACCACTGGAAAAACCATAGCCTTGACCAGACGGACCTTTGTTGGCAAAGTAATGTCTCTGCTTTTTAATATGCTATCTAGGTTGGTCATAACTTTCCTTCCAAGGAGTAAGCGTCTTTTAATTTCATGGCTGCAGTCACCATCTGCAGTGATTTTGGAGCCCAGAAAAATAAAGTCTGACACTGTTTCCACTGTCTCCCCATCTATTTCCCATGAGGTGATGGGACCAGATGCCATGATCTTAGTTTTCTGAATGTTAAGCTTTAAGGCAACTTTTTCACTCTCCTCTATCACTTTCATCAAGAGGCTTTTTAGTTCCTCTTCACTTTCCGCCGTTGGAGAAGGAAATGGCACCCCACTCCAGTATTCTTGCCTGGAGAATCCCATGAACGGAGGAGCCTGGTGGGCTACAGTCCACGGGGTCGCAGAGAGTCGGACACGACTGAGAGACTTCACTTTCACTTGCTGCCATAAGGGTGGTGTCATCTGCATATCTGAGGTTATTAATATTTCTCCTGGCAATCTTAATTCCAGCTTGTGCTTCTTGCAGTCCAGCGTTTCTCATGATGTACTCTGCATATAAGTTAAACAAGCAGGGTGACAATGTACAGTCTTGACGTGCTCCTTTTCCTATTTGGAACCAGTCTGTTGTCCCATGTCCAGTTCTAACTGTTGCTTCCTGAAGTGCATACAGGTCTCTCAAGAGGCAGGTCAGGTGGTCTGGTATTCCCATCTCTTTCAGAATTTTCCACAGTTTATTTGATCTAGTCGAAGGCTTTGGCATAGTCAATAAAGCAGAAATAGATGTTTTTCTGGAACTCTCTTGCTTTTTCGATGATCCAGCAGATATTGGCAATTTGATCTTTGGTTCCTCTGCCTTTTCTTTTTTTTTTTTCTCTGCCTTTTCTAAAACCAGCTTGAACATCTGGAAGTTCACGGTTCACGTATTGCTGAAGCCTGGCTTGGAGAATTTTGAGCATTACTTTACTAGCGTGTGAGATGAGTGCAATTGAGCATTCTTTGGGATTGCCTTTCTTAGGGATTGGAATGAAAACTGACCTTTTCCAGTCCTGTGGCCACTGCTCAGTTTTCCAAATTTGCTGGCTTATTGAGTGCAGCACTTTCACAGCATCATCTTTCAGGATTTGAAATAGCTCAACTGGAATTTCATCACATCCACTAGCTTTGTTCGTAGTGATGCTTTTAAGGCCCACTTGACTTCACATTCCAGGATGTCTGGCTCTAGGTGAGTGATCACACCATTGTGATTATCTGGGTCGTGAAGATCTTTTTTGTACAGTTCTTCTGTGTATTCTTGCCACCTCTTCTTAATATTTTCTGCTTCTGTTAGGTCCATACCATTTCTGTCCTTTATTGTGCCCATCTTTGCATGAAATGTTTCCTTGGTATCTCTAATTTTCTTGAAGAGATCTCTAGTCTTTCCCATTCTGTTGTTTTCCTCTATTTCTTTGCATTGATCGCTGAGGAAGGCTTTCTTATCTCTCCTGGCTATTCTTTGGAACTCTGCATTTAAATGGGAATATCTTTGCTTTTCTTCTTTGCTTTTCGCTTCTCTTCTTTTCACAGCTATTTGTAAGACCTCCCGAGACAACCATTTTGCCTTTTTGCATTTCTTTTCCATGGGGATGGTCTTGATCCCGGTCTCCTGTACAATGTCACGGACTTCTGTCCATAGTTCATCAGGCTCTCTGTCTATCAGATCTAGTCCCTTGAATCTATTTCTCACTTCCACTATATAGTCATAAGGGATTTGATTAAGTCATACTTGAATGGTCTAGTGGTTTTCCCTACTTTCTTCAGTTTAAGTCTGAATTTGGCAGTAAGGAGTTCATGATCTGAGCCACAGTCAGCTTCTGGTCTTGTTTTTGCTGACTAAGTTTACTTCAAAATTCCTCATGTGTTCTTTTCCACTCCAGTGTTTTAGATTGCTTTCAGGTTTACTTTAATGACCATCTTGGTGAATTGTTCCTTTTTCTGCAGTTAGGATTGTTTAGTCTGATACTCTAAAAAGATAGTAGTCAAGATCATTATCAAGAAACTACTGTACTTTCTTTTCATCTCTGATTGTTAATACAGTTACTTTGGGTCTTGGTATGGAGGTATATATTAATGTTTATTAGGACTTCTAGGTTTTCAATAAAGCATAAAGTGGATTATAAGGACAAAATTATTTTTTGGTTGCTTAGATCAGTTAACATGCAAGTTGGACTTAACTTTTTTCTTGTCTTCTAGGATGTTTTACAAGAATGTATGTCTCTTCCCAAGCTGTCTTCTTACTCTGGATGGGTAGTAGATCATGTCCTTCCTCACATACAAAAGAACGCACCTCCCTCTGAGACGTCAGCATCCTCTGTATCTACTTCAGCCCTCGACCAACCTTCATCTGTTCCCAGATCTCCTCTCAGAAACCCTGCCTTCTCACCTGTCTCCTCAGCAACATCAAATGGAACCAAGGTAAGATTTTCACTCAGCTCAGGACAGAAGACAATGGTGGCTGCAGAGTTGAAGTGTCTACTTATAATATCATTGTCATACTACAGTGACTTTACTCTGAGAAAGTAATGATTGCTGCTTCTTCATGTAGCTATTTGTAGGAACAGTGTTTGCCACATCTTTCTATGAAGACGCAGAGGGCGAAATTCCTCTCAGTACCAAGAATAGTAGTTAATTTCTTGAGGAGTTGAATTGTTTTTTCTCATAAGCATTACATTTGTTTAACTCTTAAGGTCTCCCTTTTTGTTGTTGCCTGCTGGAAGACTGAGAGTAAATTTTATACTTGCTCTTAGATTTACATACCTTGTCTTTGGTTCCAAATTAGTTTGTACCTTTTTGCTTCAATCTTGTTCCTGCCTTCGTTTCTCCTACTTGTTATCATTGTTGTTCAGTCGCTGACTTGTGTCCGACTCGGCAATCCCATGAACTGTAGCACACCAGGCTTCCCTGTCCTCCGCTATCTCCTGGAGTTTGGTCAGACTCACGTCCATTGAGTTAATGCTGCCATCTAATTGTCTCATCCTCTGTCACCTCCATTGAGGGCAAGAGGAGAAGGGGCAGACAGAGGATGAGATGGTTCTCCCACTTAAAAACAAATTGTTGCCGATGCTCTGCTGTGCTTTGCTCTTCTCTTTCTTCCTGTTTCCAGAGTTCCTTTGTATAAGTACAGATATACAAGAACATATGTATTTTCTTTTTGGTAATTATGTTGTTAAAATTAATCTGTTGACCACACCGTGTGGCCTGTGGGATCTTAGTTTTCTGACCATGGATCAAGCACTTGCCCCTCCATCAGGAGCGCAGAGACTTAACCACTGGGTAGTCTTGGAGAGCTTCCCATGTGTGCTGCTTTTTCTTCAGTTCTGTTTGTTTCTTTCTTTTTAAACAAAGTTGCTCGAATATACTGTTGTGTATCTTGTTTGTTTTCATTGGTTTCTGTTTTTCCTCTTGACAATATATCTTACAGATGATTCATTTTCTGTGTCTCTATATATTTGCCTCATTCTTATTAATATGTTTTCTGACTTTTAATTTGTGCTTGTTATAGTTTATGTTCTTTATAAGCTGCATTAAATCCTTTCTGGATCGAAGTAAGATATAGGAAGTAGTATTTGGCTAAGAATATAAAGAAGAAAAGCCTTCTAAACTAAAATAATGCATTACAGCATTATTTTTCTTTTTCAAGGTTTTTGTGTCAGCAGAATAAGACTAGGCAACTCTTTAGAAAGGTAGAGATTACATTTTTCATGTTTGGGTTCCAAAAGACAAAGTCCTTTTTGTTCATACTCACTGAAAATTTTTGGTTACTGGAAACATGTTTTCATTGCATCAAAAGGAAGAAGTTTTTAAAAAAAAAGGGAAGAAGTTAAATCTCCCTGTGATCTCATCATTTCAGTCAACAGTTACTCCTTTCCAGTCTCATAAGCCTGCATCCTTATACCTTGGCATAATTAAATTGTATGTGTACTTTGGTGTTCTAATTTTCCTTCCTGACTTGACTTTGTTCACAAACTTTGAATTATTTGTTTATGTTATTTCCACCTTTGTAAATATTTGCTTACAGGATATATAATATCCTGTAATTTATTGAACTATTCCTTTATTATTTAGCATTTATGTTTTTCCATTTCATTGCTTTTAAAGATACTCCTCTGAAAAACTTTCTGCATAGAGAGCTTTCTCTTTTTAATCTTAAAGTATGTCTTCTAGCTGTCCTAAAATAAATGCCTGTATAACAGGCATCAAAGATAAAATGGTGCAAATGTATTTTTTTATTAGTAAAATATTCATGACATAAAATTTACCATTTAACCATTTGTAATGTCAGAATTCAATGGTATTAAGCACATTCATAGTGTTGTATAACCATCACCGCTATCCATCTCCAGAACTTTTTCATCATCCCAAACTAAGAATACTCATTAATCAGTAACTCCTGATTTCCTCCCATCCCCAGTATCGAAAAACCATTATGAATTTGACAGTTCTACATACTTCATATAAGTGGAATCATATATGTCATTTTGTGACTTGTTTATTTCACTTAGCATACTGTCTTCAGGGGTTCATCCATGTTGTAGCATGTGTTAGAATTTCCTTCCTTTTACAGCTGAATAATACTTCGCTGTATTCATCTGTCACTGAACATTTGGATTGCTTCCACCTATTGGCTGTTGGTGACTAGTACTGCTATGAACATGCATGTACATCTGTTAGTTTGAGTAGCTGTTTTCAGTTCTTTGGGTTATGTACCAGAAGTGGAATTGATGGATCATGTGGTAATTCTTTTTTTTTTTTTTTTCTTATCATGTGGTAATTCTGTGTTTAAATTTTGAGGACCTATCGTATTGTTTTCCACAGCAGCTGTACCATTTTATATTCCTACTAGCAGTGCACAAGGGTTTCAGTTTCGCCATACCTTTGCTAACATTTGTTATTTACTGTTGTTTTTTTTTCCCCCCACAGTAGCCATCCTAGTGGGTAAGAAGTGGTCTCTCCTTGAATCATTTCTGACTTGATCCAGTGACTCAGACACGGGGCTTTGCTTCTCTTCTCTCAGTTCTGTGTAACTCTTCTTGATTTCATCTTTCAGATAGACTGTGTGGCAGGATGTCTGTTGATAGCCTTAGACAGATACCTTCTTAGGTTAGCGTCCCCAGAAGAAGAGAAAGCCCTCCAAAATAGCTCCATCGGAAAAGTTCAGAAGTTTGTAAAGCAGTCATCAATCAAGTAAAAATAAATAAATAAAATTATATATGAAAAAGAAAAGTTCAGAGGTAGACTTTGGCTTAAGTCATAAGCCTCATTCCTGAAGTAGACACTGGGTACAGAGGGATAGAGTACTTTGATTGCTGGGCTGATCTCATGCCTACTGACCCCTGAGGCTAGGGGGCATGGATGAACTAGGGATGTGGGCTGGGGTTTCTCCGTCCAACCCACCCCAGCAAAAATGGACATTTTCTTTTATTAGAAAAGAAAAAATGGGGGGAAATATGGTGCGCAAATCAAAATAAAGAAACAAACAAAAAAATAACACAAAAAAACTGTCCAAAGCAAAAACACCCACTTAATTTGCTAAGGAGAACAATTAGAGTAAGGTCAATATAACAAAAAGCACCCTGGTTCTAACAAATTGTTTTGTTGTTATTGGTTGCTGATTGTAAGCAGGGATGTGGCTTTTGTTCAGACAGAATAATACCAACTTGACCATCTTAAAAACTTAATTTTTCTCTCTTCCGTCTATACAGGACAAACAGGAGTCTCCACATACAGAACCTATGGTACTTCAGTCCCCCCGGGGGATGAAAGTGGAAGGCTGCATTCGAATGTATGAGCTGGTGCACAGAATGAAAGGAGCAGTAAGTAACCCGTGAAGTAAGGCAGGCTTGACATTGACCGTTGGGAGCCACATTCACATGCAATTCCTCAGGGACTAGGAGTGTCCGCCATATGCTGATCATCGTGCCCTATCTACTAGTGGCTTCATTTCGTTAGTGAGATAGTTATAATGTAACAGTTACGAGTAAACTCTGTGAAGTCAAAACTGGTTTCAGGTCCTAGCTCTTCTATTTTACCTGTGAACTTAGGAAGATTACTGAGACTTCCCTGGTTTCCATTTACTTTTCCAAAATTTGAAGATGATCTGCATTGTCAGATAAAGTTATACTGAGAAGATGGACCTTAACAGCCTCTTGAGAAAAGAATAACACTATTTTAATGTTTATTTAACTTTGTTTTATTTCTTTTTTTTTTTAACATCTATTTTGTACTAGGGTATAGCCGGGATTAACAGTGTTTTGATACTTTACTTTTTTTATTAGAAAAACAATGCATGCTTTTGTAAAAATTTTTACAGAGTAGGTGAGTTTATAAAGTGAAATTCTAGCATCTACCCTCATTTGTTTATTCATGGAATCACCAAATACTTATTGAGCACTTTTTTTCTAGGTCTAGATAAAACATTGAACAAAGGAGACACAACCCATGTCCTCAGAGTTTATTTGCTGGAGGGAGAGGCAGAAGTAAGCAAGAGAAATGAGTGAAATATAGTTAGAAGGCTATTATAGTCTGAGTAAGAGAGAACAACACTTATTGAAGCCGTCACTTTGACACTGGATGAAAAAGGATGACGGTTGCTTAGATTCAAGGATGTAGCAGTGGAGATGGTGAGAAATGGTTAGAAAGAAAGACAGAGGGTGTTTGTGTATTCAGGTTTTCTCAGCTCTGCTCTGTCAGTCATCACTTGTCCATGGACTTTCTTCCAGACCTAAGTAGAAAGTTTTTCACTGCTGATAATCTCCCTCATGTTGCAAAATAAGTTTCAGAATAGAATAACTTAGTATCTTTTAACAGTATGTTTTGATATATCTCCATGTCAGTATATATATAGCATGTCATTCTCTTTAAAGACTGCAGAGTATTCTCTAGTATGACTTACTATATTTATTTCCCTGTTGATTTAAATTGTTTCAAATTCATTACCTAATGAATATCCTTATGCATATATCATTGCACACATAGGCAAGTATTTCCTCAGGACAAGTTCCTAAAATGGAACAAGTGTCAGAGGATATGTACACTTTAAATTTTGATAGTTAAAATGTCTAATTGCCCTTAAAAGTCAAATGTGAGTACTCTTGTGAATAATAAATGAAATACCTGGTACCTTTAGATGTATAAGAAAGGGATATTCCTAAGTGAAGATGGAGGAAAAGAATCTAGGCAGAGATAATAACTTACAGAAAGGAGTGAGATAGGAATAGCATAATAGAATAAGAATTTCTTTAGATGACCCTGAAGCCCTCAATACACGGAATGGAAATTCCCTGGCAGTCCGGTTGTTAGGACACCCTGCTTTCACTGCCGAGAACCCAGGTTTGATCCCTGGTGGGAGAGCTAAGATCCCACAAGCCACAGGGCGTGGCCAAAAAAAAAAAAGAATGCACAGGATGGAAACTTAAAAGTGCAGGGCTATTTGATAATATATTGGTAAAATCCTGTCCATTCTTAGCTTATGCTGGGGTGACAGGAACAGTGTGGGGCAAGTTGGAAAGGCTTTCCACAACAGCTGAATTTGAAGATCGACCCAAAGGGGACAGGTGACTCAAGCAAAAATTTTGAGAAGTAGGAAGATGATTCCATGCCCCGGAGTATCTTCGATGGGGTTGAGGCCTGATGGGAGGGCATCTCACAGGGGTTGACAAGCAGGGTATAATGGAGCTCCAGAGAGCAGGTGCTGATCTTTGCAGGAGGGCTTGAGGCAGTGGCAGGAGGAGCAGGAGAAGAAGGTACAAGCCCTTTCTGAGATGGCATCTGAACAGCTGAAGCGGTTTGATGAACGAAAGGAACTGAAGCATCATAAAGAATTCCAGGACTTACGGGAAGTAATGGAGAAGAGGTGAGTCTCCCTGAATTACAAGGGGAATGTCGGCATGGTCAACCAGAGCTCTTTCCCAACATAAAACCCAGAGGGAAGAATCTGAGTCCTTACATACCAAAATAAAATAGCCAGAGAAGCTTATAACCTAGAAAAAGGACCAACCTTGGAAAGATGACCAATGCAAATCAAAGAGAGGAAGCTTTTAGGAGAGGCAGAACTATTTTAGAAAGCATCCCTGACTCTTCCTCCCTCCATTTTTCTTTCAGCTCCAGAGAAGCCCTGGGGCAGCAAGAGAAGCTGAAAGCCGAGCATCGTCACAGAGCGAAGGTCAGCGCCCGGGAGAACCCATGTGGGTGTTCACTGTCTGGCAGTCATAGAGGACCCAGCCCCTGTCATGCCTCGCTATGGCTGACTTGGGGCCCATCTGTGAGAACAGGCAGTCCGCGTGGGACTGGAGGCATGTAGAAGGAGAAGTCCCAGGAGCCCCTTAATTTGACAGCCCTTTCTGTAGATCCTCAACCTGAAGCTTCGGGAAGCGGAGCAGCAGCGCCTGAAGCAAGAGGAGCAGGAGCGGCTCCGGAAGGAAGAAGGCCAGGCCCGCCTGCGCAGCCTCTACGCCCTGCAGGAGGAGGTGCTGCACCTCAGCCAGCAGCTGGACTCCTCCGACCAGCACAGGGACCTGCTGCAGGTCGACCTGTCTGCCTTCCGGACCCGAGGCAACCAGCTCTGCGGCCTTGTTTCAGGGATCATCCGGGCCACTTCTGAGGTGAGGGGGCTTCAGGAACACACTCTCTCCTGTCTTTGAGATGAAGAGCCTTAAAAGCAAAATGGTTTTGTGATTTTAAAATATTACCTGCTTATTATCACTTGTCATCCTCTTACCTGGAGATAACCACTGTTAGCATTTATTTTTTCTCTGACAGAGTGTGTGTGTGAGATTCCCCACCCTAATTGGCCTTCTATAGATAGAGAGTTTTTTTTTTTAATATATATTCATTTATTTGGCTGCACCAGGTCTTAGTTACAGCATGTGGTATCTAGTTCCCTGACCAGGGATCGCACCTGGGCCCCCTGTATTGGGAGCTCAGTCTTAACCACTGGGCCAGCAGGGAAGTCCTGATAGAGAGTTTCTTACCTTAGGTTAAAAAAATATTTGTTTCGTCTAATTGCAGAACACTTTAGTTCATTAATATATACTGGACACCTGCCATGTTTATGATAAAAATTAAAACCTTACAGAAATGTATATTGCTTTTTTCAGTTAACATGATATTTTGAAAGCATAATTACTATAACCATGACAAATACATAGCTGGCATATTGAGTGCAGCACTTTCACAGCATCATCTTACAGGATTTGAAATAGCTCAACTGGAATTCCATCACCTCCACTAGCTTTGTTCATAGTGATGCTTCCTAAGGCACATTTGACTTCACATTCCAGGATGGTTATTTCATTAGAGGTGGTAAATTTTAAGTTTTTTTTTTATCATTTTTCCATATTTTTTAGCTAGAATTCTACTACAAAGAAAATTTCCCCATAAACTATCTTAAGTACAGTCTATATAGGGAAGGAAGGATAAATATTTGAGTCTTTCCTTTGATCAGTTTTCAGAGTATAGAGTTGCTTTCCTAGCATTTTCCCACAGTGACTTGAGGTTTTGTTTTGTTTTTTTTACTATCATTAAGAACATATGAACTTTATATAATTGATGTATAATATGTCATCTATTATAGTTTGTTATTCAAATTGTGTAATGGGAACACCTTCACGTTGGCTTCTCTGTCCCTTGGACATGGGACAGTCGTAGTTGTTGCAGCAGAAAGCAAGCAAGCTGTTTTCTACTTCATCTTGAACATTTTCTTCTCCAGACCTAAAATTGGGTGTTTCTTCATGAAGCCTTATCACTTATTAGTGGGAAAAGGTAGTAGAAAACACAGGCTGGTTCCGAGTGTTGGTGAGAGCATTGGAAGATCTACCCTTCGGTACTGTGAATGTGACGGTAAATCAGTATTACCTTTAAGAGAACAGGAAAGCAGTAGGTATCAACATGCTGACCGTGGGTACTCCCTTGGCACAATTCCAGTTTAGAAATACATGGAGTTGTGTGAGGTATGATTCAGCACCTCAGGTGCTCAGGAAATAACCACTGAGCTCTGCCTCTGTCACCGTGACAGAACGGCTTTCCCACAGTAGAGGACCAAGCTGCGGCTGAGGGAGCGCTACAGGAGATGCGCGACCTCCTCTCAAACTTGCGTCAGGAGATCTCCAGGGCCTGTGAGGAGAAGAGGAGGCGGGATGAAGAGGAAGCCCGGATAAAGCAGCAAGAGGCACAGATGCCGCAGAGGCCGGAGGCCCACAAAGAGTCGCCCGTTCCCAACCGGGGCCCAGGGGCGAAACCAAACGAAGGTGGGTCTTGATGTGGAAATGGTCCTTTAACGTGGTGTGTAATTCAGAATGTGAAAAGAAGTGAGAACATGTTTTGAATACTATATTAAGCTACAGGACAATTTATCAGAACTTTTACATAATGTAAGATTCGGTACTTTTAATGATTTCCATTCAGTTTTGATTGATGTGGAGCCTGGCTTCAGATTCCAACACTTGCCATGAAGACTTGAAATTCTCCATAATCCTAGTAGATATATTATTCCACATATTGCTGTTACTGAGTATTTTATTTTATTGAGTATTTTAAATAAGTGTGTACAGAATATATGTTTAAACACGAGGGAATCGATATAGCATAATGGTTGAGAATACTGCTTTTGGAGTCAGATCCGTGGGAATCTAGTTTTTCTATTTCCTGGCATTGTATCTTTGCAGAATTACCTAACCTTTCCATGCCTGTTTCCTTATCTATAAAATGACGATGATAGAATGCACTTTATAGGCTTATTATGACAGTGAAAGCAGTTAACACATATGTAATTAGAACAGTACCTGACTCATATTAAATGTTCAATCAATTCTACTTAAGTTGATTAGAATAGTACCTAGCTCATATTAAGTGTTCAATAAATTCTCCTTTTATGGAAGTATCTTTCTTTCATTCCTCAGACCTCCAGGTGAAGGTGCAAGACAGTACAATGCAGTGGTACCAGCAGCTGCAGGAGGCCTCCAGTCGGTGTGTGCTGGCCTTTGAGGGCCTGAGCAACAGCAAAGACAGTCAGGTAGGAGGGACAGGAGTTGGGCATCCTCTGGGCCTGATGGTGCCCCCCCACAGCCTCATGTCCCCAAGAAACGTAGCTCGCCTGTCACATCACCTCCCTAATCCTAATGGCATCTACTCAGCTCTTCAAAACGCTGTTGGCCTTCTCGCTGCTTTCCTCTGGCAGGCCAAAAAGATCAAGATGGACCTCCAGAAGGCTGCCACGATCCCAGTGAGCCAGATCTCTACCATTGCAGGTTGGTCAGAGAGTTAAGAACGTGGCCCTTCACCTCATTGTACCAGTGTTTATTGAGATTCCAAATCCACTTGTCTGTAAGGTTCCTATAAATAGATTATGTCTGAGCAAATGTTGACTGTTGGATCAGATGTATAAACTATGTGCCTTGGCTGGTTTACTCTCTGAGTGTAGAAGGTAATCATTATGTGTTGACTCTTTTTTTCTTTTTAAATAAGTTATGTATTAGTAGTAAATTATTTAGGAAGACTCTTAGCTACGATTGGAAGTTACTGCGGAAAGCATCCCTTAGGGAGCCTAGGATGTAACTTGCATTCTTTGCTTTTGTCCTACAACGTTAGCTTTTCCAGACTCAAAACCTGCTTGTTAATACATGAGAATGCTGAGAATGCCTACCTTTTTTCTCCAGAGACTGAGATTTAGAGAGGAAGAACCACACGGAGACCGCTCTTCTTTAGAAACAGAGGTTCATTTCCACAGAGCTCAGATGTGGAAGCCTCCACAGCATAGACTGTGCTGCCAAGTGGCTGGGGAGCTTGTGCAGCTGGGAAGCTGCTCTGACTTAACCTCCACCCAGGTTCCCTTGATTAACTTGTTACCCAGAAAGTGTGGGAAGTTGCATTTTCTGCCTTTGAGAGGCTCTGTGACTGAACTTACATATCACTTTGCTGCCTGAAATTCCTTCTGGAACAAAGCAAGGTCTAAATAAATAAATATGTATCACTTTCTAGAATTGAAAGTGCCATTTCCTTTAATAGCCATGGCAGTGAGGGGAAAGGTTGACCAGACAGTTGTCCCACACCTTCCCTGGTCTCCTCAGGTTTGTCCTTGGTCTTTACCCCTCAGTTGACCACCCCTGCCTCCTCTTTTATCTGGAAAACTGAGACCTCAGGTGTAAAATCCTCGGGTTCACCCCTCAACCCCCCAACCCACCCACTGCAGTAGAACACAGCTCTGTTTACCTGCTTTGAAACCATCCTGTTTCAAAGAATGCAGTGCTCTTCCAGCCCACACTTCCCCTTCCACCTTGGCCCTGAACAAGCCTCGGGAAACTCATCCCCTCCTATCTCCCTCAAGAGACAGCTCTTCCGTTTTCAACAAAATAACTTTCTTTACAAGCTCCTTTCCCTTTAAACATGCTTGTCGCTCACATTCTAAAACCTGTTTCTTTTGATTTTGTGTTTTCTCAGTCTTTTCTAATCTTCATGTTACCCTTTGGCTCTGTTTATTATTCCCTTCTCTATCTCTTCTAGTCCTCTGGCTTCTGAGGCAACATTAATTTCCAGCTTCTCCTCCTCCCCCCTCTCTCTCTCTTTTGTGGGTTCCTCAGTCTCCTGCTTCCACCTGGGTGGTAGGTGTGTCCTGGGGATGCTTTCACCCTGCGGTTCTCATTCTGAGACCCCCCCCCGGCTTCAAACTTCACCTCTGCACACATGACACCCAGCTGAGTCTCTGGGTCATTCCTTTCCTCTGAGCTTCAGGTTACCTTGCTCCAGCTACCCGAAGGGCAGCTCTGCCTAGATATGTCTCAGCTTCCTCAGGTTTAGCATGTTCCAAGCTGACCTCTCATCGTCCTCCTCTTGCCCACCTTTTTTCCTGTTTGCTCTCAGTAACCAGTACTAGCACCTTATCTACTCAGTCACCTTAACTGAACCCGAGAGTCATCCCCATGACTGCCTCCTCTAGTTCACTGTCTGTACCTGATTAGGCTCTAGTTTTGCTGTTCTTTCCCACCTGTTTCACAGCTGTGTCCCTGTGTTCCCATCATTATCGTAAGCTCTATGAGAGCTTACTGCCCGGTCAGACACAGACATTCTGCAGAGGTAGTGCTCAGGAAGTGTGGAATGACTGAGAAAGAGGTGACCTAATTCCTGCCTCTTTAGAGGTGCATGTCCATGAGTAGTTAAATGTGGAGCAGAATTTAAAGACAGATATGGTGCCATTGTGGCAGGCGGGAGGCCATGTCAGGCACCGGGCTGGGATCTGATTTTCCTAATTGGAGGGGCTCAGGGAGAGGGGCTGGATGGGGATTTGGCCAGTGGGGCCCTCTGAAACCTTCAGTAAAGATATAGTTGGGTTATGGGTTGGCAGGAATGTGAGCTGAGTAAATTTGTATGGAAACATACATATTTTAATGTATCAGGTTAGAGTCTCTGCTTCTGTTTTCATGGGATTATTAGCCTTGAAATTTCTATGACATCTCATTATTTAACTCTTCGTTTCTTCCTTTTTTTCTTAATTCCTAAGAAATGTGCCACCCCTCTTCCCTGTTTTTTCAATGAAACTGAATCAGTGGTCTGGGGAGGATATTTCTGAGATTTTTTTAAACATTTCTTAAAATGATTAGGAACTTGGCGCAGGGTATTAGGAACTTGGCAAGTAAATTAGAGATGCTGTATTCATTCAAGCAGTGATTTTAAATAATAGAAACTAATTAAGATCTGCTTAAGCCAAAAAAAAGGAAAGGAAGGAGAAATAGGTAGAGTAAGGGGTTTGTCCTAAAGATAAATCAGTTTCCTATGGCAGCAGTGGAGCTGCATCTCGGGAGCCAGAAATGTTTTCTCTCTTCTCTTAGGCTTCCCTCTGCCCACCTTCATCCTCCTTCTGTAGACGGCTGTTCTTTGGTCCACGTGACAGGGACAGCACCACTGCTTACGTGTGTGTGTGTCACAGGACTGGCCACTTCAGGGAACTGACTCAGTCAGCTGGCTGATTAGCTCAGCTTCACTTGTCCTGATCTAACTAGCCAGTGTGGAAGGTGGGGCACACAGGATCTGTAATATGAATGTAATAATAGCTTCTGTGGAGGACGGTGGGTCAAAGAGAAGGAGGGGAAGCCACTGTGAATTGGAGATTCTTTAGAAGGTTTTCCCTGGAGTTACAAGTGACTCCTTTATGGACATCAGCCACACCCGTTGCATCTAGAACAATTCAACACCTCTTTCTATACTATTCATCTCTCTGATGTGTCAGTTTCAGAATTAGTTCATTCTACCAATGATAAATTCCTTCAAAATCATACCACACCCTATGTACTTTCGCATCCTCCACAACATGCATTTGATTGTCATATATTTTTCTGCATCTGTATTTTGGCTTTAGGCTGTGAACTTCTGTAGGGCTGGGTTTATACAGAGGCTTTGTTATTGCAGTGATGAAAAAAATAGATTGACTACAGTTGTATCTTATCACTGACTCTATCTCTGTCATACCCAGGCTCGAAGCTGAAGGAAATCTTTGACAAGATCCACAGCTTACTTTCTGGAAAACCTGTTCAGTCTGGCGGGCACTCCGTGTCTGTCACACTTAACCCACAGGGCCTAGACTTTGTCCAGTACAAACTGGCAGAGAAATTTGTGGTGAGAAACCTTATTGCCAAAGATATGGGAAGAGGCTGGTGCCTAACCTTTAAGCCTTTCTCAAGTATTAACTTAAAATCTCCCCCTCTGTGCTCCCAGAAACAAGGGGAGGAGGAAGTGGCCTCCCATCACGAAGCAGCATTCCCCATCGCGGTTGTGGCATCCGGGATCTGGGAGCTCCACCCCAGAGTAGGGGACCTCATCCTGGCTCACCTGCACAAGAAGTGTCCTTACTCTGTTCCTTTCTATCCAGCATTCAAAGAGGGAATGGCTTTGGAAGACTATCAGAGGTGAAGTGTTGTTCTCCTTACTGTCCCCAGGTGATGAGTGGAAGAGAGAGAGAGAGAATTGAGATTCATTTCCCCAGAGCATCTCTTATGTACCTTGAACATTCTGTCAGAGAATACAGTGTCTTTCATGCAAACTGGGTGGCTTTTAGGATTTGTGGATTTAGGTATCAATAATCAATATAGTACAGCGGAAAGAATTCTGGATTTAGAATCCAGGGATCTTAGAATTTTACCCTTGTTTTGACTATTAATAGATTTTCAAAAATGGGGAGTTTTTTCACCTCTTTAAAGATTTTTTTTCATTGTTTGTAAATGGGGATAATAATATTCATTACCTTCTGGGAATTTACCTCTCAAGGTTTATATGTTGCAGATTTGTTAATGGATGTGAGTGTTTTGTAAGCAAAATTACATCTACCAATGTAGTCATGTGTAATAATGTATTAGTAATAATGCTAAATGTAATGGTATGTTGTTACTTTTAGCCATAAAAAAAAAATAGTAATGGATTGGTCACCCTCACTTTGACTCTATCACATTGAATTTTTTCTTACCACATAGGATGCTTGGCTACCAAGTGAAGGATTCCAAAGTAGAGCAGCAGGACAACTTTCTAAAGCGCATGTCTGGGATGATCCGTCTCTATGCCGCCATCATCCAGCTCCGGTGGCCATATGGAAACCGACAAGAGGTAGCAGAGAAGGGTTACTGTGGATAATGAGCAGTTGGACCAGGGTCCATATTATTATATCTTACCTGAAGGAAATACCGACCTTTCAGAGAACAGTCCCATCATGTGATAAGTTAAAGAATAGTGCTGCTTCGTAGGTATTCTTTAGAGAAGTGGCTATTGATTATTAGGAAACTTTTGGATCATCAGAGTCATTTGTTCAGAGACTAATTGGTGCCTTAGAGACCAATTATATACCAAGGTTACATACCTTACTTCACAGAGGAGCAGACGGAGGCTTAGCAAGTTGTAATGATACACACTTGTCAGAGCCACAGCAGAGGGCCAGGGCTTTGACCTGCCTGCCTAGTTCATTTTGCAAGGAATGGAGATTAGAGAGATGGAGAAGTTAGTGGACTTGGAAACCCAAAGAGAAAGGAATATAAGCTGATTGAGTCTAGGAACTTGTTACTGTGCACCTGCTGTGTCCCAGGTATTGTGCTAAAGGTACCAGGAATAATTAATAAAATGTCAATAACAAAGATAACTGTTTATAAGAGTAACTAGAATTCCTGAAACTGAGGCTGACAGCTGTGTGTTGAAGGAATCCAATAAAGAATGTGTGGGTCCCATTGTGTTGCAATATTTAAAAACAGAATTTGTTCGGCCTCTGTTATTTCTGCCCTGTGGCATGTGCTTAGGTTAGGTGATCAGGGGGTTCATGTTCCCTTGGTAATGACTGAGTGATAACGTTGGCAATTTAGACCTCTTAATAAAATGAGATTAAATCCTGACCAAGCCTCTCTGCTCCCAGACTCACCCTCATGGCTTAAATCATGGTTGGCGCTGGTTGGCACAGATCTTAAACATGGAGCCCCTGTCAGATGTGACGGCCACCCTCCTCTTTGACTTCTTAGAGGTACGTAGTACAATTATCACATGAGAGAGCACCAGTGGGCCGCTGTGTGACATGACGAATAGACAAATAGAGACTAACGGTGAACACCATTAGGGGCCAGTGTTAGAAATTTTTTCCCAAGCCCCAAGAGAAAGCTAGCTTTTGATTTTTCTTCCCAGTGTACTTTCCTTCTCTGTGTGGATGTCTTGTCATTATAAAGAACAGAAAACTACATCCCAGTACAAGTGAAAAGGAATTTGCTTTAGGGATATAGAAGTGACTCACTCAGAGAATGGAGAGTAGGATGCATAGTCGAACCTCCTCAGGGCCTGGAACCAGGAACTGGAATGTCACCAGGGACCAGGGCAGCCTCTCCCTGGGACCCTTGGTCTTTCCATGTTCGCTCTTCCTGCGGGTTGCCTCCTACTTGCTCTGTCGGCCAGCTTTCTCTGCTTCTCGGTTCACAGTGGAGAAGATGCTCCTGGGCTGTATCCCTCAGCCTGTGTGGTCACCCAATGGAGTGGGACTGCTAATAGACAGGAGAGAAAATAAGATTAACCAGCTTAGGTCAGGTACCTGTCTCATCTAGAAGGCTGTGTACAGTCCTATCTGCCTATAAGGGGCCCCCACTATAGGGTAAGAATAAGGGTTTCTGTGAAAAAGAGACAGTTCTTAAAGAATAAATGCTTGGAGCACATGCTGTAACAAATCTGAGACCACTTGGCCCATAATGCCAACAGTTTCTACTCACCTGACAGCTCTTGCAGTCACAGTAAATGAACATTGATCCCGAGTCATTGAAAACACGTGGTATTCCTTCTACCTTGATTACCAAGGTTGGGAAGTAATGCTATTCCTTTAAAATCAATAGTAAATTAAGTTTGAGTCACGACCTCTGAAACACCTGGCTGCCTGGCGGTCTGGTTAAATGGAGGTATTGCCGTATGTGAGAATGCTTCAGAAGAAAGTTGGATTTTAATTCCCTTGCTTAGCTGGCTGAATGGCATTGTGGCTGAAATTCTTGATAGGAATGCGAGGCAAAGGGCTGATTATCCTTTATGACTGAGTGTCCATTTTCATTCCCTGCTCTGACGGTGCGCACCTTCCCCTCTAGGTGTGTGGGAATGCCCTCATGAAGCAGTACCAGGTCCAGTTCTGGAAGATGATACTTCTCATCAAAGAGGACTACTTCCCCAGGTATTAGACTTGTTAGGTAGACACCAGAGAATTTGGTAGGTGAAAACTCATGAAATCAGATGCCCGGGGCTGCTGTCACATGCTGTTTCTTTTTTTAAAAAATTTATTGTATTTTATTTATTTGTTTGGCTGCGCTGAATCTTTGTTGCTGTGCTCAGGCCTTCTCTAGTTGTTCTGAGCGGGGTCTCTCCTTTATTGTGGTGTGCAGGTTTCTCGAGGAGATGGCTTCTTTTGTCATGGAGCACCAGCTCTAAGGGCATGAGCTCAGCTGCTCTGCAGCATGTGGAATCTTTCCAGGTCAGGGATCAAACCCCTGTCCCTACAGTGGCAGGCAGACTCTTATCCATTCTACCACCAAGGAAGTTCAGATATTGTTTCTGACTCAATCAAAAGCACTTGTGTTGAGTGAGACATCAAAAAAAAAAAAAAAAAAAAATTAGGAAGATCTTGGATTCAGATCCCATTTAAAACTCTCTCGTTTTTCAGACTCCCCCAGATTATCTGGGATGGTGACAACATGCAGTCATGAAGGAAGCCAAGGAGTCTAACCCCCTCAGTAAATCAGTTGGTGAATCTGATTGATCAGCCAGTTTGCTTGACTCTTTTGGGGGATTCAACTTCAAGCCCCTTTCTCACCCTTCTCAACTCACTGAAGGGAGAAAGGCATTGGCAACACCCATCTTACCTGATGACAGAGACCTTGGGAAGGAACAGTGCTCTCTTCTTTACCCCCTTGTCTGAAATAAAGTGCTGAGACCATTTAGTAGAGTGACAGCATCCTAAGTCTAGAAGATATCTCTGGGAATCATGCGTTCTGCCACTTCCTCCAGATCAGCAGGTCCCTAACCCCTCTCCAAAAGATATGTGTGAACCATAGGTACTGTTTTCTTTCTCTCCTTGTAGGATTGAAGCCATCACAAGCTCAGGGCAGATGGGTTCCTTCATACGCCTCAAGCAGTTCTTGGAGGTAAGGTGCCCTTAGACCAGCATATCCCAAACTGTTGTCAGCCTCCAGTGTCTGTGTCTGACAAGTCTTGGGCCTCCCCTCCAGACTGACTGCAGTCTCTTAACCTTGATTTTTCTGAACCCTACTTTTTTTTTTGCCATGCTGTGTGGCTTGTAGGATCTTCATTCCCTGACCAGGGATTGAACCCAGACCCTCGGCAATGACAGCATGGAGTCCTAACCTCTAGGCTACCAGGAAATGCACCCCCCCCCCCTTACTTTTTGTACATCATTCCCTCTTCACCTTAAGGGTGCCATTTCATTATTTTCCTGTGTGTCATTGTCCATATTGCCTGTGCAGAATAAAATATATGTAAAATAAATTTAATGAATCTTAGCTCACTGATACTTTTTTTTGCATTTTGTCCAAGGTTCTTTTCTCAGTCTCAGATCTAGGGAACTGGTCACTTTTCTTCATTCTAGGCAACTGGTCACTTTTCTTCATGAGAACAGACTGTACTTTGAGTTAGACTCCTTTCCTTTTTCCATGTGCTAAAAAAGTTTAAGAGGTAAATTCTGACAAATCATTGAGAACTCTGTGGTACATCTACCAAGACAGCCCGTTGACTTCAAGTTTCCAGTAGCTCAGTTGGAGAAATAGCAGTAGGGGATGGTGAGGCCAGGCTGTGGAGATGAGGGTGGGATAGACATAAGGATAACCTGACCTTTGTCCTCCACTACAGTTGATGCAGAAGTAGAAGTCTTATACACAGCCTTTTCCTTTTAAACTAATTTTTATTGGGGTGTAGTTAATTTATAATGTGTTAGTTTCTGTTGCATAGCAGAATGAATCAGTTATACATATATCCACTCTTTTTTAGATTCTTTTCCCATATAGGTCATTACACAGTATTGAGTAGAGTTCCATGTGCTATACAGAAGGTTCTTATTATCTATTTCATATATAGTAGTGTGTATATGGGAGAAGGCAATGGCACCCCACTCCAGTACTCTTGCCTGGAAAATCCCATGGATGGAGGAGGCTGGTAAGCTGCAGTCCATGGGGTTGCTACGAATCAGACACAACTGAGTGACTTCACTTTCCCTTTTCACTTTCATGCATTGGAGAAGGAACTGGCAACCCACTCCAGTGTTCTTGCCTGGAGAATCCCAGGGACAGGGAGCCCGGCGGGCTGCTGTCCCTAGGGTCGCACAGAGTCGGACGCGACTGAAGCGATGCAGCAGCAGTGTGTATATGTCAGTCCCAATCTCCCAATTTATCCCTCTCCCCTTTCCCCCTTGGTAACCACAGTTTTCTACATCTGTGACTCTAATTTCCATTTTGTAATCAGTTCATTTGCAACATTTTTTTAGATTCCACATATAAGTAATATAATTATCTTCGTCTGACTTACTTCCGTCAGTAAGACAATCTCTATATCCATTCATGTTGCTGTAAATGGCATGATTTTGTTCTTTTTAATGGCTAATATTCCACTATGTATTATGTACCACATCCTTCTTCAACTGTCAAGTGTTGGAAGCAGTGTTATCAGAGACTCATTTGGTTTTCTTTGTCTTTGCCTGGCCAGAAATGTCTGCAGCACAGGGAGATTCCTGTCCCTAAGGGCTTCCTGACTTCCTCCTTCTGGCGTTCCTGATGTAACTCCAGCACCCACCATCACCGTTTTGTTGCAGAGGGGCAATAATAAAGCAACTGAAGACAGCTGTACATGGGAAAAGTCGTGTCAATATGTGGTTTGTGTATTTGTATCTTGTGACTAAGAGAGATTTCTGTGGGCCACAAATCTAAAAGGTCCCTTAATAGGCCTGGTGACTCCTTAAAGAGGTCTGCACAACAGAGTAAACAAAATTGGCCTTTCTCATTTTTATGGAAAAAAAAAAATTATGAGAATAAAAGGTTAATGCTTGATCTTACCCTTTATTTCCTTTGTCTCTTAAGTGTCTTTCAGAAATTAGGTTAATGCCTTGACTGTTTCACTCTGAGCTGAGGTGACCCACTGCTTTTACTCCCCTACACCCAACCCCTCCCTGCATGCTGCCCCTTTTCAGAATTTCTGGAATGAACAAAGATTTGAGGTCCCTTTTAAAGCAGCAAGCACTTAATAGTTGGGGCCCAAATCTTCACATGCAGGCCTGGGTTATGGTTGTTTTGCCTTAGTTAGCTTGTGAAGTATTTATAAATTCAGAAGAAATGCCTGATGTAGACATGGACTAAGTCCCAAATTGCATCAGAGATAGCTTAGTGTCTGGGATTACGACTGTTAAAACATGTTATACTGAACCACAAAGAACTATTTATCCTCTTACTTTGGAATTTGGTTCCTGGATGACTCGGGATGCACGAACCAAACTTTGTTTCTCAGTTTGAATTAAGATGGGCTGAGATGGGGCTTGCATCATTGTACTTGAGCTGAGCATCTGTAAGCAATGAATCAGGGCCTTATAATTCTTTACATGTTCTGAGCAATGGATGACAGATTTGCCTGACTAAAGCCACTACAAAAATCTGGAGTCTGGCTGTTCAGATAAGAGTGGAGATTTGCTCTATGAAAAGACTCCTTCATTCTGCAGAGGCGGCGGCCATGAATCTGTTCCTCTGTTCTAAATGTCGTATGTGGGGGTGTGTTTGTGAGGGGGTTCCCTGGTAATCTTGAACAGCTTGAAGCGACCCATTCTGTGAATTACTGACTATGGTGCCAAAATAGAAATAATAAAGCTTGGTTTTTAAAAACGCCCATTGCTGTATCCAGTTGGTTCAGTATGATCACTTTTGTGTACCTGGAGGTGTGTAAATCATTAGGGGTATGGTGGTATCTGAGTCTGGGTATAGAGTAGTATGTTTTTTCCTTTTTTTGGCCTTCTTGACCTTCACCTTGGGAAAACTGCTTTTTTCTGGTTTTGGAATTATATGCCGATAACTGACCCGTTTTATCCAGCAGATGGGAAAGTATTTTTTGATATGGGCACAATACTAGGAAAGGAGTCGGGAGACTTGGACTCAATTCACTGTTATGTCCATGACCTTGAGTAGGTCATTCACCTTCTCTGAACCTCAGTATCCCTACCTGCGAAGCACAAGAATTGGGACCAGTCACCAGATGAGTAGTTTTCAAATTGTGCTTCATAGCTGTGCCTTAGGGCAGAGCCTTCCTGTGTGTCCGGGCGTATGGATCTCACGGCCACTTGCACTTGCTTTCTACCTATGCTTGACAACTGGCAGTTTACTGTGCATAATGACAGAACAACTTAGGAGCCACTGACTTCAGGGTGTTGAGGGAATAGGACTGAGCATATGGAGGCTTTGTGTAAATTTTTAAGACTTTCCTTCAAGATTCTACTGCCATCTGCTGGAAAAATGTCCTATTAATAACTATGAAAGTCGATACCAGGAGGTGAGCAGTGCCTCTTAATGGAGTTAAGCAACTCACATTTGTACAGTCTTTAGTGGAACTAATGGGCCCACATGGAACTCTGGGGTTCTCTCCGCCACAGCATTCTTGCTTTATGTGCTATATATATTGGAGTTCTTTGGAAGATTATACACAGCAAAGCTTTGCTCTGCCAAAAATGAAATTATGAAAGGTCACTGGACAAAATGATCTCTTAAGTTCTTTTCCACTTTAAATTTGTACCACTCCGTAGAAAATACCTCTTACAGTATTTGAATCTTCTTTCTCTAGACATGTTTAACAGCCTTGCAAGTGTCATTTGATGCTGGTATTCCTGTTGGGTTCTTGATGGTAAACCAAGAAAGGAGAGCATCAGGGAGGCCAGGTTTTTGATGCTCACTGATAGCGTTGCCTCCAGAGGTAGAGATTGCTAGCTGATAGCAGCAACTTCTGGTGGGTAGTCGCATCAGATTCCTTCGAGTCAGAACACCCAGGACTGCATTCTGTTTTTAAATTCAAGTACTCACTTGCCTGCTTGCTTCCTTTCAAGTTTGACCTCATTTCTTAGGCTGAGTGCCTGTATTTTTGTCTTATCATTGTCCTACATCATTTTAAAGCAAATTTGATGGCGAACTGAAAATTCCAATGGCAGAGAAACCCAGAACATGCCTTGGTTAGAAGAATGGAGCTGTTCTGGAGACTGCCCACCCAGACTGTGGGCTTTCTCCCACTTGTCCAGCTTCCTGTGCTGACGGCAGTGACATGATTAGATTTGGATCTCTTCTACCTCTGCCAGGAAAAGCAAAAGAGCCACAGAGCTTCACACAGGTGCCTTATCAGGCCTGGCCATTCATTTCCCTATTCTCTGTGCCACCGAATGAATCCCTGTCCTTTTCATTCAGTTTCCTGTGGACCTGCAGAAAGCAGATGAGAGCTATGGTCTCCCAGAAGCACCCATTATAGAAGAATTCATCATCTCATTTACAACCAGTCTCCACTTTAAAAAAAAAAAAACATCAGGCTCTACAGATGATGTATTCGAGAAATGTTTTCCTTTTATCTTCTTCAGGATGTTTATACTAAGTACAGTACATGGTCCTGGATTAGAACCTGGTTCAGAAAATGATCTGTGTGTTTGTCTTGTACAGGACGTGGGGACAATTGGCAAAACTTGAATAGAATCTATACGTTAGATAATAGTATTATGTTGAGATCTAGCTGGCAGTCCAGTGGTTAAGACTCTGTGCTTCCCCTGCAGTGGTTGCACGTTCAATCCCTGGTCGGGGAACTAAGATCCCGCATGCCTCATAGTGCAGGAAAAAAAAAAATAGTATTATGTCAATGTTAATTTCCTGACTTTGTTCATTGTATTGTGGTTATAATAATGAAAGTACTTGTTCTTAAAGTACTTGTGGGTAAGTAGACATGATGTCCTCAATTTATTCTCAAGTAAATTCAGGTGGAAAATATATATCTACACATATGTGTAAGAATAATAGAGCAAGTGTGGTCGAATGTTAACACATTGATAAATCTGGGTGAAAGTGTATGGGATTTCTTTCTATTGTAACTTTTCTACAAAGTTGAAATTATTTCAAAATTAAAAGATAACCCTCAGGGTTTCCCTGGTGGTAAAGAATCTGCCTGCCAATGCAGGAGGTGCAAGAGACAGGGTTCGATCCCTGGATGGGGAAGGTCCCCCGGAGTAGGAAATGGAAACCTGCTCCAGTATACTTGCCTGGAAAACTCCACAGACAGAGGAACCTCGTGGGCTACAGTCCATGCTGTTGTAAAGAGTCAGAGATGACTCTGCAACCGAGCACATTAAAGTCCGGCAGCCACAACTGCTGAGACCACCTGCCATAACTACTGAAGCCTGTGTGTCCTAGAGCCTATGCTCTACAACAAGAGAAGTCACCACAATGAGAAACCCGTGTGCCTCAACTAGAGAGTAGCCCCCACTCCCCACAACCAGAGAAAGCCATGCACAGCAGCGAAAACCCAGAACAGCCAAAAATAAATTTTAAAAAAGTTAAAGATCATCCTCTCCCCTCCTTAAAAACAACAAAAAATTAGGCCTACAATTCTGATGAGGTGACAAATTCAACCCTGAAAACAGGATGGTGATACCAAAGGTGACGGTGAAGTCATCAACCTATACCACCGATGGAAAGTTGAGTCTAAATCAGATTTTGCAAATGCTTCCTTCTTAAACTGAAATAGGTGACACGGTGGGTAGAGTTTTAATTCAACAGAGAATGATTTATGTACTTGCAGTGCTTGATGGTTTGAGCTAAAAGTGACAAGAGCACTGAAGATAGTTCCATTTCATTTAGGGCAGCTTTTTCCAGGAAGTTTTTCTGGAGGATCCTAAAAAAGAGTTTGGAAGTCAATGAAGTTCGGCATCTACTGTGTTGAAGGTAAACTAGGTGAAGTACTGGATGAGGTAAGAATGGTAGGAGGTTGATGCTGGTTGAAGCTGGGTGATAGGCAGATGGAAGTTCACTATACTATTACAATTCCTGGGTTTATCTTTGAAATCTGGGTGTCAGGAAAGAAGGACATTCTAGTTTAAGGGGGAAATTATGAGTAAAAGTGTGACATTGGAAAAATAAATAGAAGCAGCTAAGTTCAGGTCTGGAGAAGAGTATTAGGAAATTTTGCTGTGGAAAGGTACATTGGCACGTGTCTGTGGAGACTCCAGAATATTAAAATAGTTTGGGTGATTCTATAGGCAGTGGCAAGCTACTAGAATTTCTGAGAAGGTTTCATATAGTTTATGAAATGAATTCTGTGTGTTTAGTATGAAGAGGAAGGAGAGAGACAATCATGGGACTTAAAAGGTCCCATGAGGGACTTCCCTTGGTGGCCCAGTGGTTAAGACTGAGTTTCCAATGCAGAGGGCACAGGTTCGATCCCTGGTGAGGGAACTATCCCACATGACTTGCAATATGGCCAAAAAGTAAAAAAAAAAAAAAAAAATCCCATGAGAGTACTTCTGAGGAATAAGCAAACTGGATCAGGAATATGTGCCAGGGAGGGAGGGGTTCACCTCCCTGCTTTCTCCTACCATCCTGTTAACCAAGCCAACCTGTCAAGTCCATGCTCCCAGCAGCTATCAGTCCTCTTCTCTAATCTGGCCCCTGATTAAAGAGGAAGTCATCATAGAATAAGGTAACATTAACAGTTTAAAATTTAACATGAAATTTACAGTGTAAACCTGTGTGTGTGTGTATGTGTAAATCATTTTCAAGTGTACAATTCTGTGTATCAGGCACACTCAGACTGTTGTGTTAACCATCAACACCATCCATCTCCAGAATTTTCTCATCTTGCAAAAGCTACTCTGCCTCTTGCTCCCCATTCTCCCCTGCCCACAGCTCTGGCAACCCCTACTCTGTCTCTATGAATTTGACTGTTCCAGAGTTCTTCGGTAAGTGGAATCATACAGTATTTGTCCTTTCGTGTCTGGTTTCTTCCACTTAGCAGAATGTCTTTAAGGTTCTTCCTTCCAGTCACTGTTTTGAAGAGTTGTGCTGTTCCTTGCCAGCTCTGACACTGCAGAATCTCATCTGGGAAGAATACAGTCCACTTGCCAGTGTGACTTTCCACTCAGCTCCCTTCTTGCGGGGAAAAAGAGTAGTGCTTGCCTGTTAATTTTCCCCTGTGTGTGTGTGTGTGTGTGTGTGTTTGAGAGAGAGAGAGAGAGAGAGAGAGAGAGAGAGAGAGATTCCCCAGGGAACATGGGCAGGTAACTTCCCATGGCCAAAGTAAGTGAAAATGTCTGTCCTTATAGGCTTCCCTGGTGGCTCAGTGGTACAGAATCCACCTGTCAATGCAGGAGACAAGGGTTCTATCCCTGAGCCAGGAAGATCCCACATGCTGCAGAGCAACTAAGTGTGCCCCACTGTGCACCCCAGCTATTGGGCCTGTGCTCTAGAGTCTGGGGTCTAAGTGACAGTCGCTCAGTTGTGTCCGGCTCTTTGTGACCCCATGGACTATACAGTCCATGGAATTCTCCAGGCCAAAATACTGGAGTGGGTAGTTGTTCCCTTCTCCAGGGGATTGTCCCAACCTAGGGACTGAACCCAGAACCCACATTGCAGATTCTTTACCAACTAAGCCACCAGGGAAGCCCAAGAATACTGGAGTAGGTAGCCTATCCCTTCTCCAAAGGATCTTCCCAAACCAGGAATTGAACCGAGGTCTCCTGCATTGCATTGCATATAACCTCAGATACACAGATGACACCATCCTTATGGCAGAAAGCAAAGAAGGACTGAAGAGCCTCTTGTTGAAAGTGAAAGGGGAGAGTGAAAAGTTGGCTTAAAACTCAACGTTCAGAAAACTAAGATCATGGCATCCAGTCCCATCACTTCATGGCAAATAGATGGGGAAACAATGGAAAAAATGAGAGACTTTATTTTGGGGGGCTCCAAACTCACTGCAGATGGTGACTGCAGCCATGAAATTAAAAGACGCTTGCTCCTTGGAAGAAAAGCTATGACCAACCTAGACAGCATATTAAAAAACCAGAGACATTACTTTGCCAACAAAGGTCCATCTAGTCAAAGCTATGGTTTTTCCAGTAGTCATGTATGGATATGAGAGTTGGATTATAAAGCTGAGCACCAAAGAATTGATTCTTTTGAACTGTGGTGTTGGAGAAGACTCTTGAGAGTCCCTTGGACTGCAAGGAGATCCAACCAGTCCATCTTAAAGGAAATCAGTCCTGAACGTTCATTGGAAGGACTGATGCTGAAGCTGAAACTCCAATACTTTGGCCACCTGATGCAAAAAAACTGACTCATTGGAAAAGACCCTGATGCTGGGAAAGATTGAAGGTGGGAGAAGAAGGGGACGACAGGGCATGAGATGGTTGGATGGCATCACTGACGCGATGGACACGAGTTTGAGTAGACTCTGGGAGTTGGTGATGGACAGGGAGGCCTGGTGTGCTGCAGTCTACAGGGTCGCGAAGAGTTGGACACGACTGAGTGACTGAACTGAACTCCTGCATTGTAGGCAGATTTTTTACCAGCTGAGCTACCAGAGAAGGCCCTTGTGCTAGAGCCACAATTAAATGCTGAGTTTTTGTTGCCGCGTGGGCTTTTCTCTAGTTGTGGCGAACAGGGGCTACTCTCTAGTTGCAGTGTGTGGGCTTCCCTTTGCAGTGACTTTTCTTTATGTGGAGCACAGGCTCTAGGGCACACGAGCTTCAGTAGTTGTGGCACATGGGCTCATTAGTTGTGGCTCCTGGGTTCTAGCACATAGGCTCAAAAGTTGTGGCCCACTAGCTTAGTTGCTCCATGGCATGTGAGACCTGATCAGGGTATTTAACCTGTCTCCTGCATTGGCAGGCGGATTCTCTACCACTGAGCCACCAGGGAAACCCCTAAAATAAAATTATCTTTTTTTTTTTTTTCCCCATTTATTTTTATTAGTTGGAGGCTAATTAAAATTATCTTAAAAAAAAAAACATCATTACAGTTAGTGTGTTTCCCAATAGTTGAGCTCTTAAATGACATGAAAAGGTTTTGAGACTACGTAAATGCCTAAGGGCACATATCAGTTCAGTTCAGTTGCTCAGTCATGTCCGACTCTTTACGACCCCATGTGCCAGGCTTCCCTGTCCATCACCAACTCCCAGAGCTTACTCAAACTCAAGTCCATCGAGTCAGTGATGCCACCCAACCATCTTATCCTCTGTCATCCCCTTCTCCTCCCACCTTCAATCTTTCCCAGCATCAGGGTCTTTTCCAATGAGTCAGTTCTTCGCATCAGGTGGCCAAAGTATTGGAGCTTCAGCTTCAGCATCAGTCCTCCCAATGAATGTTCAGGACTGATTTCCTTTAGTATGGACAGGTTGGATCTCCTTGCAGTCCAGGGGACTCTCAAGAGTCTTCTCCAACACCACAGTTCAAAAGCATCAAAAGGGCACATATCAAACCTTCCTAAAACTGCTAGAATAGAAAAAGGAGCTTGGAGGAGTGCCCCGGTGGCAAAGTGGTTAGGATACTGGGCTTTTACTTCTGTGGCCCGGGTTCAATCCCTGGTTCCTGGTTGTGGAACTGAGATCCCACAAGTTGTGCAGTGCAGTCAAAAAAAAAAGAAAAAAGAAAGAAAAAGGAGTTTGGATTTGGTCATCCCCCACTCTCCTCTCACTGACTTTTCAAGAGGCTGGGATGGACAGGACTGGATTGGTTACAGAGCCGCTGTGCTGTTCTTTTATTTTGTTCTGAATGAGCGTCTCTCAGAAAACAAAGAGGGCCAGTATCCGCTTTATCATCTCCCTCCCCACACCTAGCAGAGTGTTAGGCATGTGGGGAAACTGGTGGGAGGTGAGGGAGGCAGACAATAGAACATGGGCTTTTTCAACTTCTTCTTTCCAGAGCTTCTTTCCAGATGCCGACCAGGGCAGATGAGTGGGTGGGCCCTGCACAGGGCTGGAGAGACTGGGTTTTGGCCAGGGCTCAGATCAGACAAAGGATCAACGAGAAAGATTTTCATTTCTGTATCAAGCTCTCTCTCAAGGTCTCAAATCTGTTTTGCATCTGGTAAATGCAGCCAAACCCCCATCACTAAGAAGCCAGAATGATTTAAAAGAAAAATCCTTCCTGGTTTTTTTTTTTTTTTTTACAGCTTCTGTCTATGGCCTTGAGACTCGTTCTTTGCTGGAGCAGGAGGTCTGGGGAATTTTGGAGAACCATGATTGTGTTAGCCATTTTGCACTCAGACCTGAGTACTCAATTAACATTTTGCTGCTACCCACTGGAGGAAAGGCCTTGGAAGCCATCAGCTGTTTCCAGAAATGCACACCCCAGGGAGGAGTTACCCAGTCCTGTTTTCTCCGCATGGAGGATTGCAGGAAATGCCTCTCAGCCTCCTACGTTTTTCCTCCAGATTCTGTAAAGCCGCTTTTGGGGTGTGGCCACTCCTTTTCTTTTCTCTGCACTCTGGGGGAGTGAGGGAATAGGGGAGTTTTTCTTCATGATCAGGGCTCAAGCCAGAGCAGCTTAGAAACTTGATTGCAAATCCCAGTTACTAAGGGAAGAAGCCAAAACTACTGAGGACCAAGAAGGTCAGGGTTGGGCCCTGGGCCCAAGTCCTGGTGCAGTGCCTACTGCCTTTATATTTATTTAAAGGGGACGGTGCTTGGTAACCAGTAAGAGGAGGCCTTCCTGAGCTGCGGAGCTCCTGGTCTGCCTGACTGCACAGGAATGATCTGGGTGTTACTCTCTGTGGCTGAGGCCCAGCTGTCGCCAGGAATGGGGGTGGGGAAAAGGCTTCCTAATCGAGGGCTTCTAGCTACAGAGCCAGGCCCTTAAACGGCTAAGACCCCCTTAAACGGCTAAGACCATAAGGAAGAGAAATTCCAGAAACCCTCTCCTTCTCTTTTCGGCATCCTAGCATCCACCATCACGATGCCTCCCTTTCCTACGGCAAAGCACACTGTTTAAGAAGGTTCTGACTGCCCAGATTCAAATCCATGCTTTCCTCTTGCTAGCTGCCTGACCCAGGGCAAGAGACCCAGCTTCCATATCACAGTGCTCTTTTGTAAAATGAGGAAATAATACTTGAATCATAAAATTATTGCAAAAAGATTTTTCAAAAAGGTAACACACTTGAAATGTTCAGCATAGTGCCTGGTACATGAAGGAAAGTCAATTGTGGCAAGAAGAGTCTTGTCTTATTCGTAAAATAGAACTCATGCATCCTATTCTACTGGCGAACTGTTAAAAAGCTCTTGACGTAAGAATAGAAAAAGTCATTAACACCTCAGAATGACCGACATAAACTGCATCCTTGCCCCAACCTCACCAGAGAGAAAGCTGACCTGAGTTCCGGGCACAAGCCTTCTCCTAGGGAAAGGGCACAGGAAGAAGAGAAGCACACAGTGATCTCACCCTTTGGGACTGGGTGTTTTTCCGGCTGGGGCGCGCAGCATCCCCAGGCCGACTGCAGCAATGGCCCTGCCCCGCCCTTCACTGCAGTCCTGGAAGGGCTCCCAGGGGCGGAGGGGTGGAGGTGCAGAAGATTTTCTGCAGGGCAGGGAGGGACAGGTCTGGAGGATGCTAGCTGCGGGGAGGGCGGTGCGGCTGGAGCTTCTCCACCAGCCAAGGCGGAGGCAGCGACCTCCACTGCACCATCAACCCCCACCCGTGGCGCGCGCGCTCCTTGCCCATCCTCCCGCCGCCCTGCATTGCCGCTTCGGCTCCGTCCGGGAGAGCTCGGCCCTTTCCGCCGGGTGATCGGGCGCCGAGCAGGCGGGAGCTCCGCCCCCTTTGCTCCTCCGGCGCTGCCCGCCCCCCGCCCCTTGCGCAGGGCCGAGGCGCTTCCCCCGCGCTCGCGCCCGCCCGCCGCCGGAACGCGCGCGGCCGCCTATAAAAGGGGCGGGGCGGGCGCGTCGCCGCCACTACCCGCTGCGGAAGGGAACGGCGAGGAGCGGAGGCCGCCGAGCCCCGTCAGTTCCCTCAGCACCCCCGCCCCCGGCCCGACGCACCCACTGCCCTCACCCCCAGGAGCCGGTGAGCGAGGGGAGCGAGCGAACTCGGGGCGGGAGCGGGGCCCGAGGGCGGCCGACCCCTGAGGGGGGAGCCGGGCAGCCCCTGAGGCGGGGCGGGGCCGGCGCGCGGACAGGTGAGCCTGGCAGGCCCCGCCGCTCTCTCAAGTATGGGGCGGGGAGCCGGGCGAGCCGGCCGCGACCGGCTGGCGGTGCGTGGGCTGCGGAGGAACCTCGGGGCCGAGTCTGGGCGCCGGCCGCTGGAATGTCATTGACTGGGTGGAGGGGGCGGCGAGGCCGCCGAGTCCCTCCCCCCCGCACCCCACCCCGGCCCCGCAAGCCTGACTGCGGCCCCGCCCGGCCCCATCCGGCAGCCGCAGGTGGGGCCGGGGCTGTGTGGCCCCGATCGTTTCGTTTCTCCCATCATTCTCCCGTCAGAATGCTCCCCGCCCGCCCCCGACCACCGCCCCCAGTCCCTTCCCTTGGTGGGGAGCGACTTCTGCAGCTCCTTTTCCCAGCTCTCCGCCAGCAATGCCTACCCAGCCCTGGATGGAGGAAAAGCTGGGAGTAAAGGGCTTTTTGACCTTAATTTCATCCTCTGTGGCGGTTCTTTGGCCTTCTGTGGACGCGGAAGGGTCCAGGACTGGCCATCTCCGTTTCTTTCCTGTAATAAACATATCTTCCTTCCCCAACTGTGATTTGCGTGTAGATAGCAGGAAAATGCGACGCTTGATTTTGTATGAGACCCAAATCAACTTAATAGCTTTAAGAGTTCTCCCCCGCCGCCCTTGCCGAGAGAGTCGAGGACAAGATATTATTTGTATAAAATTCTGCAGCCTTGCCGGTGTTGAATGACAGAGCAGCCTTTTGTTTGAAAGAGGTCCCTGTGAATTTGGTTTAAACGCTTCCCAAAGAAAATTGCTTTGAAAAGTCTCTCTGATGTACTCGGATAGAATGTATTTTAAACAAAGGGCTTGTTAAAGTTAAGGGTTGAATGTGTTTTAATTAAAAGCTTAAATGTCTCAGAAAGCTGGGTTGAGATGGTGCAACACCTTGTCAAATCTCTTTTATATAATAGATCCTAAACTACCTAGGCCCTTTGTTCTGTCTTCCTCTTGGTATTTTAGAAGAACTTATCATGATGGCTGTCATGGAAGAAGAGAAGAGAGAGCATATGAAATATTTTCATAATGGGTTGAGAAATGGCGTCGTCATAGCAATTGGACTTAACTAAAACAGAATGTATCAAAGATGGAAGGGTGGGGGTGTCTGCAGCCAGGAAACAGAAAATCTGAAGAACAGCAGTGGGAACACTCAGCTGTATGAAGCCATGGAGCCAAGGTTCCAGCTCATCAAACTAGTCATGTATTTTCCCTTTTGTTTGCTGCTAATATCAGCTTTTTGAAAGGTCAGATTGAAGTCCAAGTTTTAGAAATACCCTGCTGGAAAGGCCTCTGCAGGAAATTAGCTATAAGCCTTTTTTCAGTAACTGGGCCAGCATTACTCCCAGGGACCCTCAAAGTGTGTTAGCTGTTATCCAGGGACCTAGATGGAGAGCCGAGACTTGCAAGGTGGATTCGCTCTTTGCTGGACAGGTGTGAGGCAGGCCTGCAGTAAACCATCAGCCGGGTAACAGTCTCTGATATGTTTTTGGTCTTTGGCAGAGTGTTTGTAGTAATCTAATAATTAGAGAAACCAGATATGTCACAGGCTCCGAATATGAGCTTGTCAAGCAATCTGATGAGCAGGTTTAGATGGGGAGGGCTGGTTTTTAAGTATATCTTTGGGTTCCCTGGGCTAGAATTTCCTCTGCTCTTCCTTTACCTGCCTTCTTCCCTTTGTGGGGGCTGCCGACTGCAGGTGCTGAGAAGTGGGTGTCAGGAATAGTCCACAGTCCTGGCATTGCTGAACCTGCGCTAAGGACAGTGGGCGCGAGGCCGGTCTTGTAATCTATCCTCCGTGGGCTATGCGAGGACTCCGCTAGTCATGCGCTGGGTCTGTTGCGGTCCATCAGCTGTGGTCAGAGTAGGTAGCAGAATGCAGTGTCCTGATGGCAAATGCTGACTCCAGGAATGCGGGGGAGGCACGCAGAGTGAGCACTTGGGACCAGTGGACCTGAACAGCTGCACTTGTACCTCCCTTCCACCTCTTTTGCATGTTCCTTTCAAAGGGGCTTTGAACAGGAAATAGTGTTTTGTTAAGGAAGTGTCCCAGTAAACTAGGCCCAGGTTAGATCTCTATAGCTTGAGTTCTTTCTCGTTTCTGATGATTTCAAAGAGTTATACTGTTTTATGACTGAATGGAAGGGAATACAGAAATCATCTAGTACTGGCAATCCCAGCTCATTTATCGGGATGTGGGTTGGGCAGGAGGGCATGTCTAGTGTTAAAAAGGATACTCAGTATTATTCAGGATTATTTGAAAAGTGGGGAGACTGAGACCCAGAAGAGGCCAAGGCAGCATCTCTGCTAATACCAGGGAACCTTGGTTCTTTCTCACATTTTAAGTCCCTAGTGGGATTTAGAAACTGTAGAATGAGAAGGGTGCTGGGAGAATATCTGAAATTTGATTTGTACCCGTATTTATGTATCTTTCAGGATCTGTGTTCTTCGTTTTGAAATCACTGTGTTCAGTTTGCCCTTAGAAGCTTGTTATCTTGCTCTCCCTGCTCCCTCTTTAGACACCACATTCTTCCATCATGCTGTCATCGTTTCGTAAACGCAGAGTCCAGGTATTTGAGCAGCATGCAGGAGATGTGTTACTTTTTCAGTTTGGCCTGGCTTGCAGTGAAGACACGTATGTGTCACAGAGGTTGAATGACCCTAAGAGAGGGGGAAAAACCCCTGCCTGCATGACCTTTCTGTTAAGCAGATTGCATAGGGTATGGGCTTTTGTTTTTTTTTCTCTGCTGTTACTTGAACAAAAGTCTTGGTAGATTTATTCTCAAATTTGCAAAGCTTTTTGTTTTTTTACCTTCCTCTTATTAAGGCATGAATATATTAATTTCTTACCATCCTACTGGTGTTTGCATGTAGTGTTTGCTAATTCTTTAAATTTTAATTGATGGCTACTTGGTTCTTAAGAACCAAGGGACTAAACACATTACCTTAGATATTTAGAAAATATAATCTGAAAACATGTCAAAATAGTGTTTTTCAGTGTGACAAATATTGTAAACTTGGGTTTGTTCCCTGTTTCCATTGACTGACTTTTTTTTGGCATTCTTGAAATGGAGCTTGCATTTTCTTGTTTTAAAAAAAGCTAATCATATATGTTTTTATACATGTACAGTATTTGAGTGTTTGCTAAATTGGACCTTTTTCCAAAAGAAAAATGCTTAAAATTAGTGTCTTGATATCCCATAAGCAGAACTCTAAACTCCGCAAATTTCCTGTGATTATGGGTGATAAATCCAAGGCAAGCCCTTTTATAAATCAGGCTGGTTAATTAAACAAGGTTTATAAAAATGGGCACATGATACCTTTTTCCTATTTTGAATCTCAGTAACAATATTTTGCACTTAAATACCTCTCATCTGAATTTTACAGGTTATAAAAGGTAAGTAGCAGCAAGGTAGTGTTTGAGGCATTCAGGAGTAAGTTTTCTTAACCATGTTTCTAGATTTTGATGCAGTGCAGTATGAATGAATCTTTTGCTGCTTTAAGCTGAATCCCTGCTCACCTCTGCAGAATCCTTCTAACAAGTTCAAATGAATTAACCAAGCTGAAGGCTGACATGCAGATCTACAATCCTGATTGGAATGTGGTTTAAGCAAAAATATTTCTGGCTTTCCCATGGTTGAAATTCTTAAGTTATGTATTAGTTACCTCTCTGCTTACCCTCAGGCCTACCACTAAAATCTGTAGCTGAGCTGGTTTTGAGTCAATTCACTTAATCTGAGAATCAATTAGCATCAAATTTTATGGGTGCTGGCACTAATTAATTCTTTGGTGCTTTGCTCTGGGGGAGCTCTTCCACATCCATGGATGTCGTTCTCCTGCTTTGGAAATGTGCTGGCTTTCTAAGCCAGGGAGAAAGGGCATTGTTGGTTCTGCACCTTTGGGGTCTGACTAAGCAACAAACACAAAACCAATGGATGCTTCCTCTGACCTTTTACTCTGGGTGATGTTTATAAATTTTTCTGTAGAGCCAAATGCTCTCCTCATCCTGTTAGTCCCGAAAACCCCTTTGGGCCCCCCCCCCCCCCCCACACACACAAAAAAAAAACCCACCAGTGTATCTGGTGTCCTGCCTGGGGTCTAAATTCATTCTGCAGTGCTCTAAATGCCCCTGTCCTCATGGCAAGCTCAGCTGGCTAAGATGTCGGTAGTCCCCACCCTTTGTTTCCAAATAGTGACTCCTCTGGCCTTGGACACAATTGTATTCTCTTCTGAGGTTCCATAGAGAAGCTCTCCTGACTGGATTTTTCCACTCTTTGAGATCTGCTTGAAGGTGTCCTAAGCTGCTCTTTCACTGCAGGTGCCTGGTGTGCAGGGTTCAAAGTGTTGGACCTTTGGTTTGAAAGTATTTGTCTCTGCAGTCTTTTCCGTTGCTTAACAGTATCCTTCCCTCCCACTCCCTCTCCCCACTTTCCAGAGACAGATCCCTCCCCTCACACCATGGTTTTGTAGCCTCTGTGGATTAGGGTAAGGCTTTACAAAATTCCCTAGATACCAAGGACTGCCTCAAATAGCTGTCTGTGGGTGATCATCAGGAAGACAAAGATAGGAATTAATGGCCAGCTTCTTTCATAGGAATCATTTCCAGTTGATAATATGTATTAAGCTGGTGTTGGTTATGAGAAATCCTTCTCATGCATGGCTTTGGGTTGAACTAGAACTTTCTAGCCAAGATTCACATCTTTAGACACCCACTTTCTTCCCAGAGATCTAGCAGTGTTGTACAAATGCTGACAAGTCCTTTTTATTTATTACAATAGAGGACATAGTTGTAATTCCTGTGTTATCCCCGGTGCTCAATTCACATTACTTGCTGAATGATGCAGCTAACACTCTTGCTGCATTGCAGCATTTTAAAATAGCCGGTCTTCTCTAATAATTAGTTGCCAAAATCTGACCTTTTTTCTTTCAGTTACCTTAAATGGGAAGCTGTCCTTACATAGAGAATACATCCAGTCATTCATTTCCCCTTCTTCATTCTCCACAAACATAGGCCTGATTGACAAAATCAGAGTCCTTCTGGTGCTTTGAGATAAGCAGTCTCAGAGAGACAGTTGATCACTGTCCTGGAATTTGGCTCCTTTGCGGTTTTTAGGCAGTTAGTGGAGTCTGTAGATAGGTCTGTATGATTGGAGATTGGTTTGTGTGTGTGTGTGTGTTTTAATGACACATTTCCCAAAGTTTTCCTTTCTAGCTCTCAAAAGGTGTTAATCCCATTAAGGCTGGGAACAGCTCAGAGCTTTCTCTGTGGAGTCATCTTATCAGTCAGCTGCGAATTTTTGGCTGGGGGCGGAGTCCTTGCAGTGTGTGCAGCACCCTGGCGGAGGGCAGAAAATTCCACCAACTCAGTTTTGGGCCGGAGGTCGTAGTGCCTTTGAGTGGCAATAGTTTGTTATCGATACGAAATTTGTTATGGTGTTCAATGTAGTCTGTGGAAATGACCCTCTTAGGAGCCAAAGAAACTGGAACTTGTATAGGCACAGCTCCCTGTCAGGCGAAGGGGTAGCAGGAGCTGCCGCAAACCTGTCTCTGGTGTCTGGTGTGATTACAGCAGAGGGTGAGCGCGGCTGGCTTGCAGATGCCCGGCTCCCCAGAGACTTGGCAGAGCTCCCACCTCCTGACGTCAGCTGATCTACTGCAGGAAAGAAAAGTCCATTATTGCCTGCCCGGAGCACTTGGTATAGAATTGACTCGTTCTACTTCACTGGGGTGACAAAGAGGGCCTTTTAGGTTGGTTAATTTCAGCAGGGCCTCACTGGACTGTCTCCCTGGATTGGTAGGGTCAGATGGGCAAGTGGAACCCACCCAGGGGGGCTTGCTCAGGGGGGCCCTTTGCAGTACTATGTTGGACATTCTTTTATTCATTGTAAAGGGCTGCTTCCAAATGTGATCAGAGATTTCCATGACAGCTAAAGGAAGTGCCGTGAATCCTGTGATAAGGGGTGGCAGGACAAACACCATAGATGTTGATTCAAAGACTGGGACATCTTGCAGGAATGCACACACAGTGGAGCTGTTGTCGCATGCATAACTACCTGTACATTCCTTGGAAATTTTATAAGCAAGCAAAGTAGACACACAGTTTCCTACTGTTTGTCCATCTTAACTGTTTCTGGAGAGATGAGAACAAAGGAAGTATATAAATTATTCTTAACCCTAATTGTTTACTGACTTTAAGAAGACTCAATCTTGAGACTTTGCTGGCAGTCCAGTGGTTAAGATTTCATGTTCCAGTACAGGGGGTGCAGGTTTAATTCTGGGTCAGGGAGCTAGGATCCCACATACCTCGTGGCCAAAAAAAACAAAGCATAAAACAGAAGCAGTTTTGTAACAAATTCAGTAAAGACATTAAAACTGGTCCACGTTTTTAAAAAAAAAAAAAAAAACTTTTAAAAAAAGGACTCAATCTCAAAAAAAGTAATTTTGGTTTTTCATAAAATAATTCATATATCATCCTTCCTTTTTCCTCCCCTCAGGTGGGGATGGAAAAGATCAGCGGTAGTAAAAGGAATAAAAAAGTAAAAGCATCAGCTCTGATCACGTTAGAATACCTATTTCTAGCATGCTGTTCGGGGAACCAGAGCATCCTGGGTCACCCTAGCTCCACCACTTGCTTATTAGATGACCTTCTTTCTCTTGATCACTTAATAATGAAGTGACAGCAACTTCTTTATTTCCAAGTTCAGAGTGTATTTGACTCTCTAAATAGGTGCCAAGTTCTGTGGTCAGAGAGTAAGATAAGGTCTTTTTTTAAATAGTTCCTTCGGTTCAGTTCAGTTGCTCTGTCGTATCCGACTCTTTGCGACCCCATGAATCGCAGCACGCCAGGCCTCCCTGTCCATCACCAACTCCCAGAGCTTACTCAAACTCATGTCCATTGAGTCGGTGATGCCATCCAGCCATCTCATCCTCTGTCGTTCCCTTCTCCTCCTGCCCCCAATCCCTCCCAGCATCAGGATCTTTTCCAGTGAGTCAGCTCTTCGCATGAGGTGGCCAGAGGATTGGAGTTTCAGCTTCAGCATCAGTCCTTCCAATGAACACCCAGGACTGATCTCCTTTAGGATGGACTGGTTGGATCTCCTTGCAGTCCAAGGGACTCTCAAGAGTCTCCTCCAACTCACTGCCCTTATGGCAGAAAGTGAAGAGGAACTAAAAAGCCTCTTGATGTAGTGAAAGAGGAGAGTGAAAAAGTTGGCTTAAAGCTCAACATTCAGAAAGCTAAGATCATGGCATCTGGTCCCATCACTTCATGGGAAATAGATGGGGAAACAGTGGAAACAGTGTCGGACTTTATTTTTTGTGGCTCCAAAAAAATAGTTCCTTAGGAACTCTAATTTCCCCAGTTCTTGTGGTTAGTCGCTCAGTCATGTCCGACTCTTTGTGACCCCGTGGGCTGCAGCCCATGGGGATTCTCCAGGCAAGAATGCTGGAGTGGGTTGCCATGCCCTCCTCCGAGGGATCTTCCCAACCCAGGGATCGAACCCAGGTCTCCGGCACTGCAGGCGTCTTCTTTACCATCTGAGCCACCAGGGAATTCCCTAGAGAACTTACCAAAACACAAGGGGAGAACAGTAATCACATGGCAGAATGGGACGTGGTGATGCTCTAAGAGGGGGAGAGAGAGAGTGAGGGTGTCTGCTTCAGGACTGCAGAGAGGACAAGGCAGCTGCCTGAGGCTTGGAGGGGTTGAAAGGTATTAGATGATCCGGTTGGGAGTGGGGGAGGAGAGAACACTTGAGAGGGAACTTTCTGGTCAGGGAAGTGGGCCCTCCCAGGGTTGATGAGGGAGTCTGAAGCAAAAGATTTGCCTGAAGCAGAAAACACAGGTGAATGAGTGAAGTGTTTACATTCTAGTAATGTGGCGGACACGACAGTGATTCTTGTCAAGATCCTTGTGGGAAGTCAGCCTTCTCCCAAAGAAGATGATCTAGGGCTGCAGCGTGAGCCAGAACCACCTTGTTCTGAACAGATGTTTAGTTTGCCCAGATCACCCTGTTTTTGGTTTGAAGGACTCTTGCTTGAAGCCTGTTTTCTGAATAGAAACTATTGTTTCAGACACGGGCTATCTATTCATGATACAGAACTGTGCCTTAAAAAAAATTTTTTTTTAATTAAACTTTATTTTGTATTGAGGTATAGCCAGTTAACAATGTAGTGATAGTTTCAGGTGAACAATGAAGGGACTCAGCCATACACGTGTCCATTCTCCCCCAAACCCCCCTCCCATCCAGGCTGCCACATTACATTGAGCAGGGTTCCCTTACCATACAGCAGGTCTTTGTTGGTTATCCATTTTAAGTATAGCACAGTGTACACATCCATCCCAAACTCCCTAACTCTCCCTTCCCCTAGCCCCTCCCACCAACAACCAGATGCTCAAAACTGTGCCTTCTCGAACCAGATTTCCTAAGATCCCACCCTGCCAAGGTGAAGAGTGCAGCCATCCTGGGTGTGGGCCACCCAAGCTCAGTAATTCAGGTCTGGTCATTAGGTTGACACCCCATGGTGTAGCTTCAGTCAGCACGTTCTAGCAGTTCATTGAGTCACAGAATCTAGCTGTTAACCTGGACAATATGGAAAAAGAAACTCAAGTGGACTATTGAGCTCTCTCTCTACCTTCACCAGTGAACTCGGGGCTGCCACTCTAGGGGAACTCAGCAAACATTTGTTAGTGACCTCTGTCTGCTAGGAATCAGGACACAACAGATACTATGTTGCTTAGTCTTAATTATACCGTGGGAAGTATGTGCAAGTGCCATGTAAATCTACAGAGAAGTGTGATTAAATCCGAGAAGGAGGGAGGGAAGAAGTGTCAGTGCAGCTTCCTAAGGAGGCAAGATCCTGCAGTTCCTCATTTCAGCTCAACTGACTTGAAGGGGAGTTATCTGGACAGAGGGAAGACATTCTGTCAAAGGAAGCCTGAGCAACCAGCCTGGAGTCTTTAGAGAGGATCATATGTTTGTTTGGGAGGAGAGTATTTCTCTGTGCCAAGAGGGAAGGTGGGGGGCATGGGTGAGACCTGCCAGTCAGGTGTGTTGGGCCAGGTTGGAAGGTCCAGCTAAAGTTTAAGATGGGTTCTTTTCTCTCTGAGACAGAGCCAGGAAAGGTTTCAAAATGTGGGAATGATGTGGCAAAGAATCTGTTTCTCTTCACAGACAAATAAATAAATAAATTGGACTTTGTGGCAGGAAAATAACAACAACTGGTTGCTCTGTGGAGAGGAACTTGGACGAATGGTGGATGATAGGGCTGAAGTGCTGTTGTGTTCTTTTCCCTCAGAAGACAGGTCTGCTCACAAAAAGATAGTCCTCAGAGTTGGCTGGGTGTATGCCCGTGCTTTTCTCGAAACCTCTTGAAGCTGCTTTAATCTCTCAAGAGCTGGAAACTGCCCGGAGCTCAACAGTGCTGTTTAGCTCCCAGTTGATGGGGGCAGGGAGTGGAAGCACACAGGGGCCTCCATACCTAATCCTTGACCCGCTGATCCTTTCCTGTTGGCTGGGCGAGACGAACAGGATCACGGGAAGAGCTGTCAAATGTTTCTCAGGCAGCACAATTTTTCTGTCTTGTAGAAATTATGCAAAAACAACAGGAGAGACCGTAAAGCTTATCTTTTTTTTTTAAAACACCAAGTCACAGACTCTTCCCTGTCGAATATAAAGTTAGAAGGGTCTTGGGACCATCTCACTATCACCTGGCATTTTTAGTCATCTAGGAAATTGGTCTCAGGGCGGGAAGGCTGCTCAGATGAGGTTATGTGTTGCCAGCATACTTGCTCATTGTTGTTGGTCTGCACCTGTTTCCTTCTGGGCGTCCTTCTTTGGTTAGAGAATAAAATGGCTTATTCCTGAGATGAGCAGGTACTGTTTTCTGCCACAAATAGGTCAGGTTTTCTTTTTGACATTAAAGTTTGGTGAAACTCTGGAAATCCGAGTTTAAAATTGACGTGGATTGAGTGTTGTGGGGAAGTACCACCTACTCAGTTGGCCTGAGTTTGTGGTTAACTGGAGCAGGTAAGAGTCAGGTAGGACAAATTTTTCACCTTACCTTTTTTGTTGTTGTTTTTAATATTAATATACTGTGATTTTTAATTTTGTGCACTCAGAGGAAGTAAAGCCCATTTGTTGCCCAGGCTCTTGGCACCCCTATGAAGACTTATAGGATTGACTTTTTTTTTGCGGTAACTGAGAAATCCACACTTCAGGTAAATTCTACTGGTTTTTGATGTTAAAGACTCAGTTACTTAATTTTTTTAAGGGGACTTATTGTTTTATTTTTTAACACCAAAAAAAGGCTGTTACTTTATAATCATTTCCCTTTTCTGCATTGAGTAACAGGCTGAGATGGAGAAAGATGGAAAAGCTGAGTTAAGAGTAAATGTTCTCTAATCTCCACATCATGAAATACACAGGCCAGATGAAAGGACTGTTGAGTGAATTTCTCAGTAATTCTTTGAGCTCCAAAGTCGGTGTTTCCTTTGAATTCTCAAAACTCTGTAGAATTGACAGCACAGATCGTAGTTCTCTCCTTCACATCTCTCGCCTGGTCTCCTTGCAGTACTGGTGAGGTGTCCTCTGAGGGGCCCACGTAGGCAGCTGTTCTTTACAAAGCATGGAGTCTGGGCTTCACTGAGCCCAGAGAAGGGATGGCCTTCAGTTCATTTATCTGCTCAGGCTCTCGGAATTCTTTATTTCCTTCCAAGAGGCTAATTCCATTAAATCTCCATTCAGTCTATTTTGGTGTCTTGCACTTACCTCAGGGCTTGCTGCCTTTTCAGAAAATGGACCCAAGCGGGGTCAAAGTGCTGGAGACAGCCGAGGACATCCAGGAGAGGCGGCAGCAGGTCCTGGATAGATACCACCGCTTCAAGGAGCTCTCGACCCTGAGGCGCCAGAAGCTTGAAGACTCCTACCGATTCCAGTTTTTCCAAAGAGATGCTGAGGAGCTGGAGAAATGGATTCAGGAGAAGCTTCAGATTGCATCGGATGAGAATTATAAAGACCCAACCAACCTGCAGGTGCGTCTGAGATGTGAGCTCAAATCATTGCTCAAAATTTGTACAAAGATAGGTACTGAGTTATGACCTTGAGAGATTAAGTGGCAGGGAGAATGTAGGCCAGACATCAGGAAGGACTGACTCATGATTCTGAAAAGCCCTTAGTAATTGTATCAGCGAGCATGAATGTGGAATCCTGCAGGTTCTAATTTCTCTTGTGGGGCTGCTTTGAGCTGATGGTTCTCAGTCCACTGCTTGACAACCATTGGTGATCCTTCAGTTTTTCAGGAAAGATGGTTGATCTTTTGGAGTATGTGTTTTTGAGACAGGTATGCTAACTCAGAGTGGTGTTGCTGGTGAAAATTTATGAAACTTTTTTAAAAAAAGACAAAGCCTTTCTTCTTGTTGATTTTGGTGAGAGAGTTCTTTTTAATAAGTGGCGCAGTGGTTGTGCCCATGGTTCTTTTATTATGCCAGAGTCATCTGAGAAGAGAAAATGATGAACGCTGGTGTAGGGGAAGGCCCTGCCCAGCTCTGCAGGTGATTAAACAGAGGTACTGAGAAATGGAATGTATCAAATCAAGTCAATCAAAGAGTATGGCTTCTAAAGCTAAAAAAAAAAAAAAGTGTCATGTAATGAATGAATGTGAGTAGGTTAGTCAAGGATAAACACTGCATGCCAAGAAAAAGCTCTCAGTATGGTTCTGTACTTCTGAGAGGGATCAGATGTCCATAAAGGCTAGTTTCCTGACAGAGAAGCAAATGAGGGTATTCTGTAGCATCTTGCTATCTGCCAAGTTGTGGTCAGCAGTGGCCAGGCTTCAGGGAGCAGGTGTAGATGCAGGCGGAGCTTTTGAGTAATTGAGGATGGTAGGGGGATGGGTGGGATGCTGAGTGAGGGTCCATAGTTAGAGGAAGTGGGATGCAGGAGGGGAGGAATAATAGGGGCTGTGGGGGGTGGAGAGCAGAATGACGCATGCTGAGGGGCAAGTATGGCTCACTTCACGATCCACCGGCAGGGCAAGCTGCAGAAGCATCAAGCCTTTGAAGCTGAGGTGCAGGCCAACTCAGGTGCCATCGTGAAGCTGGATGAGACTGGTAACCTGATGATCTCGGAAGGGCACTTCGCGTCCGAAACCATCCGGGTGAGTTGAGGCTCTGCTGGCGTGATGGCCTGCCTCTCTCTGGTTGGTGGATGGGTGTGGTTTAATGCTTACCTGTAGTATTTGGGTTCCTGGGGAGATAAGATTTTCCTAGTTTCTTAAAGGAATTTGTGAAGTATCCTAATGGAGCTCCCCAGATCCTGCTTTTGTAATACAAAGACTCCATCCATATGCCTGTAAACAAGCATGCATGTACTCGGTGAGGAAGGTAATGTTCTCCTTACAGAAGTAACAAGGATGCAGTTAGACTGTAAAGAAGAGTGATGACTGGATAGAAGAACATATTGGTGAATTTAGGGATTAGGACACAAAGATGAGTAGGATCAATCACAGACACCATCAGGTTCTGTGTCGGGAAGCTTGCTCTCTGGATCTTGGTGCCTTGCCCCAGGAGGGTTTACTGAGGTCTGGTCTGCAAGCTTGTTAAAGGTCCGGCTGTGAGGAATGACCTCACAGTGTGGTACCTGTTGGTCGGTGACCATGGCTGTGTAACTGACTATGAATCAGGAGTCCTCAGACTCTTTGTCTGACTTGTTTGGGTGCCATTCATTGGGTTTGGGCCCATAATTGGTTTTTCTCTGTTTTGTTTTGACATTTCTAATACCGAGGTATGAAGGGAAAACAAGACTCTTTAGGGTGAGGTGTGCAGGCTTAGTTTCTCATGACTAGATGCTCTCTTCTGTTTGATTTCTTCTCTCTCTTTGATTTCTTTCTTATCTACGTGTTTTGTTCTTTATCATCCAAAGTCTCATTCCATTGAAGGACCAGCCTTTTTAGTCCTTGACATGTCGAGGCAGTCCCAAAGACTGAGATGGAAGCTACATTCTTAAGCCCCAGCTAGAAATGTTCCTTCCTCCGAAGTTCCCTGAGTGAGATCCACGGTGGAACATCCACAGGGACGTCATTCCCTTAGGATCTCGTCTAGTGGTTTTCAGCAGTAAATACTTGTTGTGTCTCTTTTGTTCTCATGTACTCTGCAGTCTCATATTGAAGACCTGCAGTTAGCCTTATATTGTTAATAATAAACTGTTAACTCGGAATGATTGTGAATAGGAAGTAAAAGTAAATTCTAAATGCTATATGACCAATCATTTAATTACTACATTCAACCCATTTGGGCAGTGTAATACATGTCTCTGCAATTAAATACAAAGACATAGGATTTCCCTAGTGGTCCAGTGGTCAAGACTGCTCTTTCACTGCAGGGGGCCACGGGTTCAATCCTTGGTTGGGGAACTAAGGTCCTGCATGCCACATGGCACAGCCAAAAATACTAGAGATATATCTGCCCATTTCCCCACTCTTGTGTATAGTCTTACTGTAAATACAATCAGCCAGAGTGAATGGGGCTGCTCTGGGCTAGTTTAACCAGGTTACAGACAGGGAACGTGAGATACAGATCACGTGTTTGGCTTTAGTAATCAGTCTGGGGGCAGGAGACCCAAAGCTCCCTTCAGTCCCCTCTTCCCTCTTAAGAGATCTTATTAAAGCAGCATTAGAAAGCACTAGCTACTCTTTGTTGAGAAGCCGTGAGTAGCCATTTAGGTGCAAACACTTCACCAGGATTTTTATGTCTGTTATCTCTAATCTTCATGGGAAGCTTGCAAGGGACCTGTAGCCTGGAAGGGTGGGAACAGAGGCTTAGAAGTCTGAGTGACTTGCCGAGGTTTCCACAGCCAGTAGGTGACAGAACTGGTGTTTCAGTCTACTCCTTTCTTTCTCCAGTCACAGTTACTCGCTTTATTTTCCTAGCCCATGTTTCACTCCTACCTGCTTTCCTTAATTTCTCCTGACTGCCCCTCAGAGCTGCCGCTGCTTGCTCAGGCCTCTGTTGAGAAACCCACCTGAGTCAGCCAGGAATTCCGCTCTACCCTGCCAGCTGTCCGCGCATTTCACCAACGCACTTGCCGCCCTGCCCACTCCCGCTCTCACACGCCAGTAAGCTTCTGAAACTGGCCTCTTGTCAAACCTGCAGTGTTGACATGATGAGACACGCGGCAGTGGGAAAGCTGCTCAGTCCTGAAACAGGCCTGGCCCCGGTTCTTCCTGGAGGATGTGGTAGTGAGAGATGTGAGGGACTGGCAGCTGACTGGTAGGGAAGGATTTTCTGGAGCCTTCTATGGCCCCATTTTAATTTGAGCGAAGTGAGGATTTCCTGGGTGGTCCAGTGATTAAGACTTCACGCTTCCACTGCCAAGGGCACGGGTTCAGTTCCTGGTTGGGGAACTAAGATCCCACATGCCGTGCAGTGAGGCCAAGAAGTTAATGAAGAAATTTTTTTGTTTTTTCCCTGAGCAAAAGGTTCTCATAGAATCCCTATGTTCATGCTCCCAGATCACATGGTCATTCCACTTGGTAATTGGTCTGGCCCGGTAACTCAGTAGCCTAGTTTGGGCAGACAGTATTAACACAGAAGATGGTGGGTGGTGTGTGAAGGACCATGTCCTAGATAACCTGTCTGTCACCGGTTTAGACTTTCACACCATACCGGACGGCATGGCGCCCCATAGTGACCGCCACCCACATTGGCTCCCACATCCGAGTAGGTGGATATGGACTTGCCGTTGGTTGCCTTTCCCCTGCTTGCCTGGGAATGCCTGTCACTTCCTTTGCAGTGGTGGACTCCAGTTTAACCATCTGCGATGAAAGTGATTGTTGTGGTGGAAGTTGAATTGTGTGAGCATTTATTTTCCTCCCACTGTTTTCTCCTTTCAAATGAACCACCCGTACTTGTTTCTAAGAGAATCCACCCACGTTGACTCGCCTGTGGCTTTTACCCTTTCAGTTGGTGGGGAGTGGCGTCTCAACGATGGGTGGACCCCGGGCTTCTCTCCTGGCGGGGTGTGTGTGTGTGTGTGTGTGTGTCACTCGTTTCTGTCTGTGTGACCCAGAAACTCCCAGTATCTTGGGTAGGCATAATCAACACCCTGAGATTGGGTTAGAATGCCAGAACACATCACCTAAGCATGAATTGATGATAATCGCCCCAGTTCCTGACTAGTCCTTACTAGGGCTGTGCTATAAGAACCCAAGATACTGGGAAGGGACTATTTGGACCTGTGGCTGTCACCCTTTCTTGGGATGAACTGTGCACCACATGCTGTATCTTTTCACAGAAGCACCAAAACAACTTAGGCCATGAATCCTCTTTGAGAATTGACTGTGTTTCAGGGTGCCAACTTTTTTTCCGTTGCACTAAGGTTTTCCTCTTCACTTGTGCGTCGTAATTATTTCTTGACACATATGATGCCTCTAGGACCTCTTGATCTTTCCTCGTTACCCCCGTGAATCAGGACACGCCCTTCAGTGATTCCTGCTGCTGTTCCTCGGTGACACCTCATCTTTCCCTCCCCGAGTCTTCTGACCTGGAAATCCCACCTTTATAGTTTAACAATAAGAACTAAAAGCATTACCTAAAAACTTACTGATAATGTGTTAATAATAATTGGTAATTATAAGATAATAGCAAGTTCTTTGGAGTAAACTAGAATACACATACTTACAAAAGGTCAGTTGTTTGGTAGGTCAACTTTAAGACCTACCAGAACACTGTGAAGTATATGTGTTTACATACAGTTCAGTTTACTGTTTCCCTTCAGTGTAGGCATTATCTTGAAAAAGACTTGTTCAGAGCTCTGGGATGTGCCTAGCTGGTTGGAGCTCTGTGGAGGAGCCAGGTCCCCCAGATGTGGCTCTCATCTGGGGGGTGTCGGGCTCTTTAACCTCCAGACTCGTCTGATGGAGCTGCACCGCCAGTGGGAATTGCTTCTGGAGAAGATGCGGGAGAAAGGCATCAAGCTGCTGCAGGCCCAGAAGCTGGTGCAGTACCTACGGGAGTGTGAGGACGTGATGGACTGGATCAACGACAAGGTGTGTTTGAGCAGGAGGGAAGTGCCATGACCCTGACCTCCTAACTAGGAGAGGAACACACAGTAAACTGCGTGTCCCCTGAAGCGGCTGCAGCCCCTCTGGCATCCATTTCATGATAGGTTTTGGGAGCCACTGTGCCCGAGTGTGTCTTGGTGACTCTGGCTTTGCTGTGGTCCCCAAACAGGAAGCCATTGTGACGTCTGAGGAGCTGGGCCAGGACCTGGAGCACGTGGAGGTGTTACAGAAGAAATTTGAAGAGTTTCAGACAGACATGGCTGCCCACGAAGAGAGAGTCAATGAAGTGAACCAGTTCGCTGCCAAGCTGATTCAGGTAAATGGGAAAGTGCTGTGTGTTCTCATAGCAGCATTATGTTAACTGCCTTTGCATTAACATTAATGTGATACAACTTCATTAATTTTTCCAGGAACTTTTGATCAGGTGCCTGATTTCTGGTGAACAGGTTTTGATAAAGCATTTCTGAGTCCTGTTTAGATCTCAGTAAGGCAGCAGTACTGCTCACTCCTAAATTAGAAAATGCTTTTCAACTTGTGGCTGTGGGCAGGAAGGGCAGAGTTCATTTGATCTCTTTCCTCCGCCCACTTTCAGGTAGGACTTGGTGAAGCTTTTATGGGCTGTTGAAGTTGGGCGTCAGGGTTTCTCAGACTAGGGTGTGGTGGCGAAAGCTGCAGAGGGTTGGCAGGCGTCCACCGCCACCTCAATGCTCTTCTTGAGTCAGAGCTTCCCTGGACTCCTGGGCCCTGGGGAGCCCTGTAATGAAACAAGGCTCTCCCCTGGGAGCTCTGCAGCCAGAGGGGAGTGGGACTGCCCGTCGCTGCTGCTTTATCTTTGCCCACCCTGCAGGGCTCTGGAGAGGTCCAGTACAGTGACTGCAGGAGTTTTTGCTTTAGGGAAAACTTGCTTTGGGGGGGTGGGGGTGCAAACTTTAAACCTGTAAATCCTTCGGGGTTGGCACTTGTTTCCTCTTGGCTCAGTGATGAAAGGAGAACCAGCATTTCTCAGACATAACCTCGCCTTCCACATGACAGGCAAGCTGCCCCCTCAGGATCCTGGGCCATCCCCAGGTCGTGCCGAGGAGAACAGGCGGGCCGAGCCCCAGATCCCACAGGGGCTCCCACAGCCCAGGAGTGCTTCACCTTATCACTTTACCTGTTAATTTATTTAAACAAGACAAAATGTGGTTAGTGAGGAAGGTGACTTTGAAAGGAGTGTCTCTAGTCTGGAGACTTTGAAAGCAGTGTCTCCAGTGTGGAGTCAGGAACAGATCTGGAAGCCATGTTTCTGGGCTAGCGTGCTTCTCGGTAGCCTCATGACGCCAGACACCCTGAACTTGGAGCAGATGGGCAAGCAGTCGTTCATGAGGCGCCTACACAGGTGCTGCTGCAGGGTGTCAGCGCAGGGGCTGCTACAGATGTCCAGAACCACTCTGGAGACACACCACATGACTCCTGGGCTCAGACAAGGGCTCTCCCCTTTTTATAGAACAAGAAATGAAGCTTCCGTGGAAGGAGCTTCCCTACATTCCACACAAAAAGCCAGTAATTCTTCAGAACAGTCAGGTTTGCTGAGGCAGACACGTCAGGGAGCCCAGGCCAGGTGAGCAGTGACGGGGCCGCCGGTGCGGGTCTGAGTGTTGTGTCTGTCCTTTCTGGCCCAGGAGCAGCACCCTGAGGAGGAGCTGATCAAGACGAAGCAGGACGAGGTGAACGCGGCCTGGCAGCGGCTGAAGGGCCTGGCCCTCCAGCGGCAGGGGAAGCTGTTCGGGGCAGCTGAGGTCCAGCGCTTTAACAGGTACCAAGCCGAGGGGGCTTGCGGGAATGGGATTTCCCAACTGGGTGTGGTGAGGCCCATGGGGAGTCGAAGAAGGTGTCGGGCCGCCTGGGTCTCTGCCCTGTGTGGTGCCCCAGTCCCGGATGGATGACACAGCTGCAGACTAACAGGTACCTCTGTGTTGGAGGGATGTGGATGAGACCATCAGCTGGATTAAGGAGAAGGAACAGCTAATGGCCTCTGATGACTTTGGCCGGGACCTGGCCAGCGTCCAGGCTCTGCTGCGGAAACATGAGGGTTTGGAGAGAGATCTTGCTGCCTTGGAGGACAAGGTGGGTTTGGAAGGCAGCTGATTCTGTGAGTGAGTTACTCGCCAGGGCTGGGAGAGCAGCCCTGACAAACTTGTGTCTCCAGGTCAAAGCCCTGTGTGCTGAGGCCGACCGCCTGCAGCAGTCCCACCCTCTGAGCGCCACCCAGATCCAGGTGAAGCGAGAGGAGCTGATCACCAACTGGGAGCAGATCCGCACCCTGGCCGCAGAGAGACACGCGCGTCTCAACGATTCCTACAGGTAGACGCACTCCTCCAGGGCTCCGCAGCCTGTACCGTGAAGCTTTTGTTTTAGAGTTGGAGAGGTCAGAATTGATGGTTGGTTCTCTGTAACAAGCAGAACTTATTATAGCTTTGGTATAGCTTCATAGCTTTCCTCTAGTAAGAAGATGCAGAAGACTTTTTCTTACTATATTTGTTATATATTTCCTTGTTGTATATTAATGTATTCCTGTATTATATTTAGAGACTTGACAACTTTGTAGTGTTTGCATGTACACGCACAGTATTGATAACTTTATAAATGTCTTTTTTCTAGCCTAGATCACTTTGTTAGAGCCAATATAAATGGAAATACCTATTAGCAATAAGCATTTAGCAATCTGAGCATCATGTAAAATATTCTGTTAAAATTGAGTAAATCAGGGATTGAAAGGGAAAGAGTATTTCTTACTAGTAACTAGGAGTTGAACTTGGGGACAAGGAAGTTGAACATAAGAGACAAGCTCAGGGAATTACAGTGATGGACAGAGCCTAAATTTTGAAGGATTGATTTCAGTCTTGTTTTACTGGTCTAGATTGGAAGAGTCCTCCCTTTCCCAGGGCTAGAGTTTGTATGGCTCATTAGACTCTTGAGGATATAGAATTCGGAGCTCTGGGGCGGCATCTTCTACCCGAGGCCTCCCCTGGAGACCTCTGCTTGTGGACTTTTGGTCTTCCAGGCTTCAGCGTTTCCTTGCCGACTTCCGAGACCTCACCAGCTGGGTCACTGAGATGAAAGCCCTCATCAATGCAGATGAACTTGCCAACGATGTGGCCGGAGCCGAAGCCCTGCTGGATAGGCATCAGGAGCACAAGGTAGGGTTTCCAGGATCTTCCAGAAGTAAAGCCATGAGCTTATAGTGCATGGCTGTTGCTCTGTCACTTCCAGCCCAGAGTGGCTGAAACCTTGCTCACAGGTAGCTCTCACCATGGGGATTGGGGCTGGTTTTGCCTTTGAAGTCTTGCTTTTTCTGCTTCTAATAGATGGTTACTCTCCTGATATGTAACTCATTTAACCATGATTCATAAAAGCAAAGGGCCAAGCTCTAGCAGGGTGGAGATGCTGCTGTTTTGCATATGTATCCTGTGCCATCTTAAAAAAATCTTTAAATGCTGAACTTCATGGTTGGTTTGAGTAAATCTAAACTTCATAATCTGCTCTTTCTCCAAAAGTATGTCCATGGGAAATTAGTTTTATGAGATCTTAACAGGCTTTATACTTTAAGAAAAGGGTTTTCTGTGGCTAAGTAATTTTGGAAAACACTGTTAAGGTTTAAAAAATTATTACTATAAATCTTCTGAGGTGCTGGAAATAAAAAATATGCAAAAGTCAGACAGCCCCCTCTGGACTAGCAACAGTTAAAAGCGTAATTTTTAAAGATACTAATTATCGCATGAGAAAATATAAAGTACTTGGGAATCTAACAGAAGTTGTTTAAGACATCAGTGGAGAAAACTGTACGGTTTTGAGGAAAGGGGAGAAACAGAATAAAGGGATGGGCATGGATAGAATGATTGCTTGTAAAGGTACAAATTCTCCCCAAGATGTATATGTTCATTGCAGTTCCAGGCAGAAGCCCAGAGGCCTTTGTTTCTGAAATGAAACATGCTGATTTTGAAATAAATTTGGAAGGTATTTCCATGGTGGTCCAGTGGCTAAGATAACGCACTCCCAATGCAGGGGGCCTGTGTTCAATCCCTGGTCAGGGAACTAGATCTTTCATGCCACAGCTAAGAGTACACATGCCACAACTAAGACCTGGTAGAGCCACATAAATAAATAAATGTGAAAGTAATTTAATTTGGGGAAAAAACCAGCTGAGACAATTATGAAGAACAGGGGAGGGACTTTTCCTACCAGGTATTATAAAATCATAAGTTTATCTGGCACAAGAAGACCCAAAATAGACCAACGGAACAGATAATGGAGAGCTCGGGCCCTGTAGATATGTGGACACTTGATGGTTTGACAGATGGCATGGAAAGCCAGTAGGAAGCAGACTTCTTAGTAAGTGATGCTGTCCAGTTTGGTGACCTGGGCTGATAACTAGCAAACCTGGCATCATCTTTGGTTTGTTCCTCATTCTAGATGTGATATTCCTGATTTGAATGGTTATACAGAATTCAACAACTTACTGTTTGTTACAAAGTGCTGGACATAAATTGTCCTTTTTTTTTTCCCCATTAGGGTGAAATTGACGCTCATGAAGATAGCTTTAAATCTGCAGATGAGTCTGGACAGGCCCTGCTTGCAGCTGGTCACTATGCCTCAGATGAAGTGAGGGAGAAGGTACAAGAGGAGAAAGGGTCTTTTACTAAAAGTCTCTGGAAGCTGTTATCCATCCTTAAATATCCAGACATTGCATTCACCACAGTGTCAGAGAAAATGCAGGAGATTCTGCCTGGAAGTTAAGGAGCAGCAAACACTTCCGGAGATTTAAAAAGAAGATGTATGGTGATTGATTAGAAAAAGTTCCATTTGTGTGGGCCACATGCAACACATGTCCTACTTAAAGGGGACTTTGCAGGGAGCTGAGTCCTGCATTAGTAGTTGGAGTTGAGAGGAAACATTAAATTATGTGTATGTGTATATAATTCTAAAGTTTCAAAGTATGTTCTTAAAGATGGCTGAGGCACATTAGATAATGATTTTTATGGTTTTAATACTATATAGACCAGGAAGAGACATTTTAAAGACACACTTTATTGTTGTTAACTATACAGCCTTAAAATTAAGTCTTGGGCATTGATGGATCTAGTCAGTGTATTCTGAGGAGAACCCACTCAGTTGACATCTGTTAACCTAAGAGTCACTGCTCCTTCCTGTGCTGCCTCACTTTTACATAGATGCCCTTTTTCTTCCACCTGAAGTTTACTTGTCATGTCTGTCTAACATTGTATGTGATAATATGGCAACAAATTATTAATAATTCTAGGTTCATTTGAACAAGGCCAACTCTTAGGTTTAACACAACCATGCAAACCCTCAGGATCTGTGATTTTTTTTTTTTTGGTGACTTGGCTGACACGTGCAAGTGAATGCTATCCTTGTGCAAGTCAGAACCAAGGCCTGAAGGTTAGCAGAGGATTAAGAAATGCCGGGAGCCTCTGTATCTGACGTCCCCTCCCCTCCCCTGCCCCCACCCCCCCAGCTGACCGTCCTCTCTGAGGAGCGGGCCGCGCTGCTGGAGCTCTGGGAGCTGCGACGGCAGCAGTACGAGCAGTGCATGGACCTGCAGCTCTTCTACCGCGACACAGAGCAGGTGGACAACTGGATGAGCAAGCAGGAGGTGAGTGGGGTGGGGGCCGGCCACCTGTGCGTGCTGCTCAGCTGGCCCGTTCTGTGCAGGTGCGGTTCTGTGTCACGTGGAGGGAGGGGTTGCCGGCTTCCATGGGCGCTGCCAGCACCATTCCTGTTGCTGAGACTGAAGGGCCCTTAGGAAAGGACCTGGTTTTTCAGAGGACTGTGATGATGTAAAGTTTTTTGTTAGATTTTCTTTTCCTTAGAACTTTGCATTTTGTGTGATCTAAATCTACTAGAGGCAACAAAAGCTGTTGAAGCAAAGTTTCAGTAGAGGGTAGAATGAGGTTTCATGCTCTTGCTGGATTGGTTTTAAGCAAATCTAGGACCTCTGGCTTCCAGGGGAGACCCGAGAGTTTCATGGCCATAGTCTCTCTTCCCCTGCTTTCTGTATTTTGGCCTCAGCAGCCTTTGCTTTCCAGCCCTGAGAGGGGAAGGGTGTCGAACATTATGTCAACACTGTGTTTCCTTCTGTAAGGCGTTCCTGTTGAACGAAGATCTGGGCGATTCCTTGGATAGTGTGGAAGCACTTCTCAAGAAGCACGAAGACTTTGAGAAGTCCCTCAGTGCCCAGGAGGAGAAGATCACAGTAAGACCCCTTCCTGGCCTCTGTGCCGGCACGTGACCCTTGGCATCAGCGGAGGTCTCTCTTTTTTTTTTTCAATTTTTGGAATGCTGAGGTTTTTTTTTTCCCATTTATTTTTATTAGTTGGATGCTAATTACTTTACATCATTACAGTAGTTTTTGTCATACATTGAAATGAATTAGCCATGGATTTACCAGCGGAGGTCTCTTGTTCTGAGAGGCTTCCAAGCAGAGTCAGAGAAGTCTCCGGGTGCTTACACTGTCACAGGGGTGGTCAACCACCTTGCTGGAGACACAGCACAGCTTCTAGAATGAAATTGTTCTCTTGTTGTAAACCTCCAGGTTGAGATTTCCTCCCTGTTAAAGTAGCTAAGAACTAAGGTAAGAGGTTTTTCCCCATTGAGCACTAATCTTGGAAGTAGGAATTGAGGACTTAGTGGTTACGATGCTCAGCTTCCACTGCAGGTGGTATGGATTCGATTCCTGGTCAGGGAACTAAGGTCCTTCATGCTATGTGGTTTGGCCAAAAAAAAAGAATTAGGAATTGAAAGGCTGTTAACCTGTGTCCAACGCTGTCAAATCCTGCCCTGATGTTAACTGCAGACAGTGTCTGCGGTCCTGAGTGAAGCTAGCATTACACTTGAGCCATCTGACGGAGGACATCAACTAAAAACTCAGAAGTTAAGGGATGAAGGTTGTCATAGCAAACCTCAGAGTGAAGTACTTGACATGGTCTAGAGCGTTTTGTGCTGTGTTCTGCACTCCCCTCCCCTCCGGGGGCCAAGCTGTGATGAGCCCTCACCAGTGACAGACCTTCTTCTTCCTCCTAGGCCTTAGATGAGTTTGCCACCAAGCTGATTCAAAACAACCACTACGCGATGGAAGACGTGGCCACCCGGCGAGACGCGGTAAGTGCACAACTTGCTCACTAGCCTCCTTTCCACCCGTGGGTGTCCCTCCCAAGGCAGGTCAGCTAGGGGTGAGAGTAGAGACTCACAGGGGCCCTTGCCTTCCAGCTGCTGAGCCGCCGCAACGCCCTGCATGAGAGAGCCATGTACCGCCGTGCCCAGCTCGCAGATTCCTTCCATCTGCAGCAATTTTTCCGTGACTCTGATGAGCTCAAGAGTTGGGTCAACGAGAAGATGAAAACTGCCACAGATGAAGCTTATAAAGTAAGATCCTGTTGGCAGTGCGATGTAGCCCTTGCTCAGTAAGCCAGACACTCTGCTCACAAATAAACATAGCTAAAGAAAGAGATTGGAAATTTCAAAAACACACTACTGGGTGTAAGCTGGCGGTTTCATACGTCCCCTGTGAAGATATGTGTGAGTGTAGTGCAGCGTAACTTGCTGTCCTCCGGTTTGAGAGAGAACCTCTTTCTTGGCAGGACCCATCCAACCTACAAGGAAAAGTGCAGAAGCACCAGGCCTTTGAGGCCGAGCTCTCGGCAAACCAGAGCCGCATCGATGCTCTGGAGAAAGCCGGGCAGAAGCTGATCGACGTTGACCACTATGCCAAGGACGAGGTGGCAGCTCGGATGAATGAGGTCATCAGTCTGTGGAAGAAGCTGCTGGAGGCCACCGAGCTGAAAGGTGAGGGCGGCGTGCACGGGGTTGTGGTGGGAGGTGTGGAGAGTTAAATGCTTGTCCCTGGTTCCCTGGTTTAGGTCCTTGGGCCTCCTGGGCAAGCTGCACCAGGTGACTGGGCGCTGGGGCTCACTTCCTGAGGGAGTCAGCTGCGTGGGTACCTAATGATGTGTAGGGTTGGTGGATGTGACTCTGTGTACTGGCCGGTGGGGCAGCCTGAGAGAGGAGAGGCTGATTTGGCCAGTGGGCTTGGTTGACTGGGGCCTCATCAGTGGAAGAGGTCAGCTCTGAGCCTAGGGCACCTAACCATTCATTAGCATTTAACCCATGGGGCTCATTTCCAGCTCCGCATCTGGAAGGCAGAGCCGAGCTTGCAGTTTTCCTTCACCTTGTGATAGACATGAAGCCGTCACTGAAACCCTGCCCCATTGTGGTCCTTCGGAGAGGTGCCGCTGTTTATGAGCAGCGCTGGCAGAAAGGTGATACTCTCTCACAGACTCGACCTTGCCCCCTTGACCAGGCATAAAGCTCCGTGAGGCTAACCAGCAGCAGCAGTTTAACCGCAACGTTGAGGACATCGAGCTGTGGCTGTACGAAGTGGAAGGTCATCTGGCCTCGGACGACTACGGCAAAGACCTCACCAATGTCCAGAACCTCCAGAAGAAGCATGCCCTGCTGGAGGCTGACGTGGCAGCACACCAGGTATGGGCCCTGGATGCAGATGTGGGGCCATGGGCGCCGGGGGGAGAGGGGCCGGTCAGCCAAGGCCAGTCGGTTCGGGGGGGGTGAAGTGTGTCGAGCCTTAGAGAATCGTGGTTGCACTACTTGCTTCTGTTCAGGTTGGCCTGCTTGCCCTTGGAGCTTCCTGGGAGCCCAAAATGGGGAAAGGACGGCTGGAAGCATACTCCAGGGTGTGGGGAGACAACTCTGTGTTATTTTCTCAGTGTGTGAGCAAACCACACCTGAGGTAATAACGTCAGCCAAGAAATGTCCAGAACCATCCTTGGGCAGCCCCAGACCAGGCTTTCAAGACCCTGTCCTTCCTGTCTCCAGGATCGCATCGATGGCATCACAATCCAGGCCCGTCAGTTCCAGGACGCGGGCCACTTTGATGCTGAAAACATCAAGAAGAAGCAGGAGGCCCTGGTAGCTCGCTACGAGGCACTCAAGGAGCCCATGGTTGCCCGAAAGCAGAAGCTGGCTGATTCCCTACGGTTGCAGCAGCTCTTCCGTGACGTTGAGGATGAAGAGACGTGGATTCGGGAGAAAGAACCCATTGCCGCCTCCACCAACAGAGGTCAGCCTGCTTCTGTCAGATGGAAGTCCAGTTAGGAACGGGTCTACCCTTACAGCAGGAGGGGGACCCATGTCCGAATGAGCAAAGTCAAGTTTCAGTTGAACTGGGTTTTTAAGTGAAACTGGGGAAAGCCGAGAGTGACGGGGGTTGACTTTTCTCTCGATGACTTGGGAGTGGTTCCTCTTTCAGGCAAAGATTTAATTGGAGTCCAGAACCTGCTAAAGAAACACCAAGCCCTACAAGCAGAAATTGCTGGCCACGAGCCCCGCATCAAAGCAGTCACACAGAAGGGGAATGCCATGGTGGAGGAGGGTGAGTGTTGTTGGGAGGTTGCTTCGTTCTCATTCCTCGTGGCACTCGCTGAGTGCATGAACCCGAGTCAGGCTGGGCTAGGGGTTGAAGACCATCCCCCCATCTCCTGACTGTGACCCTGACTAGTCTGTCACCTTTCTGAGCCTGAATTCCACCCCCCTCCCCCCCGCCAACTTCTCAACTTCTCCCACAGTTGAGAAGACTAAATGAGGTTAGTTTTGAGGAGCCGGAGACAGTGCCTGGCACTCATGAGTCTCCATGACAGAGGATCAGAGGGGCTGTTGGTTTTATTGTTTGTTTATGATGATATCACTAATGCCAACTAGGGCCGTCTGCTTAGAGTCTAGACAGACATCGTGGTCTGAGGAGATCTGTTAGAGGGTTGGAACTTGGGCCTCAAATAAAACTGGGACTATGAAGGGACCTGGCTCCCTGGACATAGTGTCACAGGGGCTGTGCGCGCTCAGAGGACCTTGTTTGTCCCCATGTTTCTCATTGTCCTCCTTCCCCTGCCACCCTACAGGCCATTTTGCCGCCGAGGACGTGAAGGCCAAGCTCCATGAGCTGAACCAGAAGTGGGAGTCACTGAAGTCCAAGGCCTCCCAGCGGCGGCAGGACCTGGAGGACTCGCTGCAGGCCCAGCAGTATTTCGCTGACGCCAACGAGGCCGAGTCCTGGATGCGGGAGAAGGAACCCATCGTGGGCAGCACTGACTATGGCAAAGATGAGGACTCGGCCGAGGTGATGCATACTGGGGATACCAGGCTCGGACTGGGTATGGTTAGGAGAACGACCACGTGTGCAAGGTGCAGTCTCATGGCTTTGAAGGTGTTTCAGCATCTCTTTCCACTTTTCTCTGTGGTAATTCTACTATGCTTACAAAACAGAAAAGGCAGCCTTGGCCTTTCACTGTTAGCCGTGACCATGTCTCCGTTCTTATTTCATTTTTTCTGCTTACATAAGTATACATAAGCACAATTTTTTGTTAGTCATCTTTTCTGAATGGAACTCTTAAATTTTATTCATGAAGGTCTAGGTATAGCTGTGTGCCTGCCTTTTCTTGCCTGTCTTCACATAAACCGTCAGAAGCTGAATATTGACCCGACCTAATAGGATTTGGAGAAGTAGGAAGCACGGAGGGTGGTGGGAAGGGGCTTCCTAGAGGAGAGTGGCGTGTGCCCAGCTGCCACTTAACCAGGAGTGTTCAATTCTAAGGATGGCTGGTGGATCACTGTATGTGTGATGATGTTCTTTATGACCCCTTGTCTGTTTCAACGGTCACATAATTAAGTATAGATGGAAAGCTCATAGAAAACATATTTTCTCTACATTATCAAATAAAGGGAGAGAGAGTGATCAAGTCACTGGCTAGCTAAACAGATTTCAGAGGGAGACGGCGTGTTGGGGAGGCAGGGGGGCAGCTCTGGCTCCTTGCTCAGGGTCGCTGTGTGTGACTTGGATTTCAGGCTCTGCTAAAGAAGCACGAGGCTTTGATGTCAGATCTCAGCGCCTATGGCAGCAGCATCCAGGCCCTGCGAGAGCAGGCCCAGTCGTGCCGGGTAAATGAGGCTTTTCCTGTCAGCAACTGCGAGATGCCAGGGGTTGGGTGGGGGCCAGGGAGCAGGGAGGCCAAAAGACCCAGATGCTGACAGCAGGTGGCATCGTCATAGGTGATGTTCTTTTATTTTTGTATTTTTAGCTGTTGGGTCTTCATTGCTTCGTGGGCTTTCTCTAGTTGCAGAAAGTGGGGCTACTCTTCCTTGTGGTGCACAGGCTTTAGGCCGTGTAGGCTCAGTAGTTGGGGTGCCCAGGCTCAACAGTTGAGTGCACAGGCTTAGTTTTTCCAAGGCATGTGGGATCTTCCTGGACCAAAGATCAAACTTGTGTCTCCTGCATTGGCAGGCAGATTCTTAACCACTGACCCACCAGGGAAGCCCCTGTAGGTGACTTCCCTGTGACCTTAAAGGTCCCAGACTGCTGGGCTTCCTGAATCAGATCTTCTTGGTAGCTTCAGAGAAGAACTGTCTCTAGCGTATGTTTGGTGAATGTGGGTCTCCTGCTGAGGTTGGGATCTACAGTGGCTGAGACGGCACTCCAGAGACATCCCGTAACTGTGTTTGCCCTTCCTTTGGATTTTTAGCAACAAGTGGCCCCCATGGATGACGAGACTGGGAAGGAGCTGGTCTTGGCGCTCTATGACTATCAGGAGAAGAGTCCCCGAGAGGTCACCATGAAGAAAGGAGACATTCTCACCTTACTCAACAGCACCAATAAGGCAAGCACAGAAGATGACTGAGGGTTGGTTTCCTTGTGTTGGGTGTCTTGGGAGTGTGTCTTTCCAGGATGAGGCTGGTTTAAAACTTGAAGTTACTAGAGTTTCCAGGTCAGTCTCCCATGTCATGTGGGTTTACTGTTTTGCCTGTGATTGAAATGACCACTCTGTTTCCATAAATACCTGAGAGCTAGGGTAGTGACTCTCATTCTCAAGGAGAGCTTTTTCATTATGGACCACTTCCAAGTGGAATTTTTTTCTCTTTTGAGCCAAAGTCTGCTTCTCTGTTGCTCGTACCTGTTCTAGACTGTGGGGCCACAGCAGAGGGTAGAAGACGGGCGTCAGTGTCACCCTGTAGGCTCCTTCCTCGTCTTCTCCAAGTTCAGTGCTGTCTGGTTCATCAGTCTTTCTTCCTTAATACATTCTGATTGACCGTGGCCTTGGAATGAGGCTATGAGCCTCCACGTGTCATCTGACGAGCCCTCCAAGATCCTGCCCCCTGTCTTGGTGTAGGCTGGAGAAGTGTTAGGCACCTGTTTTTCCCACCCCCTTGACTCACCTGTTTGTGGGTCTTTGAGGAAACCCTGGCCAGTGTCGTTCTGCTGACCTTAAACCTAAACTAACTGCCTGGTCTGACTCTGGTTTACTCAAGAGCAGCCTCGTCCAGTAGAACCTGTGGTGATGGCAGACTGTGTGTCTTTGTTGGCCCCACAGAAGCCACTAGTCATAGGTGATCACGAAGGGCTTCAGAGGCACCAGAGCAGCTGAGATTTCATTTAATTTCATGGAGTGTGGCTCGAGGCTGCCATGTTAGCACAATTCTGGAGCATCTGTACGAAGAGAAGGTGGCCTTCCTGCTCCAGTGAAGTCATGGCTCCCTCGCTCATGACCATCCCCATACACAGCAGGTTACAAGGGGACCAAAATTCCCGTCTTCACACCAGGTGACTTTGGCACCATCACGGGGCCCTCATGCCGTGACTGTAGCTCTTTTCCATGTGTGCACACATGTGTGCACAGGCCTCCTTGGGTTCTCCCTCCGTCAGGGGAGGAACTTGCAGTGAAAAGAGTCTCTTTCTGTGTAGGACTGGTGGAAAGTGGAAGTGAACGACCGGCAGGGCTTTGTGCCAGCCGCCTATGTGAAGAAGCTGGACCCCGCGCAGTCCGCCTCAAGGGAGAACCTCCTAGAGGAGCAGGGCAGCATCGCGCTGCGGCAGGAGCAGATCGACAACCAGTAAGGGCCTCGTGGGCGGTGGCGGCGGGCCGGCGGAGGGCTGCGTTGTGCGCGGCCAAGGTGGAGGCCGCCCTGAGCTGAGGCTCCAGGGTGAGGGCTGTCCTGGTGGCCGTCTGCGCTCAAAGGTGTACTCTTCCTCCCGCCCCCACAGCATAGCTTACTCACACAGCTCTGATCCCTGGAACCTACGATCCCTAACCCATCCATTTTTTTTCCGTCGGTTTGTTGTTTTCCCTGCATTTGCCAGTTGCTTTTCCTAAACAACATTTGCTAATTATCACCATCTGGATCTTTGCTCTCCAGTTCAGGAGGTGCTTTCTGAAAAGGGGTTTTTAGCTGTTCCTTATCCCTTGAGCTCTGTTCTCTGCCAAAGGCCACATAGAGTGTGTTTCTCTATCGTGGTTTTGTTCTCTGAGTGGAGTGTATTTTTTAGGAAACAGCTCTGCCCTCTTTCCTGTGGCTAAGCTCCCTTAAAGACCCATGTCCTTCTTTTAGGGCACAGCTTAACACCACTAATGAAATCTAAAGCTCTGGACACCTGGAAGATAGCCAGGAGGTACACTCTGATGAGAGGTTGGAATGGTAGAACTTTTTTGACCCTGTTTCTCCCTACAGAGGTCAGTTTTTCTACACTTACCAATGCCTTCTGTTACTGCTAAGAATGAGAGGTTTTGGCCTGGATCATAAATATGAGAGCAAAAAAGTGGACCAGATACCTGACTCCAGTTGAATGTCAGCCCTCAGGAAAACCTCTTGCTCGAGGCAGTTGCTGTACCCCTGGCCTGGCTCTTTGAAGTGACCAGTGTCTCTCGCCCAGGAACGTTTACTGCCTAAAGCATGGCAGACAGGAAAGCAAACGGGAACTGACGCTCTCGTGTCATTGGGTTTGATTTTCCTGCTCTTTCCTTACTGTGACTTCACTCCCGGCCTAGCCCGCTTCCAAGAGCTCTTGAATGACTCCGTCACTTCCCCCTTGAAGTGTCCACCGTCCCGGCCCCCGTCGGAGCTGCTGCCTCCACCCCGTGGATTAACCCACTAATCCGTGCATGCTTTTGCTGTGCCCCCCTGTGCAGGACGCGGGTAACTAAGGAGGCCGGCAGCGTGTCTCTGCGTATGAAACAGGTGGAAGAACTGTGAGTAGGCCGGAAGCCCTGCTGAGCACCACCCGCCGCCCCTGTCCATCCTCCCTGTCCCGCTTCTCTTGAAGGCGCTCACTGGTTGAGGAAGGCGAGGTGGCGGGAGGGCCCGTCTCTGGCAGCAGCTTTGGCTCACGAGGGAAGGGGTTCGGGTGAAGCCGTGTCAGCTGTGGCCGCTTCTCTCGTTGGTGCTTCTGTGCAGCTATGCGTTCAGAGCCTGGTCGGTTTGCCTCCTATTGGCTTTCGTGCTGGAGTAGCCACTGTCAGCAGACCGGGCGGCCGGTACCCTAGTGTCCCTCTGTCGGCAGGAAACCAAATGCCTCTTAAAAGTCTCTGGTTCTTGGTAACGCGTTCCTGTTTTATTTCACTTTGGGAAACTTAGATTCTATTCTAGACCTTTTTTTAACTTTCAACTCAGTTGTATTAAGTTTGCTATTTTCACATTTGCAAGGATACCAGGAATTCAGCCTTTTGTATTTTGGTTCCCAAGGGTTCGAGTGTTGTTGGATTCTTCATAAGAAATCAGCTAGCAAAATGTGCTTTACGTGATTTCTCTTTCCAAAGTGGCCAAAACTTCCTGAGAAATAAGTATATTAACATAGAAACAGTAGGAATTCCCTACTGTTCGAGAGATACTAACATCCTGAATGAGGCTGTGATAAAGCTCAGTGTACCTTCCCCCACCACCTGGGGGCTGCTGGCAGAATCATACGACAGGAGAACAGGCCCTCTGTATACACCGCGCCCAGCAAATCCATCTCTCATCTGGCAGCTGTAGTCGCATGGAGCCTGTGTTGTGCTGAACGCTTGGTTTTGGTCATTTGTGGTTGTGGTGTTGTCAGGGCACACGCGACCCTGAGGCCGCCCCCGCCACTCCATTGTGAACAGTGCAGTGTGTGCTTGTCCTGGAGGCTGTCCATGGGTCCTCGGGGCCTGCGTCTTCACCTGCTGTCTGATACTCTGCCACCATGGCATCATCCTTATCAACACACAGCCTTGGACCACCTCTCGGAGACACTGGTGGTCTGCCTCCATAGGAAGCTAACCCGCCTCCCTTCCCTCCCTCTTGTCACCCTCTTGAATTACTTCAGGTACCATTCTCTGCTGGAACTGGGAGAGAAGCGTAAAGGCATGTTGGAGAAGAGCTGTAAGAAGTTCATGTTGTTCCGTGAAGCGAATGAGCTACAGCAGTGGATCAATGAGAAAGAAGCGGCCCTGACAAGTGAGGAGGTCGGTGCGGACTTGGAGCAGGTTGAAGTGCTGCAGAAGAAGTTTGACGACTTCCAGAAGGTACGGGAGGTCTTAACAACTGAGCGGAAAATTGTTCAAAGATTTGGATCTCTTGACATTTGACTGTGGATTTCTGGAATGAAAATTACAGAGATTATATTCCTCTTGTCTCTGTAGCCATTTTTAAACAAGTTTAATCATAACTTTTCCTGCACCACTTTAGTTCTGAGAAGATATCAATACGTGCAGTTTTCTCTACATGTTGTTTTAAGAACTTTCCTAATCTGTCATACAAAAATGTGTAAAAGTAGTTTTTCTATTTAGGGTTAAATTCACATAACATTGGGCTTCTCTAGTGGCTCAGTTGGTAAAGAATGTGTCTGCAACACAGGAGACCCAGGTTCAATCCCTGAGTTAGGAAGATCCCCTGGAGAAGGGAATGACTACCCACTCCAGTATTCTTTCTTGGAGAATCCCATGGGTAGAGGAGCCTGGTGGGCTACAGTCCATGGTATCGCAAAGAGGCAGACATGACTGAGCGACTTTCACGTAACATACAGTTAACTATTTTAAAGGGTATAGTTCAAAACATTTGGTTCATTTACAGTGTTCTATTACCGTCACTTCTGTTTCCAAAACATTATCATTTTGAAGGGAGACCACAGACCCATGAAGCAGCCTCTCCTTACCCCCTTCCCCGCCTCCACACCAGCACCTGGCAAACACCAAGCTGCTTTTTGTCTTTGCATGTATGTATCCTGGACATTTCATGTAAATGGAATCAAGTGTTATGTTACTTTGTGACTAAGGGCTTCACAGAGGGTTTTGAAAGTCCTGTCATTATAGATGGATCAGTGATCTTTTAGTGTTTATTGGCTAATGTTCCGTGGTGTGTATATATATACATCTTGTGTATCCATTCCTCCAGTTTAAAAATACTCTTGTGGGACTTCCCTGGCCAGCCAGTGGTTAAGACTGTGCTTCCAGTGCAGGGGGTACGGGTTTGATCCCTGATCAGCAACATTCCAGATGCCTGCATACTGTGGCCAAGAAGCACATATATATTCTTATGACCAATTCAGTTGGATGGGGGAGTGCCTCGCTCCTGTAGTGGCAAACTTTAAAATTTCATCACATTTTTAACATGCATCCTCTCCCCCACAAAGGAAGGTTTTAAAAAAATTCTCCAATCAGAATAGTTTTTCATTAACTACAGTTAGTTTAGTAAGTAAGAGACAGGCTATTTCTAATGCCATGTGGTTTTCTTAACTTCCTCAATAGCAGCAAGCAGGATTTTCTGATTTAGGTCACTGTAAAGGAGTAGAAAAACTCCTTATGGGATACCTGTCAGACAGAAATTTATGGATTCAGGCCATAGTTCATGAGTATCTGTGGTCCTCCTTTGGATTGCTGTTGTGAGTTTTAGACATTGTCTTTGTTCTTTGAAGGATCTCAAGGCCAATGAGTCACGGCTGAAGGACATTAACAAGGTGGCTGAAGACCTGGAGTCGGAAGGTCTGATGGCGGAGGAGGTGCAGGCCGTGCAGCAGCAGGTGGGGGTCTGGCTCCTGCGTGGAGCCTGCTTGGGAGCAGCTTGGCTCCCCCGCAGCCTGTGTTGTAGCCCAGCTCGCTGCCCCATGGTGCACAGTGTGGCCAGGGTGCAGGTTCTCCATGTGACCTGCACTATCTTGTTTACCTTCGACGGGAGGGAAAAACAGGTCTCCTTCTTAGGCCCCTTAAGTATCATGGCAGTTGTTGAATCTTTCTTTAGGCCTTAACTGGTAATAAATTCATGTAGTTCCTTAAATAAATGAAAGGTTCTGTGTAGAAACACTTGGTCACCCTGTAGACTTTAATAGTTCCTCTGGCCAGTCACCTTGCCTGTCTCTCTGTAATCTCTCCCACGCCTCCAGTTTGACTTGACAGCGGTAGGTGTTACTGATGTTTCCTCTAATAACGTGATTGTTTTGTTTTCTGCTTGTAGGAGGTGTATGGTGCGATGCCCAGGGTAAGTGTCAGTTGCCCCATCTATAACTTGAACTTGAGGATTAACTTTTGGGAAGAGTATACAGTCAAGAGTCCCATAAAGATTTCTGTTCTTGAACCTCAAGAGATGCGTTTTATGTGTAAAAGCCTGTGCAAAAGAAATACGTTGATTTCTGTTTGTCATTCTCCAAAAACCAAAAACTTTTTCTCTGTCCAGTTTCTTAGAACTTTCCCCCCAGCAGTTACTTAGGTTTATTTATCCCTTTTCAAAGAATCCTCTGAGAATGATAAAAAGAGAAGCTGGAAATTTTATTAAATTTCCTCATTCTCTCCATTTCTCCTACTGCATTTTTAAAAAAGGCTTTTTCACTCCCGTTTGATTGCTTCATTTCCCTCAGCCAGTCCTGCAGTTTGCTGCCAGCCAGTGATAAGTTCTGACTCGCAGTGGGGAACACTGTTCTGATTTCTCTGAACCTCCCATCGTTCAGAGGAAAAGCTGATGCAGCTTTGTTTTGTGCTCAGTTTATTGGCTCCCTAAACTCGTCCCTTTTTCTTTGAATAGGATGAACCTGATTCTAAGACAGCCTCCCCATGGAAGGTAAGAGTTTCTTTGCAAATATGTTAATACCAAAGGTTTTCTAGGACCGGAAATGCTTTGTGTCCTTTTCTAGTGTGCCTGTTTCTTAGTAGTTAGGCTTGTCTGACTGGGCCTGTGGTCATTTCTGGCCTTGTGTGGCCTGGTGTCTTTCTGACCCTGGTGTTAACATTCTTTGAATCGGTCATGTCTTGAAATGTGATGCTTAATAACACAGAAGCAGCATGTCTTCCTGCAGATGCTCAGCACAAGTTCAGGTAGGGGTCGAGTTTGTCACACACTGTCTCTGCCAGAATGTACAGTTGGCCATCCGTGCTTGGATTCAACCAACCAGCAATTGAAAATGCTGTCATTCGATCCATGGTTGGTTGAATCCAAGGATTCAGAACCTGAGCATACAGGGTGCCAGCTCTGAGGGACTTGAGCATCCATGGATTGTAGTACCTCGGGGAAGGGGGAGGGTCCTGGGACCCTTCCCCCCTTAAGTACCAAGGATATGAGGATGGCTGCACTTTGCAGAGGTCGCACTGCATAGTGAGGCATGGTCCCACCAGTAGGACTGCAGCCCAAAAGGAAATGACATGAAGATTAAAAGGGGAGGAGACTTTCTTCTCAACATCCGCCTGACTGCTCTTTCCAGGTGCCTAAGAAAGGCTTTGATGGAAAGTCCACGTCCTGAGGAGAGATGTTTACAAGCTGCAGTAGACATTGTTCCACAGAGACTGGGATGGTGCTTAGCCAAGGTGGACATAATTGACCAGCAGGACCAGGGAGCTTTCTCATGTGTAGTGCTAATAGCCATGATTATGGAACTAGCTGCTCAATGCCAATTGGAGCATCTTTCCTCCTGACTCAGCTCTTCAGGAATATGTCCCTTAAGTTATAGACAGGCTGGACAAAGCAGGTTTCTTCATGAAGTCATACCTTCCTAAAATATAAAGAAAGCATGAAAACCTAAAAACAGCCTTTTACACCAGTCCCTAGTTTGGTACTTCCCAGCCCTATCACCTGGCTTGTCGTGGGGACCTAGGTTGAAAGGGATTTGTTTCTTTGGCCTTCTTATCTCTCCAGGCTCTGACCATTCTGCTTATTAAATAGACTGCAAATTGCTTGGAAAGATGCATGTTTCATTTTATTCCACTTTCTTCTTTTTTCTCTGTCTTAATTTCCTTACATAACAAAATTTAATCACTGGTGTCATGAATGGGCAGCATCCTTAGCTATCTGACATCTGGCAGAGTTTGCCAGAGTTTTTCTGGTAACAAATATTTTTTCAGAAATACATGTCAGATGACTTGATAAACACCAGTACTTCCTGATTCTGAAAAGAATGAGAAACAATGGGTGTCTGCTTTCTGACCCCTGTACACACCCACATTGGTTGAAAACATCATCTGGGTGTGTCCCTGGAACATTTGAGGAGCCCGACTTCCCTGCATACACACTGGGCTCCTTCTTTTTGTTACGTACTTGAGGATTAGAGGCCTCACATGCCTGCCAAGTAGGGTTTCTTTCTGCTTAAACCAGGTAGGCTCTGAGAGCCCAAGGAGCATGATTTTTAAAAGTGACGTTGATGAGAGGAAGCTAATTCATCAGTGTCTTCTTTCTCATCCAGTAAGGTGGTTGTTTCCCTTAGCTCAAGGGGCCACTGTTAGAAGGAGCAATGATCCAGTAACCATAAATAGAAATGAAATTATTGGTGCACTTGAGTGTTTAAATAGTCTCAGCTGCCAGCATTTCTTACATTGTGTTTTCTGGACTCTTTTCCTGTAGTAGGTATAAGAAAAAGACACCAGTCAGTAGTCTTTGAGCCTCTTTTTTCTGTCCAGTCAGCTGTTTTAATTGTGGTTTCCACTGTTCTTTCACTGTTTTGTAAAATTAATCATGGAGTTGGATGTGATTGTGCACTTGGGTTTCGGCCTGACTTTTTCCTTGTTGGTGGTACTTTCTTGCTGCTTTGTTCAGAAATTTGACTTTATTCTTTTACAATCATTTGGTGGACAATTGGGCCCTAATTAATGGCACTTGTAATCAGCAGACACGTGATTAGTTTGCTCTTCTGCTTCCCTCCCTACATAGTCTGCTCGCCTGATGGTTCACACCGTGGCCACCTTTAATTCCATCAAGGTAAGACACCAGAGCAGCTTCCCTGGTCTTCCCTGGTCTCCTTCCCATGTCCTGCTCCCATCTTCAGCAAGGCTCTTGTCCTCATGAGTTGTGTGAGCTATAGCAGTTGTCACTCTCCTGGCTCCAAGGGTGTCCTGGTCATTGTTACTCTCTGTGCGGCAGGAGCTGTGATCGGCTCACCCAGTCCTGCCAGTGCCTCCAGGAGGGCTGGGAACTGTGGGGTGCGTGTTATCCGGAAGACAGTGAAGGCCTTTCCTGACTCCTTTTTGGGCCCCAGGCCAGTTTGTCTTCTGAGGACAGTGTCCTGCAGCCACGCTGTGCTCAGGCCACTTCCCTCCCCCCACCACTGGTGGTGCCACCAAGATCAGTCTGGGGCGGCAGACGTGGGGCTCTGTCCACTTGGCAGTTGTTCTAAAGCTGATGCTGTGAGGCAGGCACCAGGCTAGGCGCTGAGATGAGGACAGATCAGCCTCCTCTCTCCTGCTGCTTCCACAGCCATTCTAAGCCGGGTGCTGGCGGAGTGTTTGCACCGTGGGGTCTGGCGAGCTGTGGCCAGATCTGACTTTCTGGACTCTGGCTATCGCGGTGTGCTCACTGATTGAACTGGGAAGGTCGGAACCAGGAAGTCCTTGGTGCCCCAGGCTTTCTTTTCTTATGAAGCCACCAGGCCTCTGGTTCTGCCCTTTTCCTGGAGTCGGGTGTGGGCTGACGCCTCATGTCCTCCGGTAGGAGCTCAATGAGCGCTGGCGGTCCCTGCAGCAGCTGGCTGAGGAGCGGAGCCAACTCCTGGGCAGCGCCCATGAAGTGCAGAGGTTCCACAGGTGAGGGGTGGCTCCACGGGCAGGAGTGGTCCTGTGGCAGTGGGGGGTAGGGGGGCAGACTCCACAGGTGAGGGGCAGCCCAGGCTGGCAGGAGAAGGAGCCAGTGACAATCAGGTTCGCCTCGGCTGGATCTTGTCCGTGCTGGTGCTCTGGCACTTGATGGATGCTCAGTCAGGACTGCTGAGCGGGTGGACATGTGCTCCATGCCATTTACAGCTCAGTTGGTGGGCCACTAACACGTGCCAGTGAAACACACCAGGGTCAAGGCAGCCAAACCCTGCACTCATGAATGTGAACGTGTGTCTTACTTACAGAGATGCTGACGAAACCAAAGAGTGGATCGAAGAGAAGAACCAAGCTCTAAACACAGACAACTATGGCCACGACCTGGCCAGTGTCCAGGCCCTGCAGCGCAAGCATGAGGGCTTCGAGAGGGACCTTGCGGCCCTTGGCGACAAGGTGAGAGGCGGCAGACGAACGCGGAGCCGGCTTCCCTCGATTCTGCTGGAGGCGCCACGCTCCCCCCTTCCCCATCTCTCACCTCTTTCTTCCCCAGGTGAACTCGCTCGGGGAGACAGCCGAGCGCCTGATCCAGTCCCACCCCGAGTCCGCAGAGGACCTGCAGGAGAAGTGCACCGAGCTCAACCAGGCATGGAGCAGCCTGGGCAAGCGTGCCGACCAGCGCAAGGCCAAGCTGGGGGACTCCCACGACCTGCAGCGCTTCCTCAGCGACTTCCGGTGAGAAGCAAGCTCGGGCCAAAGGCCTTTCTAGCTGGATGAAACGCATGCGTAGGCTAAACACGTCTCAGGTTTGATCCTGGGAATTCCTTGGTGGTCCAGTGGTTAGGACCTGGTGCTTTCACTGGTGAGGGCCCAGGTTCAATTCCTGGTCAGGAACTGAGATCCTGGAAGCTGCAGAATGTGGCCAGGAAAGAAAAAAGGTTTCATCCTAAAGAAAGGCATTTGTATTTGAAGCTGTAGGAGACTACCACAGCTACTGTCTATGTTAGCTCCTGTTATTTTGTAGAGTGAAAGATCTTATATACCTGTTTGTTCTTTCTCTGAGGAATTCTTGATTTTTTTGTTATTAATTCAGTAAGACAAGAGGCTTCGAAATACTTTACTCAGAGCTCTAGTCCCATTCAATAGATTAATCCCAAATAACTTTCTGAGGCAAGACTTAGGGAGTCCTCTCTTTTCCTGGGCAGAAGGCCCACTTGCCAGGGAATGTAACAGCCATTCCTCTGTGGCTCTGGTTTCTAGGGACCTCATGTCTTGGATCAATGGCATCCGAGGTCTGGTGTCCTCAGATGAGCTAGCCAAGGATGTCACCGGAGCTGAGGCCCTGCTGGAGCGACACCAGGTAGGTCGGCCTGCTGAGCAACGAATACGTGGTGACCCTGCCAGGCCAGGAGGACTTCAGTGGTTGACGTGAGAGTGGGCAGCTCATCCTGCCAGTTACCTTAATCCCTCCCCTCCTCTTGGCAGGAACACCGCACAGAAATTGATGCCAGAGCTGGCACTTTCCAGGCATTCGAGCAGTTTGGGCAGCAGCTGTTGGCTCATGGGCACTACGCCAGCCCCGAGATCAAAGAGAAGCTCGATGTTCTAGACCAGGAGCGCGCAGACCTGGAGAAGGCCTGGGTCCAGCGCAGGATGATGCTGGATCAGTGCCTTGAATTGCAGGTACCTGCGCTGAATGGTAGCTTCCTGTTTGCCACAGGGTTTCAGGCCAGGTGTTTTGTGCCAGAGGCTCCTTGTCTCCTCACCTCCCTCTCCCCATCTTTAGCTGTTTCATCGGGACTGCGAGCAGGCCGAGAACTGGATGGCTGCCCGGGAGGCCTTCCTGAACACAGAAGACAAAGGGGACTCGCTAGACAGTGTGGAGGCTCTGATCAAAAAACATGAGGACTTTGACAAAGCAATTAATGTCCAGGTAGGGGCTTCCCCAGTGGCTCGGTGGTAAAGAATCCACCTGCTGTGCAGGAGACTGGTTTGACCCCTGGGTTGGGAAGATCCTCCAGAGGAGGAAATGGCAACCCACTGCAGTATTCTTGTCTGGAAAATCCCACGGACAGAGGGGTCTGGTGGGCTACAGTCATGGGATCGTAAAGAGTCAGATATGACTGAGCAACTAACAAGAAAAACAAGGCCTTTATACCTTAGGTCCTAAATCTGGGTGTTCCCAGATTGATGTCTTCTCTCTCTGTTGGCATATTCTCCTTTTCCGCTGTCAGTGATTAGAACAAAAGATAGTTTCTGTTTGCTTATTAAGTCAGCTGGAGAGCTTTGGCAATTTCCTTGGATTAGAATACTTGGTAGTGGGAATTCCCTGGTGGCGCAGTGGATAGTAATCTGCCTGTGAATGCAGAGGATGCAGGTTCACTCCCTGGTCTGGAAGATTCTTCATGCCGTGGAGCAGCTAACCCACGAGTTGGAATTACTGAGCTTATGGCCTATGTGCCACAGTTGCTGAAGCCCGAGCGCCTAGAGTCTTGTGCTCGCAACAAGAGAAGTGACTGCAATGAGAAGCCCACACACAACTAGAGGCAATGCACATGCAGCAACAAAGACCCAGCACAGCCAAAAGAAATACATGAATAAAGTACTTGGTGTTGACTACACAGGAAGCAGTGTCGTCTCCACTGGGTCCAGTACAAACCTGTGCAGTTTAGAAAAAGTGACATACGTAAATAGTTTTTTTAAACTTTATATATAAATTCTGGCATTTTAAAGATTTTGATAACAGATGCCACAAGGGAAAATTTTTTATAGTGAAAGGGAAGAAAAACAAATTTATGGATAGGTAAGTGCATATAAGAACATGAACCAGAAAGTTTTAAAAGTCTTTGGCTTATAAACCATTTTGTTGAAAATCTGATGATCTTTTTCTGTGAAGCCTAAATTTTTTTGGCCACTCCTTGAGTCATGTAGGATCTTAGTTCCCCTACCAGGGGTTGAACCTGTGCCCTTTGCATTGGAAGCATAGAGTCTTAACCACAGGACCGCCTGGAAATTAATTCCCTGTGAAGCCCAGTTTCCCTTCTCCAGTGGACTACGTTTCATATGTGATGAAGCCTAGTTTCATTTGTGATGTCTGCTGGTGTTCAAACCTCGGCCCCACTCCAGTGTGACCTGGCACCTTCTTAAGTTAAACTCTACTCTGATAATGATTGAAATCAAGCTTTCCTCTGGCTTTTTACACTCCTGCTTCTAAAGTGTCGGTGTATTCTGATCCCGTCACCAGCTAGCCACCCAAAATAACCGTTCTCTTCTCGGACCTGCAGTCGTCTTGCCTGCCCTGACCTCACGATTCTCTTTGCCGACAGGAGGAGAAGATTGCCGCCCTGCAGTCCTTTGCTGATCAGCTCATCGCTGGCGGCCACTACGCCAAAGGCGACATCTCCAGCCGGCGCAATGAGGTTCTGGACAGGTGGGTGGTCGGTGCAGCTGACGGGTCCTGGCGCACTTGTGCGAGAGCCCTGGCCTGACTATCTCCATGGTGTGCTCACCTTTTTTCTCGGTTCCACCTTCTCAGGTGGCGCCGTCTAAAAGCTCAGATGATTGAGAAGAGGTCAAAGCTGGGAGAATCGCAGACCCTCCAGCAGTTCAGTCGGGATGTGGACGAGATTGAAGCTTGGATCAGTGAAAAATTACAGACTGCAAGTGATGAGTCATACAAGGACCCCACCAACATCCAGGTGCGCTGAACCCATGAATTATGTGTCTCCGAGATAGCCTGTGCTCCTGAGTAGCTTTTGCTAAAAATAGGGCATCTTTAGAAGGGAGAGTTATCTCTAGGTACCTCCTCATACCCACAGTGATGCCAAGAAAAAGTGTTTTAGTAAGTGAACTGGTGGGAAGACCTCCCCTAAATGATGAGAGCCAGTTACGAAGCTACTTCTGTCACTTGACGCTGCTGAGGCTGTGCCTGCGTTAGAGCCTGTAGAAAAGACCCCCTTACAACCACTGTTCCCAAATGCTGACCTTCCCAGGGGAAGTATGACGGTTTCTATTGAATAGGTGATATTGTGTATTCACATCAGTGTACTGAACTCTTGTTATTTTAATCTGTTTTTGTAGCTTTCCAAGCTGCTGGTAAGTTTCATGTTTTCTTAAAAAGTTTTAGTTAAATGAGCTCCAGTGTCTGTGCTGTTGTGTATAGATTCTCATAATCATGGTCACAGTCTGCTGGTGTCTTCCTCATCCATGCTTTTCGTTTCTAATCATCCATCACACTCCATCCAAGTGTCCCTTCGGGATGTGACTTTCTCTGTTGTAATTAGCCTGAGCCCTTCCCTTTCTCCTCCCTCCCTACTCCTGGCTCATCACATAGGCAGGTTCTGTACAGTGTTTGATTTGGGGGGCAGTAGTGAACTCCTTTCTTTCCACAGATGCACTGTTTTTAAGCAAAATTACTTTTTTTCTGTGTAAGTTTGGGCTCTTCTTGCCGTGGACTCAGGGCTCTTGGTGGATGGGGGCAGGGCCAACTGGGAGAGTTTCGTTGCCCACGTGACCTTTTGTCCAGAAGTGCTGGTCACTGGAGAGGGACAGTGAGAGGTCCACAGAGTAGCAGGTGAGAACACTTCCAAGTCTACGAGAAGGCTGGGATGAGAGGTTAAGATCAAAGCGGACATTACCGAAGGGGCAGTGGAAGACTTCATAGTCAAATTGTAGCTTAGAAGTGGCTTAAATGGATGGGAATTGAGCCAGAGAGCAATCAGGAAAAGAGAGGACCTGGGCTCTTGTCAGGGTGTGTGGGCATCTTGAGACCCTTTTTGTTCTGTAGTTGGGCTCAAGCGTCAAGTGTATGTGGCCAGGACGCTTTATGTTGGCACTGCGTTTCACCACCCTCCATCTTATGACAGTTGCTGCCCCTGAAATGAAACATTTGATGCAGAATCCTTCCCCAGTTGTACTGCTTTTCCCTTTTAGTTTTTTTTCCCCCGATAACATCCTCACCCAAGATCCTGCATTTCTCACCCAGAGCTGTCCCACAGCTGCGTCCTCTCGCTTGTCTACTGTGGTGCCCCCGCAGCTTGTATCTCCGCAGAGTTTTAAGTTCCCCATCAGGCCCCTGCCCTCAGATGCCCATCATTCTCCCAGCTGTCTCTTCTAGCAAAATGAAGTTCTTACCCACAGTCAAGCCTGGATTTTGACAAATCCAGGAGTTTTGAATGATGACCACTGCTGAAGGAGAAGCTGGGAAAGCCCAGTTCTGTGGCAGCTGCAGGCTTCTCTGTGGATGGTGGGGCAGGCTCACCCTTGTATGCCTGGTGTCATGGGGACTGCCACCCTAGGTGATGAGAGGCCAGATGTGTTATTCCTTAGGGCTTCTGTCCTCTAAGGAGGAAGCCATGCATACAAATTGTGGACAGGTAGATTCAGAACTACAATTGGCCATTGCCACTTCCTGCAGAAGTGTTAGAAAGTGTCTGCTTGTAGAACTTCACTCCGATTCAGGAGTTGACTCAGTTTACCTGCTCCTGAGCTGGTACCTTTCCTTTCTCTGGGCTCAGACCATTGCTGAACTGCCACCAGACTGACTCCAGAAGCATTTCTCACAGATTCTGTGACTGCCTTCTAGAAAAGTGTTGACGCCTGCCCCTAGTTCTCTAAGTTTGCTACCACTCCCTTTTGAGAACCCCTTATCCCTGAAGATACTGCCTCGCAGGACCTGGTTTTGAAAGGTGGTGGTGGGGGGGGGTGTGTTTGGTGTTTTCAGAGCAAGCATCAGAAGCACCAGGCCTTCGAGGCAGAACTGCACGCCAATGCGGACCGGATCCGTGGGGTTATCGACATGGGCAACTCCCTCATTGATCGCGGGGCCTGCGCCGGCAGCGAGGATGCCGTCAAGGTACAGTCCCCAGCTCCCCTCCTCCTGGCTTGGAAAGAAGAGGTGCTGGACCTCCCTGTCAGCATTAGAGTCCACTTGATGGTAACTCTGAAACGCAATCTTAGGAAAATATCCCGGTTTCTGTCTGTGCTGCTGATGGGTGCTAGCGAGAGCAGCGCCTGTGAGTCTCTTCATCAACCTCACTAAGGAGGGCTTCCCAAGAGGGCGCTGGCCGTGGGGCTGCCTGTCTCTGACGACTAGCTTCTCTCGCCTAGGCCCGGCTGGCTGCTTTAGCTGACCAATGGCAGTTCCTGGTGCAGAAGTCGGCTGAGAAGAGCCAGAAGCTGAAAGAAGCCAACAAGCAGCAGAACTTCAACACTGGCATCAAGGACTTCGACTTCTGGCTCTCTGAGGTGATACCGAGCTCTCTTCCACCAGGGGGTTCTGAGGTGACGTTTCGGTGCCCTTCCCCCAGAGGGGCTCTGAGGTGATGCTGGGGCTCCCTTCCCCCAGGGGGTTCTGAGATGACGCACGGCACACTTCCCCCCAGGGTGTTTTGAGGTGACGCTGCGGTGCCCTTCCCTCTAGGGGTTCTGAGGTGACGGTGCAGCACTCTTCCTCTCGGGGGGTTTCTGAGGTGATGCTGTTCCCCCAGGGGGTTCTGAGGTGACGCTGCAGCACCCTTCCTCTCAGGGGGTTCTGAGGTGATGCTGGGACTCCTTTCCCCCAGGGGGTTCCATGAACAGGCAGGGCTCTCCCCGACGTCCCCTCTAACAGGAACCTTCCTCGTCAGGTGTGAGCTGTGTGCTCCGGGGGGTTTCTAAGCAGAAGGAGGGAATGTGTAGAGAAGAGAGAGCTTATCTGTGTGGGATGTGGATCACTTATCTCCACAAAGAATGCGAATAGGAGGAGGGGGTAGGGTCTGTGTGCAGGCCACTCCCCCAAGCCTGCGCCCAGGTGGAAACAGGATAGTGAAGAGCCAAGAAGCTGGAGTTAGTCATACAGCCTCTGTAGACAGTGTAGAGAGTATAGAAAGTCTAGAAAGAAAATTTTAGAAAAATTTAGAGACTGTTCTATATATATCTGGTCCACACTTATTTCCATGAGGTTTTTTTTTTCATTCTGCGTTTATTAAACATTTCATCCAATTGAAATGAAATAATACATGGGCTCCAACACTGACCAGACACTTGCTAATACTGAAATAAAAGCTGCCAGTCAGTTCATACTTACAATCATAATTCATTATGTTACCCAAAATATTAATAACTATTTACCTTTACAAGCTTGTTGCACTTCATGTGACCTTTTCTCCAGAAAAGGTAATCCTAAGAGATCAGCAAACTGCCAATCTTGGTTCATTTTGTTCCTTTTGATAAACCATGATTCAGCTCTGCAGTTCATATTTCTCTCTAAAGCATCAAAAATCAGAAGCTTCAACAGATAACGTTTAAAAAGACATATCTTGAGGCTCATTATCCCTTTTGTCATGAGGCTCTCTGGTCATCTCATTCTGGTATGCATTAAACTTCTGGTTAGTCAATCTTCCAACCAGTCACTCATTTTTCAATGAAGGTTAAGACTAACATGGAGCTGCCAATTATCCAGGGCTAAGAATTCTGAGGTTAGTGGGGGGCGGGGCGGGGGTTCAAGGTCTTGAAAGTGAAAGTGAAGTCGCTCAGTCGTGTCTGACTCTCTGCAACCCCATGCACTGTAGCCTGCCAGGCTCCTCCATCCATGGGATTTTCCAGGCAAGAATACTGGAGTGGGTTGCCATTTCCTACTCCTTCCATGAGTTTTTGTTTAGCTGTGGCTCTGTGTGTATTTGAGCCCATGAGTAATTTATCATTGGTATGTATTGGTAGTGTTATTTCAAGTCATGAAAAACTCTTCTTGAAAGTTTGAATAACTGCCTCAGACCATCACAGAGTGAAGGCATAATTAAACCATTCCCATACCATTCTCATGCTCTTGGGCACACCGATGCTTTCTGCCCAAGGGAGGTTTCCCCTAGAAAAGTGGGGCTGCTCTGTGTTTCACCACCATGCCACAGTGAAGGTAGTTGGAGTGTTTACACTCACGGGCCCTTGAGTCTGTGCCTGACAGACAGGGAGGGCGTGGACAGTGGGGCTGGTCACACCAAGTCAGAACGTAGCGTGTGGACAGATGTTTGCGGCCAACAGTAATCTCCTCTTTCACTCCCAGGTGGAAGCCCTGCTGGCCTCTGAGGATTATGGCAAAGACCTGGCTTCTGTGAACAACTTGCTAAAAAAACATCAGCTGCTGGAGGCAGATATCTCTGCCCATGAGGTGAGCAGAGTGGCACCCAGGCAAGGGTCTGGGGCATTATACATGCCAAAGTGAGACATTATGCATAAGAAATGTTACTTATATTAACTTGTGATGGGTTTATTTTAACCAGAGTAATACATTTTTCTCAGTTATCTTACTTTGCTACAATTCATAGACCTTATTCAGATTTCACCAGTTTTTGTATGCATTCAGTTTTGTTTCTGTGAGTATATGCACATAGCTCCACAGAGTTATATTATGTGTGTGGATCTGCGTCACTACCACCAAAATCAAAATACAGACCTTGTTCTGTGAGCACAAAGGAGCTTCCTTGTAACCTTTATAGTTGTACCCGTACCCTGTCCTAACTCCTGACAACCACTGATCTGTTCTCCATCTCTGTAGTTCGTCATTTAGAGAGTGTCATATAAATAAAAACATACAGTAGGTAATGTGCTGAGGTTTTTTTGACTTAAACATCTTTTTTTTAAAAAACATCTTTTTAAAGGTAACAGTTCATTTAATTTTTAATGGCAAATGTTGACATGTAAAATCTATATAAACTCTTCTATGTGGAGAAGGAAATGGCAACCCACTCCAGTATTCTTGCCTGGAAAAGTCCATGGACAGAGGAGTCTGGCGGACTGAAGTCCATGGGATTACATGACTGAGCATGTGTGCACGAGGGTGGAGGGAGATGGGTTGGTAGCAATAAAGTGGTAGAACTAAAAAAAAAAACTCTCCTATGGGCTGTCAGTAGTAGTTTAGAGTATAAAATGGCTCTTGAGACTCAGGGATGAACATTGCTGTCCTTCCCCAAATGCACCAGGTCCTTTAGACTCAGTCTCAAGGGAAAAAAGGTCTTCAGGTATCTGAAAGTTGTCAGGCTCCTGGAGGTGGATGCCAATTGTCCAGAATTCTAATTTTCTCATTAAAGTTTGAATTTATCATTAGCAACAAATTCAGTTTTCTTTGAAGTGACAGGTTCAACTTTATTCATGCATGATAAAATATTTGTCACTCACAAAGTTAAGAATGAAGATAGTTTATTGGCCATTCTTCCAAGTGAAAATGATGGTCTTTGAAAGAAGTGGCCAGTTCAGCTCGGAACGTGCTTCTCCTCTGGAGAGTCATGGACTTCAGCACCCACGGAAGTACTTTGTGTGGGTTCCCCATTTTATCATATAGGATATGAAAATGACACGTACTCAAAGATGGATATGTAATAAAATTAACAACTTGGCTTCTTTTTTAAGGATGTGCTTAAGTGAAACAGCGCTTTTTGCTGAAAAGTGGTGGCAGCGAAGAATCAGATTTCTGCTCATAGTTTGCCACTATCTTGAGCAGTGGCACCCCCACTGTGGGTTTTGCACCATCAGTGCAAATGTTCACACAGTAAAAGAGAAGAAAAAGGCAGATGTTTTCGTATTGTTATGAAAATAGTTTTGATCTCTTAGAGCCCCAGGGGTCCACATCCCTAAACCAGCCCCTCAGTGAAGTTCTGAGTTCTGATTCACAAGCAGATATTCGCAGGAGACTCAGATTTCCTATCCTCTGTCGTGTCCCTGGCCCCAGGATCGCCTGAAGGACCTGAACAGCCAGGCGGACAGCCTGATGACCAGCAGCGCCTTCGACACCTCCCAAGTGAAGGACAAGCGGGACACCATCAACGGCCGTTTCCAGAAGATCAAGAGCATGGCTGCCTCACGGCGAGCCAGGCTGAATGAGTCCCACCGCCTACACCAGTTCTTCCGGGACATGGACGATGAGGAGTCCTGGATCAAGTACGTGCTCCCGCCTGGCATCCCCAGAACCTTAGGAACCCTGGGGTTCGTTGTCTCCTGGACCCTGGTGGCAAGGCGGAAATGGGTCAGATTCTGGGTCCAGCTGGTGCCAGCCTTGCCACACACCTGTGGTGGGATGTCTCTGCTTCCCCTCCTGGTGTCTGGTGATGGTAACCAGCACAGACTTCACGGGGTAGTGTGTGTGATGGCGCCCAGGGCTTGTCTAGACCCCGCCCTGGTGACTGGTAATGTTAGTGAGCCCCACCTGGGGAAGACAGTCTGTTTCCCTGGGGAAGACTGCTGCTTGGAGAAGGGAAATTTGCTGTGCTTTGTTTTTACCATCCTGCCCCCAGAATTCTAGTGTACCTTTTCCAGTGATACAGCATGTAAACAGACCATTTTTAAGGACAGATTGTGATTGTTGATTTTCAGTCGCTTTGTCATGTCCAACTCTTTGTGACCCCATGGACTGCAGCATGCCAGGCTTCCCTGTCCTTCACCATCTCCTGGAGTTTGCTCAAACTCATGTCCATTGAGTCGCTGATGGCTTCCAACCATCTCATCCTCTGCCACCTGATTCTCTTTTTGCCGAGATCCTCTCAATTCCTCATTTCCTTAAAAAGCTATTTATGGGACTTCCCTGGTGGTCCAGCAGTTAAGACTTGGCGCTTCCACTGCAGGGGGTACAGTTTTCATCCCTGGTCCAGGATCGAAGATCCCACACGCATCCCACGCGCCACACAATGAGGCCAAAATTTTTAAAAAACTTATTTTAAAAAAGCTGTTTATAGTAGCATCTTTACACGGTGCCACCTGTGGCAGGTGCGTGTCTGATACGGTGAGATTGACAGGGTGTCCGCAGTGGCTCCTCCTGTTCTCCCGTGCAGCCCTTGCAGAGCTGCGCACAGTGGGCGCGCCTCGAGACGTACACGGACTCTGTGCCTTGGGAAGCGGAGGCTTTGTTCTTTAGAAGACTAGCACAGACTTTTCTTTTTTTTTTTTTCCATTTATTTTTATTAGTTGGAGGCTAATTACTTTACATCATTACAGTAGTTTTTGTTATACATTGAAATGAATCAGCCATGGATTTACAAGTATTCCCCATCCCAGTCCCCCCTCCCACCTCCCTCTCCACCCGATCCCTCTGGGTCTTCCCAGTGCACCAGGCCCGAGCACTTGTCTCATGTACCCAACCTGGGCTGGTTATCTGTTTCACCCTAGATAATATACATGTTTCAATGCTGTTCTCTTGAAACATCCCACCCTCGCCTTCTCCCAGAGTCCACAAGTCTGTTCTATACATCTGAGTCTCTTTTTCTGTTTTGCATATAGGGTTATCGTTACCATCTTTCTAAAGTCCATATATATGTGTTAGTATACTGTAATGGTCTTTATCTTTCTGGCTTACTTCGCTCTGTATAATGGGCTCCAGTTTCATCCATCTCATTAGAACTGATTCAAATGAATTCTTTTTAATGGCTGAGTAATATTCCATGGTGTATATGTACCACAGCTTCCTCATCCATTCGTCTGCTGATGGGCATCTGGGTTGCTTCCATGTCCTGGCTATTATAAACAGTAGCACAGACTTTTCTAAAGGGGTGGGTAGGCACAGGAACGAGATCGTGGGGTCCGTGAACGTCACAGCTCTGTGACCACGCATCTCCAGTTGAAGACATGAAGGCTGACTGTCTATCTATGTTGTCCAGGGAGAAGAAGCTGCTGGTGAGTTCGGAGGACTACGGCCGCGACCTGACGGGCGTCCAGAACCTAAGGAAGAAGCACAAACGGCTAGAGGCAGAGCTGGCTGCCCACGAGCCGGCCATTCAGGTGAGGGGGCCCCTCCTAGCTGAACAGGCCTGGGCAAGCTCATCTCACTGAGGTCTTCGCAGTGTTTACAGCCCCTCATCCCAGAGAGCGGTGGGGAAAGTCTGAATCGGATTTTGAGGCCCTTTCTTGGATGCATGTAGAAGCAGGTGGTGATCACTGTTGAGTCTAATTGCTCTTGCCCGTCAGGGTGTCCTGGACACTGGAAAGAAGCTGTCCGATGACAACACCATCGGGAAGGAGGAGATTCAGCAGCGCCTGGCACAGTTCGTGGAGCACTGGAAGGAGCTGAAGCAGCTGGCGGCCGCCCGGTGAGTGGGGTGGGGGCGCAGCGGGTTGGGCTTGCTCAGGGCTCTGGGCCGTCCAGCCCCTTGGGACCTCTTCCTGGGGGTGCATGTGCCACAGTCACCTTGCTCCAGAACCATCTCTGACAGCTCCAGGCTGAGATGGTCCCATTACGTGTGGTCCCATGCTGGACCCCATATGTGGTTCCAGAACTTCCTGTTTCATCAGCACTAGCTGCTTCATGTTAGGAGGAGGAGAGCTTGAATGAACCATTTACGATCCACACTCAGCACTCATGTTTTTAAGCATCCAAGTTAGAGGAGCTTATGACTGATTTTTTTTTTTTTAACTATACCCTGTGATTAGGGGCCAGCGACTAGAAGAATCCTTGGAATATCAGCAGTTTGTAGCCAACGTGGAGGAGGAAGAAGCCTGGATCAATGAGAAGATGACCCTGGTGGCTAGTGAAGATTACGGAGACACTCTTGCTGCCATCCAGGTCAGAGACCGGGGCTGCTGCCTGCTGACCACCCTTCCCTTGCCAGCTTGCTCAGTGGCCATGCTTGTACCAGGAGAGCATTCAGGGCTGGCAGGCCAAGGTCACCTTGGTGATTTTCAAGTCCTTAGGAGCCCATGTCAGAGATGCTTGCCTTTCTGTAGACAGAATTGGGGTGACTCTATCAACCTCGATTCACTGGGTTCTTTGAACCCCGTTGCCAGCCCAGCAGTATCACTGGTGTCATCAGCACAGGTTAACAGGACCTCATTAGCATCCTGTGACTGCCTTAAATACCACAAGCTAGGTGGCTTTAAAAACTACAGAAGCTTGTTTTGTCTTAGTTTGGGGAGCCAAAGGTCTGGGATCAAGGTGTCAACAGGCCATTGCTGTTCCACTTTGTTGCTTCTTCCAGCTCTGGTAGCTTGGCTTGTAGCAGCGGAGCCCCACCTCTGTCCTGCTCTCCCAGGGCTGGTGGTCTTCCTTCTGTGTTTTCCATGGCATTCTCTCTGGGTGTGTCCATGTCCAGATTCCCCTCTTTTCATACATGTGAGACACCAGTCATACTGGATTAGGGTCACCCTGACACCCGCATCTTAGTCACATCTGCAGAGACCTCGTTACCAAAATTCCTAGGTGCTGGGTTAGGACTCAGTATCTCTGGGGCAGACATTTCAACCCATAACATACCTCCTCAGTACATTGGTTAGCTATTGCTGTGGAACAACACTAAAGAGAACAGTTTCTTTCCCATGAATCTGTGAAATTGATGGGCATTTCTCTCACTGGGACCGCTCACACAGCTGCACTGAGGCAGGGGGTCACTGGACTGAGAAGTCCATGGTGACATCATTCACGTGGCCTCTCAGTGTCCAAGGTTAGATCAGCTTCTCTAGGCAGCATTAATGGAAGCCAAGGCAAGGCTGCAGGGGCTTTAAGGCCTGGCCTGTGGGACAGAGCAGCCCGGCTTCCCTCTTCAAAGGAGTGGCACTTTGTAGTTGAGTGTTCCTCCACCCATGCCCCTAGTTGTGGAAGCAGAGTGTGCGTTCCCGATTGTCAGAGCAGCCCCTGAGCCATGCTCCTGCCAGCGGGAACCCTCCCAGATGGTCGGGAGTGCAGGCAGTGGCTTCCTGTCCTCTGCATTACCGAGTTCCCTGAAAGCCAACACAAGGGGCACTGTTTCCAGTGCTTCAGCTGTGCGGAGGAAAAGACGAGACTTTGAAGGTCCCCAGGAGACATGCTTGGGTTAAATCTTAGGGCAGGCATCACTGTTCAGTTGGTGCTTCTCTCAAGGTTCCTCCATGTCCATTCTGTGGTCTCCAGGGAACAAAAGGCCTGTGCTAGGTGACTGGCAAGCGCTTCACCTCCTCAGAAAGGCCTTCCCTGGCCCACCGATCTCTAGTTACGCTTAACACTTTTATGATTTCCAGTTTATTCTGTATCCGTTGTCGTCTCTGCCCTAGCTGGACTGGGGTCCCTATGAGGGCACCCCCAGTCCTGCTCCTCTGTAGTCCTGCCCACCACCTATGCCAGGCTCTCAGGAGTTGGCTTGACTGCTTCTACTGCAGGGCTTACTGAAGAAACACGAAGCCTTCGAGACGGACTTCACTGTCCACAAGGACCGGGTGAATGACGTCTGCACTAATGGACAAGACCTGGTTAAGAAGGTGAGCCTGGGCCACGGGTACGAGCCTCTTTTCCCAATAGCAGCTCCATCCCTGTGTTCTGTGATTAACTGGATATCTCTCCTTTTTTTGTTAATATTTATTTGGCTTCATTGGGTTTCAGTGGCGGCATGCAGGCTCTTAGTTGCAGCATATGGGATCTAATCCTCTGACCAGGGGGTCCCCTGCATTGGGAGCCTGGAGTCTTAGCCACTGGACCACCAGGGAAATTCCCCCCTCTTCTTGAAGTCAGCAAGTAAAGCTACTCTACAGCACTTAAATTTTTCTGCCTTAATTAGGCAAAGCAGCAGCCCTGCTGGTCTTTCTGGGACACAGGCGTTGCCATGGGGCTGCTCCTCTAGTTTCTTCTCCAAGAATTCAGCTCTTTATAGAGGTGGTAGAGTACACAAGTGGTCACCCCTAAAGCCCCCACCAGAGATGACCCCAGCTGACACCTCCATGTCTGACCCACCCACCCCCAGACTCTCACCTCGTGCAGAGCCACCCACGAAGTTAAATGGCACCTGTTGGATTGGTGTACATCAAGGGTAAAACCCGGCTGCTCTCTAGGACGTTATACAAACGTATCTTAAAACACAAGGTTGATTGCATTCGAACAGCCTTTAAGGGAGAAAGTGAAAAATAAGGGAGACGGTGCTTTCTCAGCATCAGACTAACCACAGTGCCCTCATCTGTCATGAGCTCCACAAGACAGATGACCTCTATCAACTCTGATTTCCTGCCACAAACACATAATGAGTGAATTAAGATTCCTCATCATAGAATTTGCCCTGGCGATCAGACTAGAGGTTTGCTTCTGGTGTTTGCTCCACAGGTGGTAACGACATAGTTAAAATCCATGTTTGCTGAGGAGCTTTACTTCTCGCCCTCATGGGCAAATAACCTGATGGAGGCTAATTTCAGATACAGACCAGTGTCCACAAAGACGAGGCGCGTGTAGGACTCGCCACACTTGTGTGCCCACCAGCATTCTCTGTCCTTTCAACCTGTGAGATGACGCTTTCCAGTGTTCTTCAGTTTCCTGGCAAAGAGCCTGGTGCACTGTTCCCAACAACAGTCTTCATATGCTCCCTGAGTTTCCTTTTAAATCTTATGCTGACTTAACAGTTTGTGTTTTCACATACAGTTTTAACCAAGACTGAATCAAAGTGATTGGAGCTTAATACTTTCTAATATCCACAGTGTGAAAACATTGTTCTGAGACGTTTTTTATGGCATACACATAGTAACCATTGTCATAATTATTTTGGCGGCTTCTCATTTTTTGCTATCAAAAATAATACAAGTGAGTACCTCATTGTGACCAAACATTTTATCACATTCCGCATTATTACTCACAGGAGTGGCATTGCCAGTGCTCATCTCTGTAAGACTCTTACTCTGTGTTGTTCTCAGAAAAGCCTCTGCACATCCTCGGAGTGGGGGGCAGAGGGAGCGTGGCCCGTCTCAGCAGCTGCAGGCCTGCCGGGCGGGGGGTGCGGGGTGCAGATCAGGTAACCACGGCAGGGGCAGGACTGATGGCAGCTGCCTTCCCTGTGTCCTAGAACAATCACCACGAGGAGAACATCTCGTCAAAGATGAAGGGCTTGAACGGGAAAGTGTCAGACTTGGAGAAGGCTGCCTCTCAGAGGAAGGCAAAGCTCGACGAGAACTCTGCCTTCCTCCAGTTCAACTGGAAGGCTGACGTGGTGGAGTCCTGGATCGGTACGCATGGCCTCAGCGCTGCCCGAGTCTCGTTCTCTCCTGGGCAGATGGTTTTCTTCTGTGGAGAAGAAACCAATGGGATGTGGGCATACCAGAGACCCTCTCCACTGGGCAGACCACTAACAGCAGGAAACAGGGTCCTGAGGCAGAGAGCGGGGCCTCAGCAATGCCCCAGGCCAGTGTGGGGGCTAACAAAACCAAGGTCCTGGGCATCACATCACAAGGGCCACACCAGCAGGACCAGCCTGTGTCAGCACTGTCCCCTGAGCTACACGGGTCGACTGTGTGGTCCAGGCCCCTGGCAAGGGGACCTGCACTGATTTCAGGACCCATATGACCCTGGTAGTTGCTGTAGCATAAGTAGCAACTGAACCACATCCGGCACAGGCTGGAGGAGGGCCCTCTTCATCAGGGACGTAGAGGAGGGGCCTGGATGCAGGTGCGCTTAGAGACTGCTGTCAGTAGTACTGGGATTTTAAATGTAAGCAATAGGTGCCTTGGTCTTCTTGTCTTTTGGTTTGTTGTTGTTTTTCATTTATTTCTTAAATTGAGATGGGGTGGTTGATTACTCTCGCTTGGTTTTCCAGGTGAAAAGGAGAACAGCTTAAAGACAGATGATTATGGTCGAGATCTGTCTTCTGTCCAAACTCTCCTCACCAAACAGGTCAGTGACAGCTATTTGACTGATGATTGGATTTTACTCACATAGTATTCCCTGGGGGGTGAATGATGGTCAGCATGTTTCTTTGACTGTGTTATGTTAGGCCCTGGGGATGATTGGTGAAAGAGAGACAGGCCTGGTCCTCAGGACGCTCTCAGGTGAGGCCTCTGAGCTGCAGCCTATTGGGTGCTAACAGGGCTGAGCACTGCAGGGTCCGGGCCTCACCCAAGAGGTGTCTTGCCTCGGTTTCCAGCAGGCAAGGGTTGATTGGAGCATCTCCCCAGAGGAGACAACATCTAAGCTAGATCACGAGGGTGAATTGGAAGTGGTCAAGGGAGAGCCAGGTGGGCATTCTTGGCAGCGTTAGTGGGGCGAGTCCGCCTTGTGCATCAGCCCCAGGCTGCAAGCAGGGATGAGGAGGAGCTGCCACAAGACCTGTGGTCTGAGGAGATGCAGAAAAGTGGCCAGGTATGACCCAGTGTCAGGGGAAGTTGGGGACTTGAGGCTGCCATCCCAGCTGGGGCGCTGGACGGAGTGCAGTCTCATCTCTCTCATTTCCATGTGGTCCCTGCACCTGCCTTCTCGCCCCTCCTTCCAGGAAACCTTCGATGCTGGCCTGCAAGCCTTCCAGCAGGAGGGCATCGCCAACATCACTGCCCTCAAAGATCAGCTGCTGGCCGCCAAGCACATTCAGTCCAAGGCCATTGAGGCCCGCCACGCCGCCCTCATGAAGAGGTGGAGCCAGCTCCTGGCCAACTCGGCCACCCGGAAGAAGAAGCTGCTGGAGGCACAGAGTCACTTCCGCAAGGTAAGCGCGGCCCCGGCCAGCTCTGTGCATGTGGACGGCAAACCCGCTCTGCTCGGGGGTGTGGGATCAAGATAAACCAGCCCTTGTCTTCTGAGGCTGCTGCTCTGGAAGCACCTAGGACGCTGGGCTTGCACGTCCCAGAAAGGGGAGCACAGGCGAGATGGAGGGACCTGTAGCAGTGGGAGAAGGGAGGCAGGGTGTGAGCGAGCAAGCCCGATGCCCCAGGAACGAGCCCCACCTTTCTACCGCCGCCTGCCCATTCGCCCACCAAGGATGGTCCCTGTGGCCCTGTACAGCACCCGCAACTGTGCTCACTTGGTCACCTCTGCCTTCAGGTGGAGGATCTCTTCCTGACCTTTGCCAAAAAGGCTTCAGCCTTCAATAGCTGGTTTGAAAATGCAGAGGAGGACTTAACAGACCCCGTGCGCTGCAACTCCCTGGAAGAGATCAAGGCCTTGAGAGAGGCCCACGACGCCTTCCGCTCCTCGCTGAGCTCGGCCCAGGCTGACTTCAACCAGCTGGCCGAGCTGGACCGCCAGATCAAGAGCTTCCGCGTGGCCTCCAACCCCTACACCTGGTTCACCATGGAGGCCCTGGAGGAGACCTGGAGGAACCTACAGAAGATCATCAAGGTGCTTCCCCTCAGGAGGTCTGGCCCTGGCAGGGGAGCCCTTCCTCGGTGAAGAGTGAGGAGTCGGGGACGGAGGGCAATTTCCTTTATCACAAGTCACTGTGTGTGGGTCCCCTTGCCCCACCCCGAGTCTGAAGTCTTGGGGGATGTGAGCTGCCAAATGCTTCCTAGACGCCTTCTATGCCCTCTATGGGCTGAGGTTAATAGTTGGTCCTCTCTGGCCCCCCAAGGGCGTGGATCTTGCGTGTCCAGCTTCAGAAAACTACTTCCTGTTCCTACCAGCTGCTAAGACAGGCTGGCAGTTGTGGAGCCTGGGGCCCGTCTGTGAAGGGGCGGGGTGACAGGCCTCTGCCTCCCTGTTCAGTCGCTCAGTCGTGTCCGACTCTTTGCGACCCCACGGACTGCAGCACGCCTGGCCTCCCTGTCCTTCACCGTCTCCCGAAGTTTGCTCAAACTCCTGTCCGTTGAGTTGATGATGCCGTCCAACCATCTCATCCTCTGCCTGCCTCCTTGGTCCTCAGGAAAGAGAGCTGGAGCTGCAGAAGGAGCAGCGGCGGCAGGAAGAGAACGACAAGCTGCGCCAGGAGTTCGCACAGCATGCCAACGCCTTCCACCAGTGGATCCAGGAGACCAGGTGTGGCCCCGCCACCGGGAGCACGATCCTGGGGTCCGGGTGCCCAGGCCCGGGGTCAGGAGCTCGGCCTGGTCTGGCTGGAGCTGGAGGGGTGGGCAGAGTGAGGAGTGTTCTCCAGGAAGCTTTTCACTAGACGAGTTGCTGGTCCTGGATGGGGGGACTGAGTGTGGCTGCCCCACACGGTGACGGTGACAGGTCGAGTTGAGTCGACTCGGTACTGATGATCTCGGTTTTGTCTCTCTCTCGTGTCTGCCTCTGTCCCTCGCGATCGCTGCTGTCCGGACACCGCCCTGTCTTGTGGCTGCTTGGATCCCGCCTCCACAGAACGTATCTCCTCGATGGGTTAATATTGACTTCCTATTTCTGCGGGCTCGTGGTGTGGTGGTGTCTCATGTGCTTGTCCCTCTGCCCTTTGTCCCGTCGTGGCCTGGCTTGCAGAGGATCCCGGGATGGGTCTTCCCGTCCCGGACAGGCTGCACGTTCCCCCGCCCGGCACCCACCCCCCCCTACCCCTGATGGCCTGCAGTCCGGGAAGGGGAGCCCCTCCCACGTTCCTGTTCAGGTTCCAAGGGTTCCCTTAGGGAGAGAGACCAGGCCAGAGGCCAGGGCTGGGAGCGTCCCCATGCTCGTTCAGCTGTGGGGATTACCTTGGACTTCTTTTCTGCCCCACATGTCTGATGGGACTGTATTTAGTCCCACAGAGGTCAGGGGCATGAGACAGGACAACAGTGCTGAGGGGCCTCGGGCAGGCGTGCTAAGTCCTCCTGTGCACTGACCCAAGGGCTGAGGCTGTCTCTCATCTTCACAGGAAGCGTGAGGGCCCAGGGTTTCTGAGTGATGGGGGAGAGGGCTTGGGAGGAGACCTGAGAGGCGTAGGGCTGTCCTGCCCAATCCTGGGGGGCCTCCTTTCCAGGCAGGGGCCTCTGCCCAGATCAGGCACGTTTGCAGTCTCTCCCAGGACCACAGTGGCCTAGACTAGCGCTCCCGAGGCCCGGCAGGCAGGTCCATCAGGCATTATAGGAGGCAGCAGGAGAAGGTGCCCACTGATGAGCACCAGCTGAAGGCAGAGTGGGGGGATTTAGGGACCAGGTTCAGCGGGAGCTCATGTGCCGCCCTGGTGTCTGCGCTCCCCGCCCAGTGCCCTTGGCTGTGTCTGCTGGTCTTGGTCTTTGTGTCCACGGGGTGCCATGCTCCCCTTACCGTGTGGCTCCTCCCAGCCCTGCCCCGTCTGGCTCGGTCCCCTCGTGACCCGCCCCCCTCCAAGGCCGCCTGCCCTCCCAGGCCCACCGTCGGCTCGGGTCCCTGCCGGGGCACCAGGTGGCCCTGCCCGTGCACTGCCAGCTTGGGCCTCGTGGTGTGTGTCTGTCTCGGTATGCTCTTGCCTCCCTTCCTCTGGTGTATTCATTTGGTTTCTTTTCTTTGAATAGCATAGCGTATCGTCGGGTCATTCGTGTCTATCAGTATGAAGTTGGGGATGATCTGTCTGGAAGGTTTTTCTCCTCTTATTTCTCTTCTTACCTCACTGTGGTTTTACCAATGCACTCTTGACTTCCCCAGGCGGCTCTGCTTTCTGACTAACCCACCGCCCGCAGCCGCATGGGCAGGAGGGGTCTGTCCTCCTCCCACTGCCCCAGCACCCAGCCTCCTGCCCCTAGGGTCCGGGGGTGTGCTCTCCCTGGGCACATGGCGTGACTTGAGTCCGACCCGCTGGGGCAGGAGGATACCTGGTGCCTTGCCTTGCTCTAGAGCACTGTGAACTTGGGGCGCTAGCAGAGCTAATGCTGGCTCGCTGGGTGTTAAAAGGGTAGGTGGGGGCAAATGTGGGTACAGGGGAGGCCGGGCGAGACCCCATGAAGGACACGCGCACAGTGTGACTTGTCCCTGCACGTAACCTTGTCTGTCTTTGTTCACTGGTGGCCTCTGTGACCCCACACTGTGTTATGTCGGGAAGATAGAGGCTCCCCAGAGGCCCCTCGCTCTCCAGAACTTGGCCCTGGAAGGAGCCTCTGGTGCTGTGTCTCTAGATAACAGAACCTGAACCTGGGGTTTAGTCACAGCCACCCCTCCTCCGGGCAGAATGAGAACAATTTTCAAAACTCCAATCTGGCCATGATCTCTTTGGCATCCTAGTTTCCATGTCGAGGGGCCCTCTGACTGCATCCCCATTACGGTCACTTTCCCTGGAGCGTGGGTGCCCTCCTCGGGGACCTGAGGACCCCTGGGTGGCTGTTGGCTTGCCGGCCTCCCCTCCACCCTGAGGTCCCCCATCTGTCAGGTGGCGGGCGGCCAGGTGCCCTCCTCCCCTGTGGCTGCAGCCCCCTCTGTCCCAGGGGAACCTAAAGTGGGCTCCTGAGGTACCCTGCGAGGGCCCGCCTTGGCTCAGGCCCCACATCACAGCCTGGCCGGGCCTGAGGAGCCAGCAGCGTGAGCGCGTCCCGGCCAGGGAGCAGAGAGCAGGCTGGGTGGGGCTCGACCCGCCTTACCTGCGGGCCTCACGGGGTGAACACCGCCTCGGGTCGCAGCCTCTGGGCCCTGAAACTGGAACAGCAGTACCTGCCCTCCCTGGCTCCCAGGGCTGCTGAGAAAAGATAGCCAATAGCAGACAGGTCTTGTTCCCTCAATAGAAGGAATTCGAGACTGCAGGTCCTTTAATCTGAGGAAAGTTAACTTTGCGCTCACGATCAGCCCTCTTGCCTCACTGCGTGTCTGTGTTTAGGTCCTGCATGGTGGAAGAATCCGGGACCCTCGAATCACAGCTTGAAGCTACCAAAGTAAGCCCCCCTTCTGCCCACCCCTGCCAGCAGGCCTCCTTGGCTGCAGGTCAGGGACGAGGTGGGCTGCTTGGGGGCCCCCGTTCTCCCTTGCCTTAAAGCAGCCTAGGACCGCCGTCACTTTAGAAGCTGCTGCCTGGAGCCCTGCTTGGACAGGAAGAGGCTCGTTGAGTCCTCAGTGTATCCTGTTGCCCTGGCAGGTCAGCCCGCTGATCGGTGCCTCTCACGATGAAGCCTCTTCCTTTCCTTTATGAGGCTGTAGGGTTTTAGCTTCATCCCATCCCTCCTTTCCCCTTGCAGGCAGCCCTCCAGGCCTCAGGCTGGGTGCTGAGACCAAGGAGGGCTGTTAAGGAAGCGTTTGAGCCCTGGGACCGAGGCAAGAACCCCCATCCCACGTGTCTTTGCTCCTCGCCCCGCAGCGCAAACACCAGGAAATTCGAGCCATGAGAAGTCAGCTCAAGAAGATTGAAGACCTGGGGGCGGCCATGGAGGAAGCGCTGATCCTGGACAACAAGTACACGGAGCACAGCACCGTGGGCCTGGCCCAGCAGTGGGACCAGCTCGACCAGCTGGGCATGCGCATGCAGCACAACCTGGAGCAGCAGATCCAGGCCAGGTACCTGTGGCTGCCCCGGGCAGGGGGATGCGTGCCGCCAGCTGCCTGGCCTGGAGGACCTGGTCCCTGACCCTGCCCCTCCTTCCAGGAACACGACAGGAGTGACCGAGGAGGCTCTGAAAGAATTCAGCATGATGTTCAAGTGAGTACCCCCCACGCCCTCCCCAGTGGGGGAGGTGGGCTCAGCAGCAAGGCCTCTGGGCTGAGGCCTCGGCTTTCTGCCACAGACACTTCGACAAGGACAAGTCTGGCCGGCTGAACCACCAGGAGTTCAAATCCTGCCTGCGCTCCCTGGGCTATGACCTGCCCATGGTGGAGGAAGGGGAGCCCGACCCCGAGTTCGAGGCCATCCTGGACACTGTGGATCCCAACAGGTGAGCATCAGGGAAGGAGCAGAAGCAGCTCTGCCCCAGGCTCCTGCTGCGCCCTCCCTGCTCACTATACCTTTCCCCCTGCCCCAGGGATGGCCACGTCTCCCTGCAAGAGTACATGGCCTTCATGATCAGCCGTGAGACTGAGAACGTCAAGTCCAGCGAGGAGATTGAGAGCGCCTTCCGGGCCCTGAGCTCCGAAGGGAAGCCTTACGTGACCAAGGAGGAGCTGTACCAGGTCTGGAGCTCTGCTTCCTGGGCCGGGGGGAGGGCGTGTCCTTTGAAAGGCAAAAGCCCAGGCAAGGCTGGCCCCGAGGTTGGGGGCATAACTGAGTCTGGAGTCGCAGCCCCCAGTAGCCTCAGCTGCTGTGTGCAGGCCCTTTTACCCCGTTTTCAAGTGAAACTCAAGTCCAGGCCAAGGCCATTAGCGGCAGAGATCCAGAAGCTCGGGCACGGATGTTTCTGAAGTCGGGCCCACTGCCTCCCACCCCAGCACAGTTGGTATGGCTGGTAGGGGCTCGGCTGACGTGTACCTCTTCCTCCAGAACCTGACTCGGGAACAAGCCGACTACTGCGTCTCCCACATGAAGCCCTATGTGGATGGCAAGGGCCGCGAACTCCCCACTGCTTTCGACTACGTCGAGTTCACCCGCTCGCTCTTTGTGAACTGATCCTGCTTCTAGGTTAGCCTGGCCCACGCTGCCTGCCCTGCCGTCGCCTTGCTGCATGTCAACTCCTTTCTGTGCTCTTAAGAGAAATACTGCAGACAGTGTTGCTTTCCAGTGTAACCTTAACTTGCTTAGCTTGGTTTAAGATTTAGTAGAAAACGGTGCTTCAGTAACCGGCTTTAGGTCCAGTCGCCATTGCCACGTTGCTGCGGGGACCCAATTCCTGTCTCACGGCTGGCTGCCCCATTCCGACTACAGAAAAATCTGAGCAGCTGGCCAGTTTCCCTCTTGTTCTCCCTCCCCCAATTTTGTTTTCATGTAAAAGACAAATAAATGACTTGACTTCCCCAAAAGCTTGTCTTGTCTTCATTCAACTTCCGTCAGAAACACACAGCCCAGAGGCAGCCTCCCGCACCTCAGCTGGCCACCTCTGAGGCCAGCTGATCCAGGCGCTCTGTCTCCCGGGCTCCTTGCTCAGTGAACTCACTGCTCAGCTGCCACACCTTTACCGTGCCCTTGGCATCACCCGCAGCCAGGAGTTGAGTTTGCTGGCAGTTGAACTCAAGACAGTAGACAGGGCTTTCATCCTCAGTTTGCTTGACTGAAACTGTGGGCTTCTGGGAGCTTTTCTGGAGATCAAACAGCTGCACGTCACCTTCAAGGAGAGTCGTGGGGTGAGAGAGGCCCAGAGCCACAGCCTCTGAGCCTCTTCGGTTCCCGAAGACAAGGGAAGGCACCCTCGCCCACAGCCTCCCCAGCCCACAGCTGCAGGAACAAGCTGGGCTCATGTCCCTTCAGTGGATCCAAGCCTGGGGTCCGTGCCTTACCTGCCCCAGAAGCAGCCGCAAACACCAGGGGGCGCACCGGGGACCAGCGCACAGCAAACAGGTACTTGTGTGAGAGCTGCAGGGAGGTCAGGGGCTGGGCCTGCAGCATGGAGTACAGGTGGACGTGGCCATCCGTCCCTGCGCTCAGGAAGAGATTCCTAGATGGGACACAAGATAGGCAGGGGGTGAGCGCTGGGGGTCCAGGTGTGGCTGGGGGCTTTCTGCCTGACTCCTCCTGGGCTGTTGTGCTCCCGACAGGCCTCCCTAGACTCCCAAACCTGTGGAGCCCCCGGAAGTAAGGAGCCGATTCCCTGGAGCCAACCGCGGGAGCTCTGGGTACTGGGGCTCACTGGGGAAGCCCCGGGCCCAGGGCAGATGGAAGGCTCTTCAGGCAGCTCCCTTCTCTGTGTGGGTCCCGGTGGGACCCCCCCGCCCTCCCTGTGCCAGAGGCCCTGTGAGCCCTCCCTACCTGTGGAAGGGGGAGCAGCTCACAGAGTAGATGGGGCCGCCGTGGGGGGCGAAGGTGAACTGCGCCGGGGCCCGCAGGGGCACAGAGCTGGGCATGCGCGTGACAGCGGCCTCCGCCGCCGCCAGGGAGCACTTGAGCGGGAAGCCGCCTTCCGTGCCCAGCACGAAAAGGCTGGGGTCGAAGCTGGAGAAAGCCACCGCCGTGGCACCCACCTCGGTCTCCCCCCGGGAAGGCTGCAGAGGAAAACACAGCAGGGCAAAGCTGCGGGTGGGAGCCTGCGCGGTGTCCCCACGGAGCCGGGGGCACGACTCCCACCTGCCCGCCCGCCCCCGAGGCGCACCGGCCCAGGGCTGCCTTGTGGTCCTGTGGCCAGGGTGGCAGCCTCACCCCTTGTACCTTCTTCAGCTTGGTGTTCCTGGGGAGCTGCTGCGCGGCCAGGGCGAAGCCCGCGCTCAGCTGCAGCCGGCCAGCCCCGACCCCCTGCCAGAGCAGCACCTTCCCGTCAGCGGCCACACTCAGCAGCTGGAAGCGGTGGCTGTGCCGGGGCTCGGGGAGCCAGACCACCTGGGGGACCGGGAGAGGAGCCAGGTCACTAGAGGACACCTGCCCCGCCTCCCGGCAAGGCCAGCTATCAGCCTCCACGTGATATTCCCCTTCTCTTCCAGGAGGGGAAAAAAAAAAAGGGAGACTTCTTGAGGAGGCCTGGGAGCCACCTGACCCACCAGCGGGCAGACCCAGAGGGTTCCCAGGTCCCCCCAGATGCCCCCAAGTCCCAGCAGAAAACCAGGACAGCAGGGCCTCCATGGAGGCGGCCAGCAGGGCCAGGCCCAGGGGGGTCCCTCTGAGGGCGAGTGTGACTCAGGGCCCAGGAGCTCCGAGGATGCTGGAGGCAGCTGGCCAACCGCCGACACCCTGGTGATCTTCCAGGGCGGTGGCCAGCGGGCAACCCCTCCCCTGCTCCGCGCTGTGGGACAGGCACCCGGACAGCAAGGCCCGGCTCCGGAGGAGGTACCTCCCGCCCTGCCCAGCAGGCCGCTGCCCTGACCTGGTACACGGGGTCCGTGTGCGTGTCGTCCGTCAGGCCTGTGCGCCAGAGCAGTGGGTCCTCAGGGCGGCTCATGTCCCACACCAGCACCTCACCACTGTACAGTCCACCTGGAGGCCAAGCAGGCATGGGGAGCCGCCCACAGCCAACAGCCCCGCTTTGGGGATGGGCACCCACCCCCTCCTGCCCACCACACTAGGACGTGGGGCCACTTCCTTGGAAAGAGTCCTGGTCCCCAGGCCACCCGCTCTACCCAGTGGTGGCCCCCCAGAAGCGCCCCCACCACCTGGCTGCTCTTCCCTGCCCACACCCACCATTCCTCCAGCTTCACCTGCCTCCTTTCCCGGCGTGCACATCACTATGGTCAGCACCCCGAGACTGCCTGCTTCGTCCAGCCTCATGTCCTGACCAGCCTGTACCTCTGCATGGCCTGTACCACCCCAGACTCAGCTGAGGACCTGCCTCCTCCTCCTCCTATGCCCAGTGCCCCCACCTGAGCCCAGGGCCCCCTGTGGTCCCTGCTTCTGGCCTCGGCCACCCCCTGTGGGATGCGGAACAGAGACGACACAGGGTGACGGGCTCACCTGCCATGTGGGACGGCTGCGTGGGGTGGAAGGCCAGGCACATGACAGCGCTGGGCACCTCCACCACCGCCGACGGCTGCTGGGGGTTCAGGCCTCGCCGGTCCAGATTCCAGGTGCACACGAAGGACTTCAGCGTGCTCCAGTCCCCGTCATCCAGCCTGCAGGGACACACCGGCACTAGCTTGGCCCCGAGGGCCAGGTCCATCCCAACCCACGCCACCCCACCCCACCTTGCTCCTATCGCCTGACCCAGCTCATCCCCCCCGGACACCCCCAACACAGATGAGTCTCTGTCCCCATCACACACAGACACTGTGCTGGGTACCCAAGTGGCAGAGGCTCCTATATGGCACCCCAAGGTCATGACTTTCCCCGGAAAAGGGTCTCCAGGAACCAGGGACGGGGCCACACGTGGCAGGGGCGGGAAGCTGGCCATGTCTGACGCAGCCTTGGAGAGACAAGGCAGGCCCAGGGCTCACAGCCCACTGCTGATAGCTGGGCACTGGGAGAAACTTCCCTGTCTTTTCCTGCCAACCCAAGGCTCAGGCAGCCTTGAAAAGGAAGATTCCCAGAAAGGCCAAGCTCTGGGCCCACCCCTCTCTGCGCAGATAGGGAGATGGGTTCAGATGAGGTCTGAGGGCCTCCCATCCCCCACACCAACCCCTGCTGCCACTCACCGGCCGTAGGCGCAGGCCACCACAGAGCCAGTGGTGTTCCAGGAGACGCCAGTCACGTGGAGACCCTGTCCTTGGGCTGGGGGGTAGCTCAGGGTATGTAGGCAGGTCACCTGCAAGAGACAGACCATCCCCAACTCTGAGTCCCACAGCCACCCAGCAGGGTAGCAAAAAGCAGGCACAGGCGTGGGGCTCCTGATCCCGGTCAGATTCAAGTCCACTGCCCAGCCCGGGGACAGTGTGGAGCCTTCATCCCATCAATCCCCCCAACAGGATGCTTCCAGAAAGGAGAGCCTTGAGAACTGAGACAGACGGCAGGCTCCTGATCAGAGCTGGACCCTGTACTCACGTCCGTTCCACACAAAATCTCCAAAGCCTTGGCTTCTGGAGTGGCACGGGCTGAAGGCTGCCCAACAACGTGAGTATCCTGTATGCCACATAACTGCACAGGCGAAAAATGGTCACAGGAGTACAGTTCATGTCAGGTGTGTTTCAACACACACTTTTTGTAAAGCTCGGGCACCCTGTGGCTCCGCCCACAGCTGCCAGCAGCAGCTACAGAGAAGGCCGGCAGTGCTGGCCCCGGTGAGGGACCGGTACGCTTTCCAGGGGCTCATCTGCACCACAGGCCGAAACGCCTGCGAAAAGTCTCACCCTTCTTGACCTCATAACTCCAAATAGAGAAACCAACCAATGGGAAAAAAATCCAAACTCTGTCAGAAGCTGCACTGTGCACCTCTGGTGAGAATGCAGAATGTGCAGGCACTGTGGAAACCGGCGCAGCAGTTCCGCAGAATGTTGAGTTACCACGTGGACCAGCAATTCCACTCCGAGGGACATACCCAAGAGAACTGGAAATAAACACACCAACACAAGCACTTGTACAGAGTGTTCACAGCATTATTCATGATAGCCAAAAACGTCCAGACTGACGGACAAGTGTGGTACATCCCTACCACGGAGAACAATTCAGCTGTAGAAAGGAATGACGTCCCGAGACGCTACAACACAAGGACCCTGGACAACATTCTGCTAGGTAGACACAGATATATAAACATATGTTATATGAGTCCATCACGTGAGATGTCCAGAAGAGACAAATCTAAAGAAAGAAAGGGGATGAGCAGCTGCCAGGAGTTGTGGGGGAAATGGAGAGTGAGTGCTAGTGGATATGAATTTCTTTTTTGGGGAGGTGACGAAAATATTCTGAATGTTGAGCTTTAAGCCAACTTTTTCACTCTCCTCTTTCACTTTCATCAAGAGGCTTTTTAGTTCCTCTTCACTTTCTGCCATAAGAGTGGTATCATCTGCATATCTGAGGTTACTGACATTTCTCCCGGCAGTCTTAATTCCAGCTTGTGCTTCTTCCAGCCCAGCGTTTCTCATGATGTACTCTGCATATAAGTTAAATAAGCAGGGTGACAATAGACAGCCTTGACGTACTCCTTTTCCTATTTGTAACCAGTTTGTTGTTCCATGTCCAGTTCTAACTGTTGCTTCCTGACCTGCATATAGGTTTCTCAAGAGGCAGGTCAGGTAGTCTGGTGTTCCCATCTCTTTCAGAATTTTCCAGTTTACTGTGATCCACACAGTAACAGCGGAAACAGTATCAGACTTTAATTTTTTGGGCTCCAAAATCACTGCAGATGGTGATTGCAGCCATGAAATTAAAAGATGCTTACTCCTTGGAAGGAAAGTTATGACCAACCGAGACAGCATATTAAAAAGCAGAGACAAAAAAATAAATAAATAAAAAATAAAAAGCAGAGACAAACAAAATAAATAAATAAAAAATAAAAAGCAGAGTCAGTGCTTGCTTCGGCAGCACATATACTAAAATTGGAATGATACAGAGAAGATTAGCATGGCCCCTGTGCGAGGATGACATACAAATTCGTGAAGCACTCCATATTTTTAAGGATTTAAACTTCTTGAAAATAAATAAAAGTGTGGATTTGTAAAAAAATAATAAAAATAAAAAGCAGAGACATTACTTTGCCAACAAAGGTCCACCTAGTCTAGGTTATGGTTTTTACAGTGGTCATGTATGGATGTGAGAGTTGGACTGTGAAGAAAGCTGAGCCCCGAAGAATTGATGCTTTTGAACTGTGGTGTTGGAAAAGACTCTATAGAGAGTCCCTTGGACTGCAAGGAGATCCAACCAGTCCATCCTAAAGGAAATCAGTCCTGGGTGTTCATTGGAAGGACTGATGCTGAAACTGAAACTCCAATCCTTTGACCACCTCATGCGAAGAGTTGACTCGGAAAAGACCCTGATGCTGGGAGGGATTGGGAGCAGGAGAAGGGGACGACAGAGGATGAGATGACTGGATGGCATCACTGACTCAATGAACTTGAGTTTGAGTAAACTCCGGGAGTTGGTGATGGACAGGGAGGCCTGGCGTGCTGCGATTCATGGGGTCGCAAAGGGTTGGACACGACTGAGTGACTGAACTGAACTGAAAATATTCTAAAATGGATTGTGGCAAAGCTTACACACCTCTGTGCTGTGCACTTTGTCACTTAGTCGTGTCAGACTCTTTGCGACCCCATGGACTGTAGCCCTCTAGGCTCCTCTGTCCATAGGGGGTTCTCCAGGCAAGCACACTGGAGTGGGTTGCCATGCCCTCCTCCAGGGGATAGTCCCAACCCAGGGATCGAACCCAGGTCTCCCACATTGCAGGCAGTCTACCATCTAAGCCACCAGGGAAGCCCCTACTGGAAATATATCAAAACCTACTTCACACTTTAAATGATTTATATGGGTGAATTATATGGGATGTAAACTATATCTCAATAAATTTGGGGTTTTTTTTTCCTTTTAATTTTTTGGTTGTGCCACTGGGATCTTAGTTTCCCAACTAGGGGTTGAACCTGTGCCCCCTGCAGTGGAAGCATGGTGTCTTCACCCCTGGACAAGCAGGAAAGTCTTCAACAAATCTGTCATTTTAAAACAAAGCCGAGCGGTGGGGCCAGGAGGCAGAGGGGGCATGAGAAAAACTCTTGGGGTTCTGGTTCCACCAATGTTTCCACTGTGTGAAAATTATGGACCTGAACACTTGTAATCTGTGCCTGTGTTTATGCACGTTTTATGAATTCAATAAAAGTTTATATTAAAAAATACACTATAAGCATTATGTATCATAACAGCATTTATAACTGCAATGATCAGTACACTTTAAAATCTAAAGATGAAAATAAATAAATAAATAAATAAAATAAAATCTAAAGATGAGAAGGCAGAGGGACAGAAAGATGAGATGCTCTGTACCTTCACTGGTGGGTGTCTGCCAAGACCCAAACACAGCACACAGGATGAATTTACCTGTGTGGAAAACATACCTCAATAAACCTGACTCCAAGAGAGTTTATGGTGAAACATCATGTAGCAGTTTAAAAAGGACAAAAGTCTATAATGGAAAGGAATCTGAAAAGAAAAATATATATTTACATACATATTATACATATATATAAAACTGAATGTATATATGAGTGAGTATATATATGTACATGGGCTTCCCTGGTGGCTCACATGGTAAAGAATCTGCCTACAATGCAGGAGACCCTGGGTTTGATCCCTGGAGAAGGGAATGGCTACCCATTCCAGTATTCTTGAGTGAATTCCATGGACAGAGCCTGGCAGGCTACACTCCATGGGGTCACAAAGAGTTGGATATGACTAAGCGACTAACACTTTCACTATACACACACACACACATATAAAACTTGAATCACTTTGCTGTACATCTGAAGCTATATAACATTACCTACACTTCAATTTTTTCTTTTTTTTTGGCCACACCAAATGGCGTGTGGGATCTTAGTTCCCCTACCTGGGATCCAACCCACATCCCCTGCAGTGGAAACACAGAGTCTTAACCAGTGGACCACCAAAGAAATCCCGAACTATACTTCACTTTTTAAAAAATTATAATAGGGAATTCCTTGGTGCTCCGGTGTTTAGGAGTCCACGCTTCCACTGCTGGGGGCCCAGGTTCAACTCCTGGTTGGGGAACTGAGATCTCACAAGCTATACTGCATGGCCAAATAAATAAATAAAATAAAAATGGTAATAAATAAATAAAAATAGAAAGGACACAGGGCAAGTCTACATAGCAACCTGACAACAAAGACCAGGCTTTGCTTCTGAAGAGAAAAGACCCCAAGACTGGTCACAGCACCTCACCGCTATCAGCCACACACGTGGAAACAAGGGCCAGGGCAGGACAAGGTAAAGAGGTCAGAGGTTCCAGGTGGCGCCCCTAGGTGACCTCCTCCCCATCTCTAATTCCGAAGTGTTTGGCCAAGTCATCACTGATTTTCAAATCGTGAAGGCGCAGTGCTTCATTGAGAGCAGCGTCTCAGCCTCTCTGGGGCTACGATGGCCAAGGACAGCAGTGAAATGTCAAGACCAACACCCTGACGGCTGGAGTGGAGATAGAACAGCCTGATGCATCAGCCAGCACAATAATTTCACTGGGGAGAAATCATCACGAAATTCATGCAAAAGAAAAACAACGTGAGAGAGACAGATTCACTTCAGTTCTGCCATACAGCAGCAAAATCTGAAAGGAACTCCTCTGCCCAACCCTCAAAAAGGAAAGCAACTTCAGGGCCGTGGGTGACCACATGCCCACGGTCACCCAGGGGTGCTGCCTAAGCCCCCACCTGCTCACTGCTTCTGGAAGGTATGCTTCTAGAAGCGAAGCTGTGCTGGGATGTCCACCAACGGGGACCCCAGGAAGGCTGCCTGTCTGCTCAGCGGCACGTCACGCGGGTTCTAGGGGGCCTGGGGCCCCTCCTCTACAGGAACGGACCGGGAAAGCTCTGCCGAGTAAGAAAGCTCACAAACACCGAGTACAGTGTTTCCCACCTCCATCTAAGATGCTCTTGATGACAACAAGAGCAGCAGCGTGCTGTGCGTCAGTGTCGCGTGGGAAAGGCCTTTGAACCAGCGTTCCCACTCACATTACATGTTCCGTATTTTTGCAATCACTCTGTTAAAATGAACACGCAGTGCTTTTGTAATCAGAAACAAGTATTTATTTCTCCTGTTTTGCACATTTATTTTTATTTATTTTATTTTTATTTTTAATCAGAGGATAACTACAAAATTGTGACGATTTCTGCCATGTATCAATATGAATCAGGCATAGGCAAACATACGTCCCCCTTCTTTTTTTAAAATTTATTTTTATTTATTTAGCTGCACTAGATCTTAGCTGTGGTATGTGGCATCTAGTTCCCTGATCAGGGATGGAAGCTGGGCCCCCTGCATTGGGAGCACAGAGTCTTAGCCACTGGACCACCAGGGAAGTCCCTGTCCTCTCCCTCTTAAACCTCCCTCCCCATCTCACCCCTCGAGGTTGTCGCAGAGCATCTCTGGGTTCCCACTGGCTATCTATTTCACATATAGCACGTGAATGTTTCAGTGTTACTCTCTCAAATCACCCCACCCTCTCTCTTCCCACCCCATCCTCCCACCCCCGGCTATGTCCCAAAGTCTGTCCTTTATGTCTGCGTCTCCTTTGCTGCCCTGAGAAGAGGATTTAAAGGGGGAGAAAGTAATACACAGGTGGACCAAAAACTAACGCACAGAAAGGTGGAAACACCTTAACAATTAAGAACAAGCCCTTGAGACTTCCCTGGTGGTCCAGCGGCTAAGACTCTGTGCTCCCAATGCAGGGGATCTGGGTTTGATCCCTGGTCAGGGAACTAGATCCCACATGCTGCGACTAAGCCTCAGACACATACAAAAAAAAAAAGAATCCAACAAACAAAAAAACCAACAGTTCACCCTCTTTGAATCCAACTGTAAAAGGGGGCTGCTGAGCCCGGATTTTAACGTTCATGACCTTCTTGTGCTCCACTTAAAAAGATAACGACGACTCCACACTTCCTTGTGGCCTTGGCAACTGCTTCTCAGAGGGATTTTGAGGATTTCTCTCGAACAAATCCACTCTCCCTAACCTATCAATGATTTAGTGGGAACAGGGCAGCTGTATATCCAGAAACAGACAGAAGAGGAAGGCCGGGAGAAAAGGGCTATGACCTCTGAATACAGAGCTACTCATCTCCATTTCTCCAGGAAGAAAACAATGCATAAGAAAAGCCTTAAAAAAAAAAAAAAGAAAGAAAAGCCTTTACTGCTCAGTCAGCGGCCTGTCCACAGGCAACACAGGGTGGAGCAAAAGCCAAGGGCCCACCTTCGTTCAGAGGCTTCTGATCTCAAAGCGGTGACTCCAACTGGACATTGGTGTTTACAGTGACTGCTCGGAGCTCCGCCTCGAGACCAGAAAAGGCTTGGCGACGCAGAAGTCACTGGAGCACAAGAGTGAAACCAGAGAGACTGAGACTCAAACTCCAGCTCCGCCGTCACAGCTGTGTGACTGCGGGCACGTCCCTTAGCCTCCCTGAATCTCATCTATGAGATGGAGATCGTCGGAATTCCCTGGCGGTCCTGCCCTTTCGCTGCCAAGGGCCCGGAGTTAGACTCCTGGTCAGGGAACCAGCGTGGACAAAAAATAGTAAGATGGAGATCAGGAAAGAACTACCTCATCAGGCCATCCAGAGGGACAGATAAGTTGGCACAGAGGGTGCCTGGGGAAACACAGCGGAGTGGTCAAGAAAATAAGACCCAGAGTCAGACTGTCCAAGCTCAAACCCTGCCTCTACCGCTTACTAGCAGTAAATGGAAATAACAAGGCACCACCCTCAAGGGCAGCAGGGAAGGCCCAGTGACCTCTTAGCTTAGTGTCTGGCAAGCTCTTACTTAGAGCTTGGTGAATGCTGTTATGATTGTTATTGGTGTTCCTATTTATCTGATGGGCCGGGGCTTCCCAGGTGGCATTACTGGTGAAGAACCTGCCTGCTAATGCAGGAGATGCTGGTTCGATCTCTGGGTGGGGAAGATCCCCTGGAAGAGGGTATGGCAACCCACCCTAGTACTCTTGCCTGGAGAATCCCATGGACAGAGGAGCTTGGCAAGCTCTAATCTATAGGGTCACAAAGAGTCAGACACAACTGAAGTGACTTAGCATATATGCTGTTATTGGGTGGCACAAAAGAAGGACTTAAGATGAGCTAAAGCCCCAAACCAGGCATCCCAGGCCTGTACCAGCCCATCCCTACCGTCTGCTGCTGCTCGGCCCAGTTCACCTCGAAGCCGTCAAACGCATGGCTCTGCCAATTCTTGTTCAGCTCTCGGGTAACCATGGCCTCCACTTTCCGGAGAAAGGCCGCAAGCCGGGGGCCGTTGTACTGAGGCACAGACGGCAGGCTGACTGGCTCAGGGACCTCGGTCTGCACCTCAGCATCCACATGCTTCCGGGTCTGCACGGACGCTTCAGCAGTGGCAATGCTGGCCGTCTGGCAACTTTTCTGGAGAAGGAGATCGAAACACAGTCACTAGCCAGCTTTCCTCACAGCACCACCTGCCCAGGCACTCACCCACCCACAGCTGTTGTTTATCTTTGGGCAAAAGGACCTCTGTTCACTCTGTCTGCCTGACGTCCGTCCCCTTCCTCTAGTAACTAGCCCATCTTCCTTGGGAGGAACCCAATCGGTGTGGTGTGAGTGGAGATGACCCACAAGGAGTAACCCTGACCAGCCAGAGAAACCCACTCACGCGGTGTCAAAAGGCAGTGGGAAAACGTCAAGATCATGAGTAGAAGACAGTCACTTTCTTATTAAAAATATACCTCCTAGGGACCTCCTGGTGATCCAGTGGCTAAGACTCCGCGTTCCCAAGGCAGGCAGCCCCAGGTTGGATCCCTGTTCAGGGAACTAGATCACACAGGCCTCAAAGAAGAGTTCATATGCCACAAAGACCCAGCACAGCCAAATAAAAAGAAATTAAATATATATACACTTTCTATTAATAGATCTCCTTGACTATTGATTATAAAACATAACAATTATTTAGTAACAGCTCTTCAGGAGGAAACTGTATTAAGTATACATATCAGCTGAGACACACCCCTTTTAATACCTGTTAAAACAGAGGTTGAAGAGATGTGTTCTAAAGTGAGGGAATACAGAAGGACACAGAGAATGGACAGAGGTCCGGGACGCTGTGGCTGAAGGCCGAGCCCCCTCACTCCCCTGGGCAGTGACCACCACCAGCTCATACGGAGCACACAGCCCCTCATTTCACCCTCCAACACACCTGAGCTGCACCCCTGACTCCAGACTGGAAAAGGACCTCAGAGACCACACTAGACAGGTGGCCTCCCCGAGCAGGGTCACAGAACCACCAGGAGGCTGGCTAAGGGACAAACTGCTGCCTCCTCCCCATCCACAGAGCTTCTGGTTCACTGGTCTAGGATGGGGTCTTTGCTAACAAGCCCCCAGGTGATGCCATGGGGCGGGCACTCAGATCCCATCTGTAGGCTTCCTGTGGCCACACCCCAGGGCCCAGAGCCCATCACCTCTGCCCTCCAGGTGCAAACAGCGCTCACGTCGTCCCCCCCCCCAACTTGAATCTGAGGACCTGGGTTTCACCTGGGGTAGCAGAACACCCCTCTTCTCCCTCCCTTGGCCGCAGCCCTCTCCAGCGGGGTACCTTCCAAGGTGTCCCGTGATCAGGACGCATGCATGTCTGCGGGAGCTGCTTGGTGGGAGGCAGCCTGCTCCCCAGCTCCCACTTCCCTCCACCCTGACACCCGTCTCCAGTTCTTTGTCCCCTGTTTAGCTGGGCAGAGGGACAGACATCACATCAGGGAAGGAGACGCAGCCTCCTCCCTTTCTGGAGGACACGAACAACCTTTACCAATGAGGGCTCCTACACGACCGAGATTCCTGTCACCCACGAGAGGCTCTCCTCACGTAGCCGCTTACCAGGCACCTGCACCCACAGGACAGGGAAGGGGCCCGGATCCCCATTCTCCCCCGTTTGGGCTTCTTAAGCACCAGGTGAGTGTTAACAGAGCCCAAAGGAAGGGGGCTGGCCCCACAGGAGGGCCGCTGGGGAGGACAGGGTGAGACAGGGCTCCTCGTCAGGGGCTGAGAAACGCCGCCAGTGTGAACACAGCTCCCAGAAGTCCCCCTTCCCGGCCCTCCCTTCCATGTCCTTCCCTCTCTGAGTCCCGTACACACACCTGATGACACCTGGGCATGATGGGAGCTGAGATGGTTCCTGACCTAGTTCAGCAGCTCTTTATCAGCACACCAACAAAACGGGATACGCTGTGAGACATCCTGATGTTAACGAACAGAAACTACCATGGGAATATCTTGGATACAATGTTGACGGGAACTCCCTGGTGGTCTAATGGTTAAGAATCCACCACTCAGAGCACGGAACACCGCCGGTTCAATCCCTGGCTGGGGAAGATTCCACCTGCCTCGGGCAATTAAGCCCACCACAACTACTGAACTCACGCACAGCCATGACTGAAGCCCACGAGCCTGGAACCCACGCTCCACAACAGAAGCCACTGCAATGAGAAGGCCGTGCTTCACAAACGAGAGTGGCCCCTGCTCACCTCTACCAGAGAAAGCCCGCGAGCAGCAACCAAGACCCAGCACAGCCAAAATTTAATAAATAAATAAAACTGATGGGAATTTCCTGGTGGTCCAGTGGTTAGGACTTGGTGCTATCGCTGCTGGGGCCCGGGTTCCATTCCTGGTCAGGGGACTAAGGTCCTGCAAGCCTCGGAGCACAGCCAAAAAAGAAAACAAAAAAAGTTGAGTGGATTTTGTGATGCAACATGGACATTTACATTGTCTCCTGTCTCACTCATATGAGACCTCCAAGAGTGTGAGGTTAACTGAACCCAGAACCAATATCAAAGTACTTCAGGGTATGATCTCCTGTTCATTTGACCTTGCCTCGAATATATCAGGGTGGTAGGGGTTTAGTCGCTAAGTTGTGTCCAACTCTTGGGACCCCATACCAGGATCCTCTGTCCATGGGATTCTCCAAGCCAGAATACTGAAGTGGGTTGCCATTTCCGCCTGGATCCAGGGAATCTTCCCAACCCAGGAACTGAACCCAGGTCTCCTGCACTGCAGGCAGATTCTTTACCAACTGAGCTATGAGGGAAGGCCGTATAGCAGGGTAGCAAACAGTTACTCAAAGGATGACCTGGAGCTGAGAGTTAACCAATGAACACAAATGATCAACATTTTCACCGAAGCTGGGAGGCTGTTATGCCACAACACCTTTCACTTATAATTACTGCCAGCTACTCTGGTGGTGTCTTCACATGTGTCTTGAAAAAAAAAAAAAAACTTTAGTATCAAAACTATTAGCAAACTCCAAAAGGTTGAGAACCAAAAATCTAATGCCTGAAAACTTGTGAGAGGCCAAACCTCAGGTTAAAAACAAACCCCTCCAGCAGGGGGTGTCATCTGCTACAGAACCCACAAAGGCGAGGAAGCAGCCCCAGGTGCAGGAAGAGGGAGGAGCGGACAGGTGGGCAAGTTTAACTCAAAGCAGGAGGGGAGAAATTCAGCAGAATTAGGCTGTGGATGACAGGACACAAGGATTCCATTCAGTATTTCCCGGAGGCCTCTGGGAGATGCAAAAGTACACAAGACCCACTCCCTGCCCTCTGGGAGCCCATAGTCCAGAGACAGACCTGAATGCCCAAAGTGAATGCATCTGCTGATAGAAAGTTCCAGAACTAGACAGCAGTGATGGCTGCATGTTCTGAAGGTATTTAACACCACTGAACTGTACACTTTAATATGGTAAAATGTGTATGTATCTTACAAGAAAAGGGTACTTGTCTGTATCTTACCACAAGAATGCACCCTATATTCTTTTTTTTTTTTTTTCCCACCCTGCGGCATCTGGGATCTTGGTTCCACACATTGAACCTGTGCCCCCTGCACTGGAACAACAGAGTCTTAATCACTGGACCACCAGGGAAGTCCCCCGCTCTACATTCTGACAGGATTCAAACAGGCTTCAGAAAGGTAACGCTGCTGGAAAGGAGGGTGGATTAAATAAATGGTCCTCAAGTTTTGCCACTCATGTTATGACAATAACCTGAGGAGCTTTTATAAATCCAGATTCCCAGGTCATACCACATACCAATTAAACCAGAGTTACTGGAAGTAGGGACCAGATATTCATATTTTTCAAGAGTCTCCAGGGCATTCCAGTGTTGGCCAAGTTCAAAAAAAGCAGAGACCAGGATTGAAGCAATTAGGAGCCCTTCATCTCAAACACTTAGACATGAGCACCCCCCAAACCTGAACAGAACTGGGGGTCAGTCTCAAACTGTTTTCTTATTAGCAACCTCATTTAATTCCACATGTAAGTATTCTAACAAGACCCACTTTGCAGATCACTTGACTGGCCCAAGGCCAAGTCCCCAAAGTGTCCCCATGAACTGAAAGCCTGGTCTGAACCCAAAGTCAAGGACCCTGTGAATAAATCGAGATAAAGCAAGAAAAGTTAAATCAAGCCAAAGATCACTAATACTTCAACAACAACAACAAAAAATCCATCACTGGAACATAAAATTGCACTCCAATATTGCATCACTACATGGGCCAAGCAAAAAACAATGTTTGGCTTTTCCAGAAGAACTTACCAAAAAAATTAAGAAGCTGCATATAAAATTAAGCTAAGGGCCTCTGTAACAATCTAGAAGGGTGGGATGGGGAGGGAGATGGGAGGGAGGGGACATGGGTGTACCTATGGCTGATTTTTAAAAGATATTTGACAGCAAATATTCTGTAAGCAATTAATTTTGTAAAGCAATTAACCTTCAATTAAAACATAAACTAAAAAAAAAAACATAAACTTAAAAACTTAGCTAAAACACTCATCGCAGGGTTCTGATAAGAGAAAAATTGGAAACAGTTCAACAGAAAGGACTGGTTAAATAAAATGAAGTTATAAAAAAATTTTTTTAAAGGATGTTCAGGGCATAGTGAGTGAAAAAGTAGGTCTACAAAATATTATGCACAGTGCGATTTCATTAAAAAAAAAAAAAGTGGAGGAAAATAGACAAAAGAGAAAGGGAGCAGGTATAAACCAAATTGCTGGAAAATGAGACTATGGGGCAGTTTTTATTTCCAATTATTCCTTATCCAGATTTTTTCCTAAATTTTGGATACAAGGACTTCCCTGGTGGTCCTTCCCTCCGAGCTCCCAGTGCAGGGTGCTCAGGTTCAATCCCTGGTAAGGGAACTAGATTCCACATGCCACAGCCAGAGTTCACATGTCATAACTAAACAACATCTGGTGTGCCACAGCTAACACCCAGCACATCCAAATATTTAAAATAAATAAGTTAAACAAGTAAATTTTGACAAAGAAACTTTTATAAAGAGAAACAAGTTAATCTGGAAAATTAACTCTTTCTTTGAACCCCTTCAACAGTCTTAGAATCTTTTTTTTTTGGCCATGCCAGGCAGGTTGCAGAATCTTAGTTCCCTGACCAGGGATCAAGTCCACATCCTCTGCAGTAGAAAGGCAGAGTCTTAACCACTGGACCACCAGGGAACTCCCAACACTCTTATGACTTAATTAAGAATCCCCTTCAATAAAACGAGCTTCCCTGATAGATCAGTTGGTAAAGAATCCGCTAGCAATGCAGGAGACCCCTGTTCAATTCCTTGGTCAGGAAGATCCCCTGGAGAAGGGATAGGCTACCCACTTCAGTATTCTTGGGCTTTCCTTGTGGCTCAGCTGGTAAAGAATCCACCCGCAATGTGGGAGACCTGGGTTCAACCCCTGGGTTGGGAAGATCCCCTGAAGAAGGGAAAGGGTAGCCACCCCAGTATTCTGGCCTAGAAAATGCCATGGACTGTATAGTCAATGGGGTCACAAAGAGTAGGACACGACTGAGTGACTTTCACACACATACTTAAATAAAACAGCATAGACTGACACATAACACTGTTCAATAAAACAGCAGAGACTGATTTAAGTGAACCACCTAAGATGAAAGCTTTTACACCTCAAGTATTAGAATCAGTTCTTGGAGCCCTACTGGTTCAAATCATAGGTACAAGAAAATATGCCTCAATCTCACTCTTTTTACCTTCAATAAAGATGAACAGAAACAACTAAAATATCCACTGCCTTTGCTTTTTTTTTTTTTTTTGCCGTACCACACAGGATGTGGAACTTCCCTGATCAGGGATCAAACCCATGCCCCCTGCATTGGAAGCAAGGAGTCATAACCACTGGGGCACTGGGGAAGTCCTGCCTTTGCTTTTTACCTAGAATCTTTTCTATCCAGTATGATGAAGTGGGATCTGGCTTGAGATCTGCAGACTGCTAGTCTGAGGCAAGAAACTTGTCCTCAAGTTCAGTTCAGTCATTCAGTCGGTCCGACTCTTCGTGACCTCATGGACTGCAGCATGCCAGGCTTCCCTGTCCATCATCAACTCCCTGCTGCTGCTGCTGCTAAGTCGCTTCAATTGTGTCCGACTCTGTGCGACCCCATAGATGGCAGCCCACCAGGTTCCCCCATCCCTGGGATTCTCCAGGCAAGAGCACTGGAGTGGGTTGCCATTTCCTTCTCCAATTCATGAAAATGAAAAGTGAAAGTGAAGTTGCTCAGTCATGTCCGACTCTTCGCGACCTCATGGACTGCAGCCTACCAGGCTCCTCCGTCCATGGGATTTTCCAGGCAAGAATACTGGAGTGGGATGCCATTGCCTTCTCCGCACCAACTCCCTAAGCTTACTCAAACTCATATCCATTGAGTCGGTAATGCCATCCAACCATTTCATCCTGAAGAGTTAATCAAGAGTTACTACTTTAAGGATTCCCTGGTGTTCCAGTGTTTTTAAGACTCCAAGCTTCTACTGTAAGGGGCTCAGGTTGTGATCCCACATGCTGTGTGGTATGGCCAAAAATAAAATTTTAAAAATTTAAAGAGGAGAGAGGGTAAGACTTCATGGAAATCTCACCGGTACTGGTGTTGGTGAGGAAATCGTCTTCTGCAGGACCTCTCATCTGTGTAGAAAGCAAAGCCTCAATTTCCTCTGTGGGAAACATGCAGCCCCCTTCCAATGCTCATTTTCACTGAGGGAAAGCTAACATCCTTAAAATGACCTGCAAGCCCTATACTTGCTCTGCCTCTCCTTATCCTCTCTGACCTCACCTGTGACCATCCTTGCCTTCTCATTCCTCTCCAGCCCCACCTGCCTCCTCACACACACCAGCTTTGCTTCAACCGCAGGACCTTTGCACTTGCACTCCCTGGGCTGTTCTACCTCAAATAACCCTGACTAACTCTTACTGCGGAGAAGGCAATGGCAACCCACTCCAGTACTCTTGCCTGGAAAATCCCATGGGCAGAGGAGCCTGGTAGGCTGCAGTCCATGGGGTCGTGAAGAGTCGGACACGACTGAGAGACTTCACTTTCACGCACTGGAGAAGGAAATGGCAGCCCACTCCAGTGTTCTTGCCTGGAGAATCCCAGGGACGGAGGAGCCTGGTGGGCTGCCGTCTATGGGGTCACACAGAGTCGGACACAACTGAAGTGACTTAGCAGCAGCAACTCTCACTGCTCCAAGTCTTTGCTGGAACACCACCCTCTCAATAAGGGTGCAACCACCCTGCAAACGACCCTTTCACTCCTCAACCCAATCTTTCTAATCCCTCACCCTTTTTCTTTCATCTATGGCACTATTCACCTCTAACACACTGTATATTTACTTCTTACCTGCACTGTTTACTTTCTGTCCCCTGCAGACAAGCACCCCATATAAGCTCCAGGAGGGAGCTCACCCACTGATGACTGAGGAATCCCCAGGGACACAGCAGTGCTCAAAGTCCACACACACACAGACCCCTCAGGAGCCCTGGCACCCAGAAGCCCTGCCCTCTGTTTCAGACAACCTCGTTTGTGTCTTTGGATTAAACGACGTACTAGAAAACGTGTGTATCTCGACCTTAAGATGCAGTTTGGTCTTTTTTTTTTTAAGTAAAAGTTAGTTTGAAATGCCTAAAAACTGCAGGTCAAACAAAATCCTTCAAAACCTGGAGTCTTTAGAGCCTTTAAAAACCCTTTTGGTTGCTACTCAAAGACTAGGGAAATTGAGACGTGAGAAACTAACGTTAGTTTCTGTGGGTTAAAATATAAAAATAACCTGGCCCAGCTGCCGCGCGACGACCCTGGCCCTCCCGTCCGCGTCACCCCGAGGCGCGCCCGCGCCCTCACCGTCTCCCCGAGGATGCCCTGGACGACCCTCCACTGCGAGGGCACGGACGCCACGCCCAGGGTCTCGTCCTGAAGCGGCCCAGGCCGCTCGGGGCCCTCGGTGCTCGCAGTCCCGTTTGTCGCCAGCGCCTCACCTCCCGCGCTTCCCTCCAGGCCGAGCAGCCCGGGTTGCGCGCTGGTTGCCATGGAGACGGCTCCGCCGGCCCCACCCCCCTACCTCCCCACCTCCCCGCCTCCCCGCCTCGCGCCGACGCAGTCCGCCGTGACCTTCGCCCCCGCGCCTCCAGAGCGGAGGGCTGGGGCAGTGAGGCTACCGGCGCCATTTTTGAATTTGTCAGAGCGCACACTCCAACACCCGAAAAGAGGTAAATTATTCTTTTCCCATGATGCGACAACCATTTCCAGTTTTTGGATTCTCCAACCGCAGAGGGAGCACGCTTGGGGCTTTCGCGGCTACTCTGGGAGGGGAGGGAAGTACGGAAGCGAGGCACCCGTGCCAAGTTCAAAGATGGCGCCGAGCGGCCCGGCGCAGAAGGAAGGGCGGGAGGCTGCGGCCGCGACGGGCTTTAGAGTTGTGGGGCCTGGGGCTGCCGAGCTGGCGGAGTAGCGGAGCGCTCCAGAAGAGGCCCAGTTGGCGGCTACCTCGAAGCCAAGTGCTCGCTCTCTGAGCCTCGGTTTCTGCCTCAATAGAACGGAGATTTTAAATATCCATATATGGATCCAGAGTGTGGTTGAGTAGTTGGAAGGCCCAAATGAAGTAGAATGTAGAAAAAATGCTTGTTAAACCGAAGTTAAAGACTCGAACAACTACCAGTTATTGAGTGTCTACCGTATATGTTGATCTTGATAAATCCTTAAAATAACTTTATGAGAAATCAAATGTTATTTGTCGCTTGAGGGTGCTGATTGTCAAAAATAATAATTTACCCAGCTCACCCATAAAGGCCACATCACATTTGTCCAAGACCCCACAGACTCTTGCTTGCCCCAAGACCCGGTTCTGAGCTTCTTGGCAAGAATCCTCTGACCAGGTCCTCTGGGCTGCTTTCTTCCTACCCCTGAACTCTCAGAGTGATGGAAACCCGCCCAATCAGAGGCTCCTCTGCACTGCCTCACGACTGAGTCCTCTAACCCTAATTAGGACTCAGTTCAAGTCAAGGCCGTGAGGCCCGATTAGGTTAGTGACACTGGAAAGACAGAATGCGATAGAAATTTCTTCCTGGAAGGAAAGAATCAGACAAAATTCTCCTTGTAAGGCCCTGTTAACACTAGAAAGTTTGCAAGCATCACCAAGGATGCAAAACTCACGTTCAAAAAGAAACTCAAGGCTGTGATGGTCAGGAGGCTTGGATATGAAGACTAAACACTGCTATGTCCTGTTTTCAGACTTGGCTCCTCTCTGCACCTTGGTTTCCCAGCTATAAAAATAGATATAATAAGGTTGATGCTAGTAGAATCTGCTTTATCGTAGTAAGGAAGGAGACTATTTCAAGAAGAGGAGGGTGGAGGGTGGGACTTCCCTGCTGGTCCAGTGGCTAAGACTCTGTGCTCCCATTACAGGGAACCAGGGTTTGATCCCTGATCAGGGAACTAGGTCCCACATGCCACAACTATAAGATCCCACATGCCACAACTAAGACCTGGTGCAGTCAGATAAATAAATAAAATATTTTTAAGAAGAAAAGAAAGGTGGCCCAAGGTATTAAACACCCCAAACAACTTCAGTAGAGTAGTGGGAACAAAAACCAGCCTGCAGAGGGTTTAGGAATGAAGAAAGTAGAGAAGGTAATGGACATTATTGGGAAGTTCAACATAGGATGTAGGTGTGAGAGTAAATTAGTAAAACCTAATTGGAGGGTAATTTGACCTTTAGGTGTGCCTCCTCTTTAATCTAGAAATCCTACTTCTGGTAATTTTTCTTGAATTAACAATTACAGATTCACACAAATGTTGAGAGCCAAGGATATTCAGCAATTACTCATTCACAGTAGAATAATAGCAAGATCCTGCAGCCAGCCTAAATTTCCAAGCAAAGTCATGGCACACAACAGGTATTCACTAAATATTGAGAAAGAATGGACAGTGAGCCTTTGGTTAAGTGTGCTAGGCAGAATATAGGCTCAGGTGGCCATCAAGAGTGTTACTGCTCTTTAAATGTGGCAAAATGTTTGCAGCATAATAAGGTTCTTATAAAATGCAATTTATATACATTGTTTCCAGGTGGTGGTAGTGGTAAAGAACAGCCAGCCAATATATTAGACATAAAAGAAACAGGTTTGATCCCTGGGTTAGGAAGATCCCCTGGAGAAGGAAATGGCAACCTGCTCCAGTATTCTTGCCTGGAGAATCCCATGGACAGAGGAGTGTGACGGGCTACAGTTCATAGGGTCACAGAGAAAAGTGACTTAGCACACATCCTGTTTTTATAACAATATGTTTCTAACAAAACCCAGAGCTATAGATTCAAATATTGATAACAACAACAACAACAAAAAACAAATATTGATAACAGTTGCCTCTGGGTAATTAAAGTTTTTCTCTCTTAGAAGGGTTAAAGTTTTATGTGGTTTATTTGTGAAAAGAAAAGAGAATGAATGAACAAACGCTTAGCTGTGCTTGTGAGAGTATTATATCTTGAATGAGCAAGATAGTTTCAAACCATTTACCTCAGACTGGGACTTGAATCCACGTGCTGAAACTCAAACTGAGCCCACATCCCACAGTCTTCCAACTGAGATCACAGACCTGGTTTCAAGACCTAATGAAACTCAGGTTCTTGATGTCTCATCTCAAAAAGAATTCAGTGAGAGAAAAAGTGATAGGTAAGAAGTGGATTTATTCAGAAACACACTGTGCAGACAGTATGGGCCACTGCAGAGGGTAAATACAGAGGCCCCAAAATGTGCGTGGTTAGTTTTTATGGTCTAATGTCATAGGCTAATGAGTGGAAGGAATATTCCAACTATTGGGGGGGAGGGGTGGAGATTTCCAGGAATTGAGCCACCACCCACTCTTTGGTCTTTTGACGGTGCCTTGAAACTGTCATGGCACCTCTGGGTGTGTCATTTAGCTTGCTGACTGAGGATCAAGGTCTGCCATCTTGGACCCATTTGATTCTAATCGGTTTATGTTTTGTCCTGGGGTGATGTCATTCTTTCAAAAGTTGTGCCCTGCCCTCTTCCCTCCTGTTTCAAGTTGGGGGAACATTTCCAAGATGAGAGAGTCTTGAGCAGGCTTATGTGCTAGACAGGAGGGTACGCAAATGAAGAGCAGGACTCACTGGAGGAGGAAGGGAGAAGAAGGAACTGTGGGACGGCAGGGATACTTGCACTGTTTCTCTGCCCCCTTTCCCCATCCTAAAGCCACAGGCTCTCTGGCCACACTCCCTGTTACCCTGACAGCCATTCAAACTCCTCCACTGACCTCTGCCTCCCTGTCCCTTCCCTTCACCTGGAGCACTCCTCCCTGCTCCCCTATTTACCTCAAGACCAGATCCCAAGCCCATTGTTGACTCTCTGGGGACTGAGCTCCTCTACTCTGGAGCACTCCTCAAACTGTAATTTGGTAACAAGGTAGTAATGCATGTCTTTGCTCCAGTAGGTCAGCTCCCCCATCATGGGGACCATAGCTGTCCCCAGAGCCCAGCACAGTGCCTGGCACACACAGTAAAAACTAATTGAATGAATGTCTAACCATCAGTAAGAACCGTTTCCAGCCTTATACATAGGACAGAGCCTCCCGCTCTTTTTTTTTTTTTTTTTCCTGATAGTACCATGCAGCTTTGGCGATCTTTGTTCCTCAAACAGGGATCAGCAGTGGAAACATGGTGTCCTACCCACTGGACTGCCAGGGAATTCCTGAACACAATGTGTGCTAAGTAGCTTCAGTCGAGTCTGACTTTTTGAGACCCTATGGACTGTAGCCCGCCAGGCTCCTCTGCCCATGGGATTCTCCAGGCAAGAATACTAGAGTGGGTTGCCATGCCCTCCTCCATGGGATCTTCGCCACCCATGGATCAAACCCCACGTCTCTTGTGTCTCCTGCATTGGCAGGCAGATTCTTTACCACTAACTCCACCTGGGAAGCCTGAGGCCAGAGACCCTCCTAAATCTCCACCAGACCTCACTCTGCCTGCCAGGTTGTTTCTAGGAAGCCTCCTGCTTCCTACCTCTACTTCTCAGTGTAAAAAAAAAAAAAGTTCAGTAACTGTGTGTCCAGAAAGTGAAGTTGCTCAGTTGTGTCCAACTCTTTGCGACCCTGTGGACTGTAGCCTACCACGCTCCTCCAACCATAGGATTTTCCAGGCAAGAGTACTGGAGTGAGTTGCCATTTCCTTCTCCAGAGGATCTTCCCAACCCAGGGATCAAACCCCAGGTCTCATTGTAGGCAGACGCTTTACTGTCTGAGCCACGAGGGAAGTCCTTGTCTGTTCAGAGAATGTTTAAGTACATTCAGGGAGGCAAAAACTCAAAAAAGAAGCCATCCCCACTTTAAAACCTTGGTGGCAATTATTTTAGAAACTTTCAGTTCTTTTTAGTAAAACAACTCAAATTTTGAGTGTCTATACCATGCTCCAAGGATGAAACAACTAATTATATAATCATAACACCTCCTGGAGTATGGTGTTCTCAACGTGCACTGCAAGCACTTTGCATAAATTCTCACAACACCCTTATAGACCAGGTATTGTTACAATCCACATTTCACAGATATGGGGAAGAATGAAGGCTCAGAGACCTTTGTGACTTACCCACAGTCATGCATAGCTGGTGAAGTGAAGGTTGGGTTCTAAAACCCAGAACTGCCTGATCCTTTCTTTAGGCAGGCCTATGCTTCTTCCTTTAAACCACTCCATGCCTCAGTTTTCTTATTTATGAAATTGAGATGCTAGGCCTATCCCATTGGGTTGAAATAGGACTGGATGAGTTAACACTTGGAAAGCAAGCACACCAAGCAGTGCCTAGTATGTTATCAGTATTTATCAGCACTCTTTAATTATTAGCATTATTATTACCACCAAGCCATAAGGGCTCAAAGAGACCACACAGAGGAAGACTGGTCCGTAAAGGATGGGAAAGATCAGTCCTGTGTTACAGTGTAGGTTCTCCGTGCACACACACACACAACTGGTCATCTACGTAAGTGCCATCTTTCACCAAGTTGACACCAATCATGTGCCAGGCACCATGCTGGTTTCTGAGGACTGCGATGGTTTCTGCCCCTACAGGCTTACAGCAGGAGAGCGACGGTCATGTGATAAAGGCCTGCTCCCACTCTGGGTGATGGCCAGGGATGTGTGGCAGCAGAGGGCCTCTGCAGTGTGGGGCCAGAAGGAACCTTGGGAGGAGAGGGCTTCTCGGCCAAGGTCTGAAGGAAAAGCAGTCAGTGTGGCCGTGACAACGTGAAGGTGAAAACAGGAGTAGAAAGAGGGAGGTGGGGTGGAGAAAGAAAGAGGGAGGCAGTCTTCCAAGCAGAAGGAAGAGCTCTGTGCAGAAGTCTCCAGGGCGATGGAGAACCTGGTGCCTTGATGCTGCAGGTGGACAGGGACCAGGTCATGAAGATGCTAAAGGGACATGAGGTTTGGACTTTATCACTAGATCACTAGGAAACCAGTGATGGATTTTTAGCAAGGGAGTGACTTAATTTGATTTCTATATTTTAATAAGAGGCTTGGCTGCAGAATGGATTGTGAACAACCAGATTCCCTTAGACCAGGACAGCCCTACTACTTCTTTATCTCTAAGCTGGGCTCTGGGATTTCCCAGGTCATTCTTTTGTGCTCTGAAATTTAAGAGTCACTTATTCAAGAAGAATTCCAGAACTATTTAAAGTAAAAGTGGTATCAGTGAAAGAAGAACAGCTTGGAAGAGGAAAATCCCATGCAGTTCTGGGCAGTAGGCATTACCTCAAAGTCACATGGCAGGCTTCCCAGCTCAGTTCTGGGAGGCCTTTACCAGGTAAGAGCTTCATTACTTCCTCCACTCATTCATTCATTCATTCATCAAATGATTATCCTACACCCTCTGAGAGTCAGACACTGTGCTCCAGAGTAGCCAACACCACCAGTGCCAGCTCTCTTGGAATTGACACTCTGAGCTTTGACACAGAAGTGATTACAGGGCGGAAAGCACTTGGAAGAGGCTAAGGGGTCACCCACTGGGGTGATGGAGAGTGGGGTGGGAAGGAAGTGGTGATAAAAGGCCCAAACCCAGGCCTCTCACATGGAAGAGCACAAATAGCCAGTTTATTCAACAAATCATAATTGAATGACTACCATAAGCCAAGGACCAGAAGGAAAACAAAACAATGGAGGGAAACAGAGAAGGATAAGGGTGCATCCCTTGGACTGCAAGGAGATCAAACCAGTCCATCCTAAAGGAAATCAGTCTTGAATATTCATTAAGGACTGATGCTGAAGCTGAAGCTCCAATCCTTTGGCCACCTGATGCGAAGAACTGACACACTGGAAAAGACCCTGATGCTGAGAAAGATCGAAGGTGGGAGGAGAAGGGGACAACAGAAGATGAAATGGCTTGATAACATCACCAACTCGATGGACAGGAGTTTGAGCAAGCTCCGGGAGTTGGTGATGGACAGGGAAGCCTGGCATGTTGTAGTCCATGGGGTTGCAAAGAGTCAGACACCACTGAGCTACTGAACTGAACTGAATTTTACTCAAAGCAGACAGGGAAGACCTTTAGGAGGAGGTGACATTTGAGAAGTCAATTCAATACCCCCAGGCTGCCCTTCCTTCTGCCCCTTGGCCTTTGCTTCCTCCCAGCATAGGCTCCATCCCACCCCCACCAGGAAAGGCCCTGGCTCAAAGGTGGACTAAGACAAAGGAGCCTTAACAAACTCTTTAAAACAGCTTTGTCCAGCTGGAGTTGGAGAGCTGGAAGGAAGGGAAGGACAATAGGGTAAAACTCCCGCCCCTTCCCCAGCAGGGGGCCCAGGAGGATAAATCCTCCTCCTGGTACTCACAAGCATTGCTATAGGTTCAGCCCCATCCTGGAGCAGCCATCCGTCCACTCAGGATCAAACAAGGCGTTGCTTTCTCCTTGGACCTGCTGTGTGGGAGCCCCCACACTAGCCCAGTTAATGACGATTATCAGAATGTCATGGAGGAGAGTTTGGCATCTGGCATTAGGGTTTAAAACCTTGGCTTATTCTACAGTTGCTGTGTGACTTTGTGTGCTTCCTGCCCTTCTCTGAAGCTCAGTTTCCTTTCTCTCAGCTCTGCAAATGTTTTTGTCTCTTAGCTCTGCAAAGCGCTGGCTCTTTTTTTTTTAATTTGGCCAAACTGCATGGCTTGCAGGATCTTAGTTCCCCAACCAGAGATTGAACTCCACACCCAGTCCTAACCACTGGACTGCCAAGGAATTCTTTTTATTTTTTAAATCTGAGATTGAAGATTTTTCTTCTTAGACCAATCTTCCCTGAAGACTTGATTGAAAAAGTCTTTCCTTGTTATTGTCCGTTGCAATCTTGTTTGACTGCTTTCTTGGCAGCATTCATAATTTGGTATTACACATTCACTGTTTGTTTCCTCCTTTGCAATGTGTGTCTCCCTACTCTATTACACGCTGAGACCATTGTCTCCTTGGCCTCCAGTTTACCTGTGCCAGGCCAGTGCTCACCCATGGTAGGTAGGTCATCAGTGTATGTGCCCACCTTGCATACACATAAGGGGCTTCCCTGATAGCTCAGTTGATAAAAAAATCTGCCTGCAATGCGAGAGACCCTGGTTCAATTCCTGGGATGGGAAGATCCGCTGGAGAAGGGATAGGCTACCCACCTAAGTATTAGGCTTCCTTAGTGGCTCAACTGGTAAAGAATCCGCCTGCAATGTGGGAGACCTGGGTTCAATCCCTGGGTTTGGGAAGATCCCCTGGAGAAGGGAAAGGCTACCCACTCTAGTATTCTGGTCTGGAGAATTCCATGGACTGTATAGTCCACGGGGTTGCAAAGAGTCGGACACGGTTGAGTGACTTTCATTTCACTTCACTGCATACACATAACGTGGGATGATTACAATACTGGCCACAACTGGTTATCGTGAGGCTTCAGGGCATCTGGCACCTCCAAGAGCTTAATAAAAGGTAGCTGTAATTAAAGTACCTGGTTCTGAGCATGCTTTTTGTGTTTTGGGGCTGGTGTGACCCTACAGAGGGAGACTGGAAGTAAAGCAAGTGGATAGTCACCATTCCAAATGTTACAGTCTGCATCATACAGATTACAAACAAACAGCTGCGGTTCAGAAATAGAGTGATTTGTCGTGCAGCTGAGTATATAGATTTGTTTTGTTTTTAGAAAGCAAACCAGAACTCAATACATGAAGTGCCCTTCAATCAGTTACCTTGTCAGGTTATCAGGTATGTATTTATTCTGGGGCTAGAGTTTAATTCTGTGTGATAACAGTTTCTTCTGGAACAATCTTTTTAGTTTGTTGGCCCTCAAAAACAAAAATATCCTCTGTCCCTTGAAGACGGATTTGATTTTGAGAGTCCAGAGTTATTCAGAGACAAAAATAAATGATTAAATTAGGATTTAAAAGGTTGATCTTTTTTTGATATATAAAATGGGTTGTGAACACGACTTTTGTTCCAGTTCATTTAAAAGAATAAACCCATGAGAATGCCCTCAAAATTTCCAAAAATTGAAGCAAAATGAAAGAAGCCAGTTTTACCACATATTAAGATATAAAGTAAAGTCAGACATATTTATTTTTATGAAATGCCCAGAAAAGGCAAATTTATAGAGACACAAAGTGGTTGCCTGGGGCTGGGGGCGAGAATGGCATGAGGTTTCTTTTTGGGGTGATGGAAATGTTCTAAAATCAGATTGTGGTAATATTTACACAGCTTTGTGAATTTACCAACAATCATTGAATCATATGCTTACAATGAGGGAAGTATATGGCATATAAATTACACCTAAATGAAACTATTAAAAAAAGAGAGAGAAAATAAAATAATAACAGAATATGGAATTGATACTGGGATAATCACAGCATGCATACTTGCTAAGTCACTTCAGTCATGTCCGATTCTGTGATCCCATGGACTATAGCCTGCCAGGCTTCTCTGTCCATGGGATTCTCCAGTAAAGAATACTGGAGTGGTTTGCCATGCCCTTCTCCAGAGGATTTTTCCGACCCAGGGATCAAACCCACGTCTCTTATGTCTCCTGCATTGGCAGGTGGAATCTTTACCGCTAGTGCCACCTGCGAAGCCCTGGGATAAGGATAGGTATCAATTTACTGAACAGCAAGTCCAAAAACAGACTTAAGTATATGTTTAATGTATGTCAAAGTATTGCTATATTTCAGAACGGAGTAGACTACCTAAATTGCTCAGTAAACAGTGTGCCCTCAAATCCTTTTGAATACATGCACTCCACTAGTCTATGAGTTTTGGGTTTTTTAAAATATTTATTTACTTGGTTGTATGCAAGAGACCCCGGTTTGATTCCTGGATCGGGAAGATCCCTTGGAGAAGGGATAGGCTCCCCACTCCAGTATTCTTGGGCTTCCCTGGTGGCTCAGCTGGGAAAGAATCTGCCCTCAATGCAGGAGACCTGGGTTCGATCCCTGGGTTGGGAAGATCTCCTGGAGGAGGGAACTGCTACCCACTCCAGTATTCTGGTCTGGAAAATTCCATGGACTGCATAGTCCATGGGGTCGCAAAGAGTCGGACACGACTGAGCGACTTTTACTTTCACCAGGTCTTAGTTGCGGCATGTGAACTCTTTAGTTGCAACATGTGGGATCTAGCTCCCCGACCAAGGATCAAACCCGGGTCCCCTGCATTGGGAGCACAGAGTCTTAGCCACTTGACCACAGGGGAAGTCCCTAGTCTATGAGATTTGAATGATGGAACTATATCCTTTTCATTTGTGCAACTATAAGGCCTAACTTAGTGCCTGACCACATATAATATCCATTCCTCAAAAGGCTGAGCTGTAAATTCCTTGCAGTTTTCAAAGTCTCAGGCAAGGGAATTCTCATCTTTTAAAGAAAAGATTCCTTGCAAATACTGTCCCCAAACCAAAGCTTCTCTTTATCTAAAATGTACATCTAGACTTCCTTGGTGGTCCAGCGGTTAAGAATCTTCCTGTCAATGCAGGGGATATGAGTTTGATCCCTTGGCTGGGATGATCCCACAAGCCATGGGGCAAGAAAGCCCATGGGCCACAACTACTGAGCCCATGCTATAAAGCTGGTGAGCTGCAACTACTGAAGCTTATGCCTTGCAACAAGAGAAGCCACTGAAAAGAGAAGCTGGTGCACTGCCGCTAGAGAGCAGCCCCCGCTCACAACTAGAGAAAGCCTGTGCGCAGCAATGAAGACCTGAAAGTACATCCATTCTACTTGGAACTCATCTTTTTTTTTTTAACTCCAACAATTTTATTGAGATATACTTCACATACCATAGGCTTTCCTGGTGGCTCAGACAGTAAAGTGTCTGTCTGCAATGTGGGAGACCTGGGTTCGATCCCTGGGTCGGGAAGATTCCCTAGAGAAGGAAATGGCAACCCACTCCGATTCCCTAGAGAAGGAAATGGCAACCCACTCCAGTACTCTTGTCTGGAAAATCCATGGGGTTGCAAAGAGTCAGACACGACTGAGCAATTTTTCTTTCTTTCCTTCACATACCATATGTCGGTTGTTTAAAATGTACGGTTCAGTAATTTTTAGTATATTCACAGAATTGTGCAATTAACACAACTAATTTTAAGACATCATCCTGAAAAGAAATCCCATACCATCCAATCAATTATTACTGATCCAGCTTACATCTCACCTTCTCTGATTTCTGCCAGTAGATTTGTTTGCTTTATTTTCTCTAGTCCTATAGAACTATGTTCATATCTGTTAATAGTTTTTGATATGAACTAGATCTCATTCAGGACACAGGCATGTCTTAATCAGCTGTGAGTTTTGTATGCTCAATATAGAAAACAGAGACGTTATTACTACCCACAAGTCCTACAAGACCAGAGCCTCTAATACTATCTGAGGTCAGCAGCCATCATGTACCCAGTTTCAATGACCCGATCTCCTTGCTTCTCCTGCAAGTTCCTGCCTTAGGACTTAGTCTTTTTCGTTTCTCTGTCTAGAATGCTCTTTCCCTGAAGGTCACAAAGGCTGCTTACTCACTTCTTTGAGGTCTTTCCCCAAATGCCAGCTCATTAGAAAGGCCTGACCTTATTATCTGTATTTGTTCATAGCACTTTTCATAATCATTGCTGCCTGGCATATATTAGACATTCAATAAATATTGACTGAATGAATGAATGAATACGGTTCCATGTAAGCAAAGTTTCTTGTAAATATGTAAATTCCAGTATTTGTTTTGTCAACATTATGAACTGTAGCACCAGTTCTAGTGAAAACAAAAGTGATATGTAAACAGTTATTTGGGTAAAATTAAACCTTATGAACCTCAGTTACTCAGTGAGAGATGGCTTATGTCCCATCTGTTCTTACATTTGCCATCACTCTTAACTGTAGCTTTCTCATAAAAAGACTAAATCAGTATATATTGACTAAAATTGTAATTCGAAAAGATGTATGCACAGCTATGTTCACAGCAGCACTATTTATGATAGCCAAGACATGGAAGCAACCTAAATGTCCATCAGTAGATGAATAAAGATGTGGTATATATATATATACAATGAAATACTACCCAGCCATTAAAAAAAAGAATGAAATAGTGCCATTTGCAACAAGCTGGATGGACCTAGAGATTACCATACTAAAGTGAAGTGAGTCAGAAAGAGAAAGACAAATATCATATGAAATCACTTATATATGGACTCTAAAGTACAACACAGGGAATTCCCTGGAGGTCCCAGTGGTTAGAACTCAGCATTTCTATTGCTGGGGGGCCCCAGAGAGTGTGGCGGCACAAACTCCCTGGTTGGGAAACTAATATCCAGTAAATCACACAGTGAAGTCAATTAATTAATTAAATATAAATAAAATGAAATACAACACAAATGAACTTATTAACAAAACAGACTCACAGACCACCAGGGAAGTCCTCTTAATTTTCTAAGTTTTAATACAAATACTATTGTTAACTTTTTCTATTTTGGCCACACAACATAAGACCTTAGTTCCCTGAGCCAGGATCAAAGCCAGCCCCACCCCTGCCCCCCACCTGGCCCCTGGGAGTGAAAGTACTGAATCCTAACCATTGGGCCACCAGGGCGTTCCCTACTATGAACTTTTTAATAAGTACTAAGGAGAGCCCAGGGCTTCCCCGGTGGCTCAGAGGTTAAAGCGTCTGCCTGCAGTGCAGGAGACCCGGGTTTGATCCCTGAGTCGGGAAGATCCCCTGGAGAAGGAAATGGCAACCCACTCCAGTATTCTTATCCCATGGAGAGAGGAGCCTGGTAGACTACAGTCCATGGGGTTGCAAAGAATCGGACACGACTGAGCGACTTCACTTTCACTTTCAAGGAGCCAGAGCACAGTGAGAAGGCAATGAAGGAGGTATCAAATGACCTTCAGGCCCTGGCACTCATTTAAAACAAAATACTGCCTTAATCCCTGTGTCTCCTTTGTGTAGTATGATAGGAAATCTAGCAGGAAATGACCAGAGATGGTTGCCTGGGGTTCTACCACAGACAACCCTTGGTGTGTTCTGGGCTCACCTGGCAATCGTGCTCTGGGTGGTAACCCATTTGCATCATATTAAGGCCATCATTGATGCAGAGGAATCAGAAAGACATTGGTTTTTTGTTTTGTTTTGTTTTCACAGTGATGGCAAGACCATTCGATGGTGTAAGAATGTTGTTGTTCACTTGCTAAGTCATGTCCAACTCTTTTCGACCCCCTGGACTGTAGCCAGGCTCCTCTGTCCATGGGATCTCCCAGGCAAGAATACTATAATGGGTTACCATTCCCTTCTCCAGGGGATCTTCCTGACCCAGGGATCAAACCTTCATCTCCCCCATTGGCAGGTGGATTCTTTACCACTGAGCCACCAGGGAAGCCCAAGACACTGATTTGTTTGTTTATTATTATTGTTCCCATGCCAAAAGGCATGATCTTAGTTTTCTGACCAGTCTGTGCACCCTGCATTGCAAGCGCAGAGTCTTAACCACTGGACCATCAAGAAAATCCAGAAAGATACTTGTTTGAATCCTGACTCTTCTAACCCCCTGTTCCTTTGATTTTTGGACAAGATTCTTTGAGTGTCAATTTTTCATTTGGTTTGATCTATAAAACAAGGACATAATACTGTCCTAGAAGGTTGATAGGAGGGTTTAAAAGAATAATGATATTGAAATCCTCTCATACAGGTATGGGTATTAGGGTTGTTTTGGAAAATTCTGGTTCCCAGAGGCAGCCTGGCCTCAGGGATACGGAACATCATGATCCTGTCAACTTTTGGGTGGGGCGGAGGGAGGCCTTTGCCTTGCCACCTTTTCTGCAGCCAGTTCTGGAGCAGAGTTACAAGTTGCCTAGTAATACCTCTGGGAATCCAGGAAGTTCAAGTTTTGGAAGCTGCTGAGGAAAGGAAAGGTGGGGTCTTGCCTGTTTGAATCTAAACTGACAAGTACTGAGTAGGTGCTGTACTTAGATGATTTAAATGACTCCAAGTACCAGAGCTCAGATAATCTTTTGTTTTGCTTTAATGTGATACATACATAGAGGTTTCCCTGGTGGCTCAGTGGTAAAGAATCCGCCTGCCAATTCATGAGATGTGGGTTCCATCCAGGAGATTCTCCTGGAGAAGGAAATGCCAACCCACTCCAGTATTCTTGCCTGGGAAATCCCATGGACAGAGGAGCCTGGCAGGCTATAGTTTATGGGATGGCAAAAGAGTCAGACACGACTTAGTGACTAAACAACATAGATACAGAAGGTTCAAAATGTACAACAGGGTGAAGAGTGAAACATCTCCCTGTATCCCTGTCCTTTCATTTCTCACCACCCAGTTCCCTCCCCAGGGATGACCGAGTTATCACGGTCACAGGAGTCCTTTAAGAGCTATTACAGGTATACAGGCAAATAAGTGAATGTGTATTTTTTTTCCTACCCTCCCTTTTACCCGAATGGTAACATACTACCTACTTGGTAGGACTTTGCTTATTTCACTTCACCACCTGGCTCTGATTCCCCGCTTAATTCCACAGTTGCAGCTCACTCCACTGTATGGGTCACCCCTTTTGGTTCCCTGAGGCCAAACGAAGTTATTAGGTTGTTTCCAATCTTTCACTTTTATGATGTTGCAATGAATTGCCGACACAAGTGCCGTCTCATTTACCTATAAGATAAATACCTAGGAGAATTTCTGGGTCAAGGGTATGTACGTCTGCACTTTTAATAGTTACTCTGATGGTTAGATTGCCCTCCAAAGGGGCTGGTATCTATTTAAGGGGCCATCTTTCAGGTAAGGTGTTTTTAAACTTTTGGATCTCAGATTGGAGGCTTAAAAAAAAAAAAAAGGAACCTCAAGATAGCTGACGTCTATATGGGTCTCAAGAAGCTCCTTTTGCTACTCCTAGTTGACCCCTTTGTTCTTTGTTTCTAAAAACTGAGCCAGTGCAGAATCCTAAGTACACACCCTCTGGCTGCTACAAGCAAGGGATTTAGGGTTTGCTCCTCAACTTCCAGAACTGTCCTTTGCTGATACTTCCAGAAATCTGCAGCTAGGGTGTCTGTCCTCTCTTCTTGCACACATCCTGCTCCTTCTCCACTGCTCTGACCATCTAGCCACCTATTCTGTGGCTTGGGGGTTAGCTGACTCCCAGTTTCATCAAAAGAGAGTTTTTGTTTTCCACAGTTTTTTTTTTTAGGACACTTTCTTTGGTAAAAACAGGGGAAAAAAATGACTGACTCTCCTTATATTGAAAATCCTAAAACAAAGAGGCTAGTATTATTATCACTCATTTTACAGGTGTGGACACTGACACTTAGGTTGATTAGAAAGTGTATCCCTCCAAGAAAGTGACCCCAGAACTGTGGTTTTCACCATCATTCAGTTATTCCACCCATGACCTTAAGTAAATCTCTTCTCTCGGGTCTCAGTATGCCCACCTGCGAAACCAACACACTTGAGACTTCCAAAATGTCTTACTTAGAAGCCCCAAATTCCCAAGAAGCTGTCAGAGAAGGTGAGCAAGAGATGGTGATGGTGATGGTGGTGTGCAGTCTTCCACCAGAAAACAGCTCAGCTTTTTATCAGTATTGACATCACTGATTTATTTTGATTTGTTAAAAGGGTAATTAATTGGTGAAAAAAAGAAAAAAATTTGCACTATCTCAGGTTGGAAACTCATGGCTCGTAGGCTGCAAGTGGCCTGATAACAGGCTTTATTTGGCTCACAAAGTGTTTTTTTTTAAAATATATATTTATTTGGCTGTGCCGAGTCTCAGTTGTGGCACGTGGGATCTAGCTCCCTGATTAAGGATTGAACCTGGACCCCCTGCATTGGGAAGGCAGAATCTTAGCCACTGGACCACCAAGGAGTGCCACAAAGTATGTTTTAAAAAGTTTAACTAAAAAAAAAAGTTTAATTAGAGGTTGAGATGGTTGGATGGTATCACCAACTCAAGGGACATGAGTTTGGCCAAACTCCAGGAGATAATGAAAGGCAGGGAAGCCTGGTGTGCTGCAGTCCATGGAGTCAAGAAGAGGCAGACATGACTTACAGGTTGAACAAACAAAACAAAAAGAATAGAGATTTCATATAAAAATGTGTATCTCTGCCTGCTCTTGAGAAGAATCAAAGATATGGTAGCTTGGGGTTCACAAACCATGCACACTGGTGTAGCAAACCCCGGATCCAGAAACTGGATCTCCAGGAAGGACTCCATAAGGCCCTAAACGCCCACTTCAGACAATGTCCCTCCCCAGGACGATGGTAACCACATTCGAGCTTCTAATAGCATAGATCAATTTCACCCATTTTTCTGCGTGGAATCACACAGCCTGTCCTATTTTGTGCCTTGTGCCTTTCACTCAACATTCTGTCTGCGGGCTGCATTCTCATTATGGATGTAGCTGTAGTTCATTTGCTTTCATAGTTTTGTCACATTCCATTGTACTTATCTCACAACCTATTTATTGGCTGTAGGTAGACACCTGTATCTTTTCCAGATCTTGACTGTCATGAATCTCGCGGCAATGGACATTCTTGCGCACATTTGTCGTGCATATTGGTGCACACAGGTATGCATTTCTGTTGGGCATGCAGCCAGCTGTACAACTGCTCTGCGTTGGTAGAGCTGCACATGGTTTTCCAGAGTGGTTTTATCAACCTACCTTTCTTTAACTGCTATGAATTCCAGTTGCTTCCTTACTCAGTTATTACCTGACAAGCTCTGAAAGGCATTGGGTTTGGGGAACCCCAAACAAGATGTCTTCTACAGGTTCTTTTAACTTTTTTTTTTTTCCCTAGTTAATCTATTGATTTGACTGTGCTGGGTCTTAATTGTGGCACTCAGGATCATTAATTGTGACATGCCAACCCTTAGTTGAGGCCTGTGGGAGCTAGTTTCCTGACCAGGGATTGAACCTGGGCCCCCTGCATTGGGAGCATGGAGTGTTAGCCACTGGACCACCAGGGAAGTCCCAACAGGTTCTTCTTAATCTTCTAATCGTATGTGAAAGAATGAATGGTTGCGCTCAGTTGCCTCAAGGATAACTGCTTTTGCTCTTCCTTTGTAATTTTTGACTGGATTCCTTTAACATTCATTTATTCCTTGAAGCTTAGATCTAACTACCTGGGAGGTAGTTAGCCAGACATGGCGGTGGGAGTGGAGAGACCGAAGAATGTTACAGGCTGAGGTGAGGCAACAGCACGTTGAAATCATCCGGAGGCCAGAGTAAAAAAAGAGGACAGGTCCAAGTTCTCAATGAGGTCCAGGTTCTCAATGATGGCAGGGCTGCCTCCAGAGAAGATTTGAGAAAGGACTGGGGGATGGGTCACTAGGGTTTCAAGAGACCAAGAGGATCCTAGAAAGAAAAGAACTGCCCCCTGCCCAAAGAAAACATCTTGCCCACCCAAGGCCGAGAAAGCTCTTAGAGAGTAAAGAGCAAGGAAAAGAAGTTGATTTTGATTGGAGGGTGGGTGGGAGTGGGGTGTGTCCCATTGTAAATATCCCCTCCAGGCACATTCCCAGCATATTTAAACCTCTGTCACCTGGGACTGCTTCAGTTCTCTGAGCTCACAGTTCCTCTTTCTTCTCCTGGGAGGGTTCTTGGCTTTTTTTCCCCAGCATGGCCCCCAAACACCAGTCTTCTCTTCCATCCCAAGCGAAGAAACTGAAGAAAGCCAGGCCGACGCCTGCCTCCAGGCCAGACGAGGCATCTGCTTCTTCAAATTTGCCGAAGGAAGGTATGTTCCAGCGCCACATTTTACTGGAGATTTAAGGGATTTGCAAGGATTGACTTCTAGGTGATTTTACCCCACCCCTCAAACCTTTTGAGTTGTGACTGCAAACTCCCCTGAAGGGTTTTCAGCAAGGGGCACATGGGTTAGGTTTACGTTTAGAAAGAACCAGAAGGGGTGAAAAGTGGGAGGCCTGGAGCGCATGTGAGTTCAGTCCTGGCAGTAACCCCACACCTATATTCCAGCCCGCAAACTCTTTCCTTTTGTTTCTTAGTTAAAAGGGACCAGCAGCCAGCCTGAGGCTGGTGGAAATGTAGGTGACCCCTCCTCTCCTTCACGGCTATCAGATCCAATCCACCTCTCTTTCCTGCTGTGGCCGCCAGCCCAAAACTCTGGCCGGGATTACTGCTACCTCTACCTCATGTTGCTTCCGGCTTCCTCCTCCTCCCTTCCAGCCACTGCAAAGCTGATCACGTGACTCCCAGGCCTTCCTATTGCCCTCGAGGTATGGACTAAGACTTCCGGGGCGCTGCCCACCTGGTCTCTGAGGACCTCTTCTGGTTCAGGCTCTCAGCACCTTTACCCTGTTCACCTCTTGGGGCTCCTCTCACCTTGGGGCCTGGAAAACCCACAGTCCTCTACCTGGCTCACTCCCGTCTCCCCACCTGTGCATTCCTTCTCCTGCAGTTTCCTGCTGAAAAGTTACTTTGGGGGCTATTCTCCTTTGAGCCACAGCTGCCAGGTGACCCCTATCAGGAGCCCCCATCTGGCCCTGCAGCACCCCGAGTCTCCAGTCTGGCCTTTACATTGTAATTGTTGGTTTCTTGGTCTGCCCCACCCCCGCATTAACCCTTAACTTGGAGGTGAGGGCTGTGTTTTGCAGATACACGGCTTGGAGTGGAGCACAAAGTGCATTGTTCTGGTGATGAGGCCTCCCTGATCGGTTGGGGGTGTGGTGGAGCGTTCCGGGGGCGGGGTTGGGGAGTGGGGGTGGGTTTGGATAGGTCCTAGGAGGCAGGAAAGCACTGCCCCAGGAAGTGACAGCAGGCTGGCCCAGGGCAGAGGGGAGGGACTCGGAGCCAGGGAATCTTCCTAATTTTCTGACCTGACTGAGGTCCAGCTTTGCTTGTGGAAGGAGCACTGGATAATGAGTGCAGAACTCCTGTGGGTTTGTTGGGTGATGTGGCAAGTTTAAGTTTAAGGAGTCTCTGTTAATCCCCTTCCAAATGAGATGCAAAGACCTCCTGCCCAGCTGATTATACCCCGACGTGGTCAAGCTGGATGGCCAGGGCTTGCGGCCTGGCTGCGTCCAGCTGTGTGACCTTGTTGGGCAAGCAACATAACCCGTGCTCCTTTCCTCTTCTGTAAAATGGACTTGACAGTATGTTAGGCTTGCTGTGAGGCTGAAGTGGAAGTGAAACACAAAACAGCAATTGGCTCATAATCAGTGCTCTTGAGACGGATAGTAAATTCCTTCCCACTTGTGAGCAGCAAAATGTGGATGAGTCCTTCTGGTCGCCTTCTGTTTAGCTTCTTGGGAGAATTAACAGGACCAGAAGGGATGGCAAGGTGTAACCATAGTTCCTCCAAGGTGGTTCATCCTGGGACACTGCTGCTTGTAGGGAATGCCAGCATTGCACTGTTCCAATCTTTAAATTGTGGGGTTCTCCTCCTTCAAAGAAAGCTGGGAAGGAGAGGAGAGAATTCTGAGAGTGAGGTGAGAGGCCAAGGAGAGTACGCAGAGCTCCTAATGTTGGAGGCCGCGAGACCACGGAGAATAATTCACAGTGGGGGAATTATCTCTTGGTGTGTCCATGCCACTCCCTTGTTTACTGAAACTCTTGCCCTTTTTTGCTTTCTCTTTCTCTTCTACTTCCTAGTGTGTGCTCTTTGAATTCATCTTGAGGAGTGCTGTGGGAAAGGTCAGGAACAGGATGGTCCTAAGGGCTGGGATGGAAACCTTGAAAGCCCATTGCCTAATCAGAAAGGTTTGGAAGGCTCCCTGGAGCCACTGCCCATACAGGACAAACACCTGTAGATCTGGTACTCAGGAGATGCTCTGGGTCACTGGTACCAAGCAGTGAGAGCAGGCTTAGAGTATGGAAGCAGTAACCTTTAGCACAGTGTTTTTCAGATCTTTTCATCCCACTTGAGTGTTATGAAATCATTTTAGTTGATAGTGATCTGCATTTAAAGAAAATAACATAGATTAGAAGAGTCATAACACTGACTTAGGGTAAGCATTGTTTTGTTTGTAGGTGTTTGTGTGCACACGCACGTGCAAGCACATGCTTAGTTGTGTCCAGATCTTCACAACCCCTTGGACTCTAGCCCACCAGGCTCCTCAGTTCATTGGATTTCCCAGGCAAGAATACTGGAGTGGGCTGCCATTTCCTTCCTCAGGAAATCTTCCTGACCCAGGGATCAAACCCACATCTCCTGCTTGGCAGGTAGATTCTTTACCACTGAGCCACCTGGGAAAGCCCACCTCTTACTGTAGTTTGTCAAAAACTCTGTCCTTAGGGCAGGGGTTTTGTTCTTCATTAGCCTCGGTTCTGCCATATGTATCAAAAAAGTTGAGTTCATCCTTGAAATGAGGATATTAATACCTATCTTGTACTTCGTGAGGGTTAAAAAAGAAGCAAATGCATATACTTATTACAGTCTGTGGCCCATGCTACATACTTCAGCAGTGCACTGGAGCCTGGTATTCTTTCCAGTTCTATTCAGTGGCATCAAAGTGGTAGCAGGAAATTTGCCTTGCTGAGAGTATTTATACACCACTGAAGTCAGCCAATGCTACAATCAGGGTTTTTTGGTGTGTTTTTTTTCTCTTCTGGCAGCTGCCTGTCAAAGTTTCCCAGCTTCTTATTGGTGCTACTAATTTTTCCCTTAAAAAGCCTCCAACTGGGACAGGTATGGATTGAGCTAATTGAGAATAATAGGGTTTGGAGGAGAAAGATTAATTTCTGGGTTTTGGGGAAAGTCCCAAGAAGATGTCTGTTTTCTCTACCCGTGGACTGTCGCCATTTAACATTTATCCGTCACCCACCAATGGATGAGCTTGAACATTAAAGACACTGCTTGAGCTTTAAGAGCTGATAGTAAAATATGACTCCTGGGAGGCAAAAAATTCAACCCCTGGTTTTGGTTACAAATACCCAAAGATATTTCAGGCCTTCTGCGGTCCATGTCTTGGCCATGTCTGCCCTGCTGGACAGAGTAGAGCCTTGAGTAGTTTATGTACATTACTTGGAAAGCACATAGTTGAAATATAAGTGCCTTGGCCTTCGTGTTTCAGGACCTGGCCTCTAAAGCAGGCCTTGTTGATCCTCTCTGACACAGTGAAATTAAATTTAAAATGAACACTTTCGACCCCATCTTCCAGTTGTTTGGCCTCAGTGCCACGCGGGCGCAGTTACCTGGGATTTGCGCGTAGCGCTCTGTTTGGTTTCTTGTAAGCTCTGTGAATTACGTACTGAATTGGGCCAAAAGGATCCACAGATGAATGTGGCCCCTCCATGCCTTCAGAGGACTTCCACTTTGTTAGTCTTCTGTGAAGTTTATAATTTTCTAGCAGAAATAGGTTATTCATAGAGGGCAAACGACTTGCCCAGGTGTACACAGCCTGCTGGGCAGAGCTGAGACTAAGAACCAGGAAAAGGCCCTGTGCCCTGTGGACTGGGCAGCTTCGGGCTTTACCCCAATGGCAAGCCTGAGTCCGAAGGCAGCTTCCCCGTCTCGTAAATAGGATGGAGGTGCCGCCTTGCTTCACCCGCGAAGAGGGGCGCCCTAGTGAACCCAGGGCGGATATATTTCTGGGCCCGATATTCTGAAGCCAGCGTACTCCGAGGCCTGCCCTTTTGGTGGGGGTGTCTGCGGGCACCCCTCTCCCCGCGTACCCCCGGCGGAGGAGGGAAGCCTCTTCAGCCACCACGCGACGGCACCCGCCCGGGAGCCTGTGCGCAGCCCGGCGAGGCCCCGCCCCTCGGGCCGCCGCGCGCCCGTAGCGCGCAAATGTCCCGGGTCGGGCTGGAGAAGGGGAAAGCGGGGGAGGGGAGCGCAGCGCCGGGGGGCCGGGCCCCGTACGTCGCGGCGTTCCTTTCTCCCGCCTCTTCGCCAAGCCCTGTGTCTCCTCGCCGCCGCTCCGCCCCGCCTGGGTCCCGGCGCCCTCAGCCAATGACGAGGCGGCGCGAGCCTCTTCGGCCGGGGGCGGGGCATGCGCGCGAGCCCTGGCGCGCCTGCGCCCTGCCGCCGGCCCCTCGCCGTGAGGAGGAGGTGGAGGAGGAGGCGGCTCGGGGAGATCGAGCAGCGAGCTGGAGCGCGGAGCGTGAGTGAGGGAGCCTAGCCGCTTGCCCGCCCGCCCGCCGCCGCCGCTGCCTCTCCTCCGTAAGCAGGAGCCCGGGCCGGGGCCCGGCACGCCGCCCGCCCCCCACCACAGCCCCTCCCTCGTCGTCAGGCCGCGAGGGCAGCGCGCGCGAGCCCAGGGGGAGGGACAGCGAGCGAGCGAAAGAGCGCCGGGAGGAGGCGGCCGGACCGAGCGGGCGCCCGCGCGTGTGGCGTGAGGGGAAGCCGCTGCCCGCCCCCCCCTTCGCCTTCCCTTCTCTCCCCCTCCCCGCTCCCCCCCCGACCGCGGAGCAGCACCATGTCGGCGCCGGCGGCCAAAGTCAGTAAAAAGGAGCTCAACTCCAACCACGACGGGGCCGACGAGACCTCAGGTGAGGAGCAGGCGAGGCGGGGGCCGGCCCGCGCCGCCATCTTCGCCGTCCGCCCGGCCGCAGGCCGCCGGCGGGGCCCGGGGCGCGCGGGGCTGGGGGTGGGGGGCCCCCGCCGGGAGGACGGGCCGGCGCGCGCCTCGGCGCCTTTTTTTTTTTTTTTTGTGCGCGCGAGGCCCGGGGCCGGGTGGCGCCGCGGCGGCGAACGGCGCTGCGAGGCGGGGGCGCTGCGGCCTGCTCGGCGCGGGCGGAGGAGACCCCCCCTTCCTCTCCCCCCCCTCCCTCGCTCTCCTCCCCCTCCCTCCCTCCCGAGAAGCCTCTCTTTATTGTGCTCCGCCATGATGCCTCGCTCCCATCAGCCGCCGCCGCCGCCACATGGTGCGGCCGGACGCGGCCCCGCGGCCGGGCCTTCGCGCGGCTATCCCCCCCACCCTGCCGGCTCCTCCGCGCCCGGCCCCTCGGGCGGCGCCCCCCGCACCCCCAACCCGGAGGCCGGCCCCGGCGCGGCCCTCGGCCTCGAGCTGGGGCGGGGTGGGGGCGCGTGGAAGCACGCGGCCGGCGGCGCCGCCGCGGCCCCGGGGCAGCTCGGAGGATGCTCGGGCCGGCCCCCACGTGGGGTAGCCAACCCCGTGGCGGCAGCGCGCTGAGAAACCCGGCGCGGCGGCCCTGGGGTGTCGGAGGAGGGTCTTTACAATGGCTCGCTGGCAAAACCTCCTGGCCTTGTCCATAAAGGCTTTTCTCGGCAGGGGGGCTACACCAACCGGGGCTGGTTGCCGGAAATGAACCGCGCGATCCGGCCCCTTCACGCCCACTTAGCTTTGTAGGTTTTGCAGTCTTCACCCGACAAAAGGGCACATTTCCCTTAGCTCACCCCCCACCCCCCACTTTCCTCCTCTCGGCTCTTTGGCTCAGTTTCTGACTGCATGCTTGCTCGTTGTAAGTGTGCTCCAAAGCCGTGTGGGGCTGCCTCTGAGAGCAGCCCGCCTGAAAATGGGGTTGGAAGGTAAACTGGAGTGTTTACAGTGTTGGAGTTTTAAGGCCTTCCGCGTCTTGTCGGCATGTCTGATGTCTTAACAGTAATCGATACTGAGCAGTATTTTCAATATTATAAAAGGTGCTTCCAACCTGGAGATGGTGGTGTCCTAATTTTTGATATTGTTGTGGGTTTCCGTATTCTAGCTACTCTTTCGTAGTTTTAACAGCATGATTTGTGAGCACTCTTCTAATTGAAAAGTAGTTTGTCAACTGCACGCATGAACACGTGGAGAGCATGCCTTGTAGTAGTAGTAGGCAGGTTTTTTTTAAAGAGCTTTATTGATATAACTCACGTCACAGACTGTTAACATCAGGAAGGAAAACTAGTTAAACTTATCTTCAAATTTAGTATTGAGTCTTCTTCATGCACCTTTTTTTTTTTTTTTGGCAGAAAAAGAACAGCAAGAAGCAATTGAACATATTGATGAAGTACAAAATGAAATAGACAGGTAAAGTTTTTCTCAGTTTACTTTGAAGTTTTCTGACCTGAGTATGTTTTGGTAATCATTGAAACTATGGTTAGGTAAATTTGTATCTACTGGCTAAGTGGAGGTGACTATACCTTGGAAATATTAGGATTCAGTGTTATTTTTTCTGTGATGTATTTGTAGGTCACCAAAAAGTTGCTAATGAAAGTACATTGACCTTGTATAAAGATTGGGATTACTTTCATAAGGGGAGGAATTGTTGCAGTGTGGACTTCTGATAGTATAGTATTATGGCATTAGTGTTGCTCTGACTTGCCTAATAACTTTGTTACTTGATTGGCAGCTTTTTCTTCTTGAGGGAAACAATTGAGGTTAGCCTAGTAATGGAGTAGATAAAGTATAAAATGTTACCAAAATGCTGTTTTGGTACTTTAAGAACTGTCAGTTACTGAGTGCCTGTTGGCAAAGCAGTTTAGATTGCCATCTCAATTTTCAGTTGAGTCTTCGGCTGCAAAAATGTGATTTGGTTATTACAAATAGGTACTTTGCATTGTTCTAAAGCTAACAAGAGTCAATAATTTAAATCTCAGCCATTTTTGTATTTGTTAAGTACCATCATTGGTCAACGTGTCTTTTCATTTGCCTCAGACTTAATGAACAAGCCAGTGAGGAGATTTTGAAAGTAGAACAGAAATATAACAAACTCCGCCAACCATTTTTTCAGAAGAGGTCAGAATTGATCGCCAAAATCCCCAATTTTTGGGTAACAACATTTGTTAACCATCCACAAGGTATGTGATGGCAGGGCATTATTGAAGGATATGGGATGTCCACTTGTTGTAAAGGGGAGGGATCTTGGTTGAGGGCTCGATCCTACATGTTGGTTACCTGCAGAGTTTGAAAGAGGGAGAGGCTTGCAATTAATGCCTTCTATTTATAAGAGATAATATGCTAATGTGGGGTTGTGTTTAATTATTTGATAAAAGATGATGGTAGCTCCGACTCTGAGCCATTTGGTTATTCAATTGATAGTGGATTTATGAAACCAAATTTGGGCAATCTTAAAAGGGATTGCTGAGTTGTATAATCACTTGGTCTCCATGTGGGTCTAGTGTCTGCACTGCTTGGGGAGGAGGATGAAGAGGCGCTGCATTATTTGACAAGAGTTGAAGTGACAGAATTTGAAGACATTAAATCAGGTTACAGAATAGATTTTGTAAGTATCTGTAACTCATTTGTCACTATGGAAATTAACTTGAGCTTTGCTTAGAAGGGATATTTGTATTGACTCTGATTCTCTTATTGTTTATTGTAGTATTTTGATGAAAACCCTTACTTCGAAAATAAAATTCTCTCCAAAGAATTTCATCTGAATGAGAGTGGTGACCCATCTTCAAAGTCCACTGAAATCAAATGGAAATCTGGAAAGGTATTTGAGGACTTGTGCATTAATATTTTGTAGAGTTTGATTTAGTTGAACCATTTAACTAATACTTGATGGTTTGGTGATGTGTTAAATGCAGATCCTTAAAATAAAAAGATCTGTGTTAAAGCCAAGTACAGTAGCTTATGGTCTTACAAGTTAATGAAGCAAGTTTTTGTAGACATGGACTTAAATCATTTTGAATTTTACATTGTGGCTTTGTTTCCCAAAACCTATTTCTGTCTGCATTTAAATAGTAAACATAAATATTTTACATTATACTGTCTCAAGATACTGGTTGTTAAAAAAAAAAAGATACTGGTTGTTGAAGTAGAACTAATTTTATATGTATTAAAAAGCCAAATCTAGACAGTAACTTTCAAGAAAAGGTTGGCCTACAAATTTGACAGCATTCTTTGCAGACTTAGAATCCTAAGGTTTCTTCTCTTTATTAACTGTACTTTTTATAATTTCATATAAGAACAATAGTGTAGATCATATACTGTCCAGATTTTGCTCTGCTTTTGGGTTAAAACCGTATTTAAGTTGTAGAGACGAGGTATAGAGAGCCTGTGTATCATAAGTTCTTCCATCTTCATTTAGGATTTGACGAAACGATCAAGTCAAACACAGAATAAAGCCAGCAGGAAGAGACAGCATGAGGAACCAGAAAGCTTCTTCACCTGGTTTACTGATCATTCTGATGCAGGTGCAGATGAATTAGGAGAGGTCATCAAAGATGATATTTGGCCAAATCCGTTACAGTACTACTTGGTGAGTTGAGAATGTTTTTATTTAAGGTTGTACTTGTTTCATTTGTTTGAAAGTGAGTTCTTAAGGTAACCTTTGGTTTTGGTTTTTCCCTAGGTTCCTGACATGGATGATGAGGAAGGGGAAGGAGAAGAGGATGACGATGATGATGAAGAGGAGGAAGGATTGGAAGATATTGATGAAGAAGGGGATGAGGATGAAGGTGAAGAAGATGAAGATGATGATGAGGGGGAGGAAGGAGAGGTAAAAAGATTTGGTTAAATCCAAACAGATAATCTTCAAAGAATTCACCGTGTTACTTTGGAGATTACATATATTGTGTAGTGAAACTGATTCAACTAGTTGTGGGGAGATGTGTAAAAAGGATAGGTTGTCTTGTCCAGGATTGAAGGAAATTTTGATAAGTTTATTGTATCACTGATTTAATTAGTTCTACTTTTGTGGTTAGTTTTTATGACTAGTCAGTTATGTCATTCCCTGACCAGTACTCAGTGAAAGCACTGTGGACATTACAACTGCCCAAATTCTGACAAATCTCCCAAATAACAAAAATAGGCATGTTTTGGACAAGCCATTATAAAATTTTTCGAGTCAGATTGAGATAGATTAGGTTTGGCTTGATTACTTGGTCTGAAAGACGTCTGATTTGGTCAGTGCTGGAAGTTAATACATCTGAAACATCACTAGGTCTTTCAAAAATCAGATTGGGATGCAGACTGGGAAATTCTCTGGTCCAGCGGGTAGGATTCAGCACTTTCACTGCTAGGGTGCAGGTTTGATCCCTGGTCAAGAAACTGAGATCCTGTGAGCTATGTGGCCTGAGGGGGAAAAAAGTAGTTGACTGGTGTATAGTTGGCCCTTCATATGGATTGTATCTATTGGTTCCCGTTCTTCAGATTCAACCAACAGCTGACGTTCTTTTAATTGTTGAAAGTTCCAAAAAGCAGAACTTGAATTTGCTGAGTGTTGACAACTATTTATGTTGTATTCACAACTATTTACAGTGTAATACTACAACTAATCTGGGATAATTTAAATACATAGGAGAATGTGAGTAGGTTGCATGAAAGTACTATGCCCTTTTGTTTAAAGGACTTGAGCATTCAGAGGGTTGTGTTGTGTTTTGTTTTGAAAATTTGTATCGGCTTCGATGAGCTGTATGTGGGATCTGAGCTCCCTAGCCATGGACTGAACCTGTGCTTCTTGCAGTGGAAACATGGAGTCTTAACCACTGAACTACTAGGGAGGTTCCCCTGAGGATTTTTATATGTGGAGGAGGTTTTGAACCATCCCTCACACATACCAAGGGACCACTATGGAGGTTCATAAAATTCATTTCCCCTGGCATGTCGTCATGTTCTGTGGGGTCCATCATCGTCCATATGAATATTGGGGACTGACCTTAGAATTAATCCTAAAGATTAACTGCCTGCTTTTTTTTCTTACAGGAAGATGAAGGAGAAGATGACTAATGGAACACTGATGGATTCCAACCTTTTTTAATTTTCTCCAGTCCCTGGGAGCAAGTTGCAGTCTTTTTTTTTTTTTTTTTTTTCCTCCTCTTGTGCTCAGTCGCCCTGTTTTTGAGGTCTCTTTTCTCCTTTATACCATGGTTCACAACTTATTTGGGGAGGGGGGAAATATCTTGAGCAGAATTCAGTGGGAAAAGAATCTCTACCCCTTTCTGTTTCAAATTCATTTTTATCCCTTCCTGTCTCAACAAAAACTATGGAATCAACACCACCATGCTCTGTGGGAAAAAAAGAAAAACCTTCTGCTCCCTTAGCTCTGCTGGAAGCTGGAGGGTGCTAGGCCCCTGTGTAGTAGTGCATAGAATTCTAGCTTTTTTCCTCCTTTCTCTGTATATTGGGCTCAGAGATTACACTGTGTCTCTATGTGAATATGGACAGTTAGCATTTACCAACATGTATCTGTCTACTTTTTCTTGTTTAAAAAAAGAAAAAAAAAACTTAAAAAAATGGGGTTATAGAAGGTCAGCAAAGGGTGGGTTTGAGATGTTGGGTGGGTTAAGTGGGCATTTTGACAACATGGCTTCTCCTTTGGCATGTTTAATTGTGATGTTTAACGGACATCCTTGCAGTTTAAGATGACACTTTTAAAATAAAATTCTCTCCTAATGATGACTTGAGCCCTGCCACTCGATGGGAGAATCAGCAGAACCTGTAGGATCTTATTTGCAATTGACATTCTCTATTGTAATTTTGTTCCTGTTTATTTTTAAATTTTTCTTTTTGTTTCACTGGAAAGGAAAGATGATGCTCAGTTTTAAACGTTAAAAGTGTACAAGTTGCTTTGTTACAATAAAACTAAATGTGTACACAAAGGATTTGATGCTTTTCTCTCAGATAAACTTAATAAGACTTTCCAAGTTTGACTTGTGTAATGTTACTGTCAAACTTTTTGTCACCCTATCTTCATATTTTTTGATACGCACTTTGCAGGATGACCTCAGGGCTATGTTGATTGAGTAAAGGGATTTGAATCAATGTATTAATGTCTCCATAGCTGGGACCCCATCATGGGTACAATTTGCCATCAGTTTCTGAAAATTCTGAAAATCACGTCACTGGGGATACCAGATCGCTGAAAACTCGGTTCTGAATGTGTTGTACCTTTGATTTGTATCTCAAATCATTACTTCAAAATACGGGCTTTTATTTACCTAGATATTAATAGTGCCTGCCACCACCATCAGACAGACCTGGTGCTCCTCTGCCGAGTTAACACAGGGCAATTGTTCGCATGTCTTCACTGGCACTGTAAGATGTGGCTGAGAAGACAGGCTTTCAGAGTAAGAAGTCCATGTTGGTGGTAAGAAACTCAGGTTAGGATTACTTTTATCTCAAAGTACCAGCTTTTTAGCAAATAGCTCTCCAGTGAGACCTGTCTGTGTGAATCCGAAGGAGATGATGGACTGCTCTATCTGCTAAATGCCATTGTGCATAAATCACATTTTGAGAAGCTACCTAATGCATAAGCTTTTTAATGCTGTAAAATATAGTAGCTAAAATTGAATGCCACTTAGCTCTTTCAGAGATGAATTAATGGACAGCCGGGTCAAATTCAAAGCTTTTTGATGTATAAAAACTTTATAAATGAAACTACTCCATCAGTAGGCAAAGTGTAACAAAAAACCTGTCTAGATGGATAGTGTGTAATTTCTGCACAGGTCTCTGTAGCAAATACATCACTGTATACCGGTCAGGAATCTTACTCCAATAAAGGAACGTAAAGATTTTTTTTGACTGGGGTCATTCTCCTTGTTTCATAGAGAAATGTTACTACTTACTTTTGGATTTAGATGATAAGCTAGTTTTTCTGCTTTGTTTTTATTTGTGTTCATTGTGACTGGGAAATGGGGAGAACTGCCCCTTCAGGTAGTTCAGTAAGTATAGCATAGGTGCATACATCTACATGGAAAGGTATGTTTGGAAGTTGTGGACAAATTAACTGTTATTTGAAAGGTAGTCAATTCCTGAGGGTATTCAGTCTTTGATTTTGAGGTCTCAACATGTGAAGGGCTTTTCCCTAGAGAAAGGAAAACAGTGGTCACTTGAAACAATATTCATGAAGTAATAACTGATTTATGTTTCACAAAGTGACATCTTAACCAAAACTGGTTTTTGTATGCTGGTGTTGTTAGGTTATTTAATGAAACTACTATGTTAATTGGGGATGGGCTCAAAAGATGGGACCCCTTAAAGGGAATTTCCTCCTGATTACTGAGACTACCCTTTAGATTCCCTTATGCCTAATGGAGTGCTAGACTGAGAAGGCAGAAGGGGCAAACAGTGTAGTCTGCATTGTTCCCAACTGCAAGAAGAGTTTTTGGGCAGGCCCTTAGTTATGTTTTGAAAACTACCAGGTGAGTGGCTCAAAGCTCCTTTGGTACAACGACAACTAAACAAAAAGTGCTTGTTACAGTAGTTTCTCTGGGACATTACTTGCCAAGCTGTGCCATATTCTGCTTATGAGGAGAGCTTAATAGCTACATGAATTGGGACATAGGGGACAGTAGCTTATGTGTTTTACAATTAAAAATTTCAAGGACTCTCTGCAGTTGAGGTGGTCTGACCGCCATGATAGGTCCTTATGATTTCAAGCAAGTGGCTCTGAAATGCAGTTTGTGACCCTAGCCTAAATGTCAAACTGCTTTAATATCTGACCTGCTTCACAAATGTGTTAGCTGTTTGCAGGCCTAGGATGAATGTATAGTTGTGTTTCTGAATTAATTTAGTAATCTTTATCATTACTGTTTGATAACATGGTTTCACTTGAGGTCATAAACAGATTTGGTTTTTCTGCCTTTTTGTTAGATTTTGCTATAAAACCCTTCCTAGTTATTGCAAGAGGAATTATTTGGGGAAAAAAACAATGTTCAGGATTTCGTGAAGATTGAGACAGACTCTTCAGGAGATGAGTAAATAGCAAATTATTTTCAGTTGTTTAAAAGGACAACAGCTTATTTTGAAAAGTATCCCTCACCATAGCAAAAGTCAGATTTTGTATGCGTGGCTGTATTTAATGGAGATTTACAAGTTTTATTTTTAATGACTCTTGAGGGGAAAGGGACTACAGTTTTGTGAGGAGAAGAATAGGAAGTGGAGGGTGTGTGCCAACTTGATTAGTGACATTGCATGCTCAGATGCAAATCTAAGGGAGGTAAATCTAAATGTAGGTGGAGTGATGTCTGCCATATCCAGAAGGAAAAAGATACAGAAAGGGGTAGATGTGCACTTATGTAGCCTGTTGGGACTGTTCCTTTCAAGTTGATGTTACACAACTTTAATAGTTCATTAGCCAAAGTTGTTTTGGGCTGTTCACTATCCACTGGATGTTAAATGTGAACTTCAGTTTTCCTAAGAACGGTTTTATGAAATATCGTCACCCATCAGACATCTAGGTAAGATGCAGCTATCTCTTTATACTTAGCCATCAGCCAAGGGCTGTAGGTTTGTCCAGCCTGGGGTTCATTAGGAAAGGTGGATGTATTCTACTTTGGAACCCCTTTCTACCTTAGTGGCCACAAAGCAATGAAACACTTGAAAAATCATTGAATTCTACATAATTCAGGTGCTATGGTAACCTCTCAGTTATTTTTTAGCATCGACATTCAGCTAAGGGCACCTCAATAAACCCCACCTAAAAGAATCTACCATGTGCCTCCTAGCATACTAGGTGTTAAATATTCGTCTAGCCTTCAACAGCTCTGGTTTGTATATATGTAAAAGTGTCACTTGTCTCTGATTATGAAGTCATCATTTCTCCCACTGAACCATGTTGCTTTTGCATATGTTTGTAATTTGGTTGATTTCCCATTGCAGGACTATCCCAGGATGCCCATGTTATGCCACATCTCACTTTCCATTCACTGTGAAGGAATTGGTCAAAGAGGAACTGACATGGTTTCTCCTATGAAAGCATTGGAGGGCACCTCTTCAAAGTCAGCAATAAGCCACCTTCAATATTTGACCCTTATTCACTTCTGGCCCTGTGGAGGAGGCTCCTTCCAGTGAAGTCATGGCAAAAGGTGCTGGTGAGCATAGGATGACAGGGATTGGCTGAACAACCCTGTGTTACTCAGTCCCTCAGTCGTGTCCGATTGCCTGTGACCCCATGGACTGCAGCACTCCATGCTTCCCTGTCCTTCACTATCTCCTGGAGCTTGCTTAAATCCATTTGGTCAGTAATACTATCTAACCATTTCATCCTCTGCTGCCCTCCAATCTTTCCCAGCATTGGAGTCTTTACCAGTGAGTCAGCTCCTCCCATCAGGTGGCCAAAGTATTAGAGCTACAACCCTAGTGTTGGTTGCTCAGTCTGGCTGTTTGGCTCTTTGTGACCCCATAGACTGTAGCCCTGCTTAGCGATTAAACCACCTCCAGACTGTAGCTTGCCAGGTTCCTCTGTCCGTGGGATTTTTCCAGGCAAGAATACTGGAGTGGGTTGCCATTCCCTTCTCCAGACAATCCTAGACTAGTGGGCAATAAAGAACCAGGGTCCCCTAGAAAGCCATTGCCAGAATACCTAGTTTCCTGAGACGGTGTTTTTTTTTCCACCTCAAGGTTTAAATGTATATTCTATTTAGATGAGTCCTTTGGGGCAAAGGGTTAGCACTGGCTGAACCAGAGTTCCAGTCTAGTCAAATGATGGAGGGGGTGGGGGGGAGGTCCTGAGAGATTTTGGATTCATTCCTAATTTGGTATCATTTGGGTAAGGCTTTATTTTCCCACGCACACATTTTAACAGTGTCTACAGACAGAGCCAAGACTTCTTAGGGGGTGACAGGTATGATATTAGCCCATTTTACACCAACGACATGGGAGAGAAGGAGAGATTCCTTCGGGCGGGAGCCAGGTCGTGACGGGGTTCCGAGGAAGACGAGGCTGACCCGTCCCGGAGCGGACCGGCCTCACAGGCCTTGCCCCGAGGCCGGCAGGCGGCGCTGTCCGCACCTGGGCCTGCCCCTCTGACTGCAGCGACTCAGCGGCGACTGGAGAACCCCGACCCGGGAAATGTCCCTTTCTGTCCCTGTATCCCGGGGTGGGGCCCATGTCGCACGGGAGCGGGAACCGCGGCCTCAGGTGAGGCGCCCTGGGTTCCACATTCCGCGGGGACGTCGGATCCGGGGCCTCGTGGTCTGCACTGGGGCTCGATCCTGCGCAGCCGAGGGGTGGCGCTGGTCCTCGGCTCCCGCCAGGGCCAGCGGAGCTCGGGAGGGGGCGCCGGATCCCGCGTCTCCGGCGCGACTTCCCGGGAAGTTTCAAGTAGGAAAGCCCTGGCCGGGGCTTCCGGAACCGGAGTGGTGGAGAGGAGGGGCCGAGCAGCGGGAGCGGCGCCATGGAGGAGGGGGCGCAGCGGCAGGTGAACTGCGCCCGGAAAGGACGGGCTGCGGGCGCGGACCGGGGTGGAGGGGTGGATTGAGGGGGAGCTCGTTCACTGCCCCGGGCTCTGGCAGCGCCCCCCAGCCCCCTTCCCCTGTCCCTTCCCAGCCCCCTGCCCTGGGCCCCCTACACCTCCGCAGAGCAGATCTGAGCCCGGGGTGGGGGTGGGGGGGTAAGTGGTTTCTGCCCCCCTGGAAATGTCCCCAAATCACCTCCCAGTGACTCAGAGCCTCCGTCGGGCCAGCCCATGAGCACGTCTGAATCTGCAGTCAGGGCCACCAAAGGTGGGCCCGAGAGTTTCCTAAAAATCTATTCTTCCAGGTAGGACTCTAAGATCAATGAGCACCCGCTGGGACCGCAAAGGGGGCGGGTGCGGGCACCCAGGGAGCACTTCTCGGGTTGGCGGGAAGGGGGAGGGAGAGAAGCATGTGATCAGCAGGCGGAGGAGGCCGACCCCGCGCACTCTGTGGGGTTCCTCCCGCAGCACACAGGAGGCGGGGCTCGGGGGACCCCCGGGGGAGGGGCATACATAGTCCAGCGGCCTGGGAGGGAACCTTCGGATGCACAGAGGCTTCCAGCCCAAATGGCGAGGGGGCGGGGTTGCAGCAGTAGGTTCGCGTGGGCCCTGAGACTGAGGTTGTGTGTCTCGCCTCGTTATTGGGGGTCGGGGGGCGGGGAGGTGGCGAGGAGAAGTGGAGTTCTAGCTCTTGGCAAACGGGGATGGGGACGTCTGTGTACAAGATTGGGCCCCAGACGCCCAGCGGAAAAGGAGAGGTGTGTGCGCACTTGGCGGGATTCCAGCCCGGAGCCGGCAGGACCGCGGGCTTCGCTCCGCTCTCGGGTGAAGTGTTCTCCAGAAGACTCTTTGAGTGCCCCCACCCCTTGGGCAACTCTCAGGACTGCGTCTGCCCCCTCCCTCCCTCCCCCTTCCTCCGGAGGTCCCTCGGCCTGTTCCCGCCGTGGCTTGTACACATTTTCCGATTTCCTGTTAACCTCCGCCCAGCAGCGGCAGCTGGGTGACTCAGGACCCCGGTGCCGGGCCCCCAGCTCCATGAGATCTTTGTTTGCTCAGGCCTTTGGCTCTGGCCCTCTGGCCTAGGGCCCTCAAAGGATTTCCTGAGGCCCGCCCCTGCCCTCTGACAGCCGGGCCAGCGGGCAAGCGGAGGCCTGGGGTGGGGGTCCTTGAGACTGGGGTGGCCACCCCTTCCACTGTGCGCGGGAGATGGAGCGTGGAGAGGTAAGATGGAAGCTCTCACAGGGTCCCTGGGGTGGGGGTGTCATGAGTTACTCTGGGCCGAAGTCAGCTTTGGCACCGGTTGGTTTGAAATGGCCTCTGGGAAAGAGGTTTTCCTCTTCTTGCTCCCACTTGGGGTGAAGTGGTCAGAGAGACTTCGACTTCCTCCCAAGAGCTGAGCTGCGCTGGGAGTGGGCCCCTGGAGACCTCCTCAGCCCCAAGGGGCCTCTGCTTTGCCACCTGACGGGTCAGACCTTCAAGGGAGCAGCCCTGGCTTCTTCTACTCAGGCCACAGATTGCGCAGTCTGTCTGACCTTGGGAGGTCCCTTCTCAGTGCCGAGCCTATTTTTTGTTGTTGTTGTTATTTTAAAACATTTTGGTTGCTCTGGGTCTTTGTTGCGGCACACGGGTTTCTCTTGTTGCATGTTCTCTAGTTGTGGCGTGCAGGCATAGTTGCCCTACAGCATATGCGATCTCTGTTCTGTGACCAGGGATCGAACCTGAGTCACCTGCATTGGAAGGCAGATTCTTAACCACTGGACTACCAGGGAAGTTCCCGGGGTCTCTTTTTGGATCCTAGACTTGAGAGCAGCGTTATTACGTGTGGCTGGCAGGGAAAGACTGGGGCCCAAGAGACAGTGCCTTTCTGTCTCTGTGTTGTGGCCTTGAGCAAATTACGTCACCTCTCTGTGCCTCAGTTTCCTCATCTGTAAAATGGGGATGATAACTGCACCTACCTCATGGAGTTGCTGTCAGGTTCAACAGGTTCATGTCTGCACAGGTCTTAGAACAGAACACCCTATAAATGTTAACAGTTTTTTTTTTCCTCTTCCCCTTCTCTCTGATGGCAGAGGACAGTAACGTGGGCTGGAACGTAGCCTTGGGGCATCCATTTGGCTTAGGGATACTTGCTCTGAGGTCAGAGAGACACCCTGTGGGTCAGTCCTGGGTGCCATCCACACCTGCCTCTCTCCCACCTCCTTCTGTGATGAGCAGAGGCTTTGGAGGTGGGGTCCCAGAGGCCTGATCCCCCTGCCTTCCCACAGCCTGGGGCAGGCCATCGGCCTCTGGAGGATGAGAAAGAGCTGATCCGCCGGGCCATCCAGAAAGAGCTAAAGATCAAGGAGGGTATGGAAAACCTGCGGCGGGTGGCCACAGACCGCCGCCACCTGGGCCACGTGCAGCAGCTGCTGCGGTCCTCCAACCGCCGCCTGGAGCAGCTGCATGGAGAGCTGCGGGAGCTTCACGCCCGCATCCTGCTGCCCGGGCCTGGGCCAGGCCCGGCTGGTGAGTGAGGAGCATGAGGAGGCCCCTTGGGATGGGAAGTGACAAGTTGGCCCTGCTTCTTGACCTTGGCCCTGACCTACTCTCAGAGCTTCTCCTGAGAGAGCCCTGCCTAAGAGGGTTGGAGAGGAGCGAGCGAGGCATTGGGGGAGGGAGCTCTCGGCTCTTGGGGGAGGGGTTCACGTGCCCCACACTCTGCACACAGAGCCCACGGCCTCAGGACCTCGGCCGCTGGCCGAGCAGGCAAGGGCCCGGCACCTGGAGGCTCTACAGAGGCAGCTGCAGGTGGAGCTGAAGGTCAGGCAGGGGGCTGAGAACATGACCCACACCTACGCCAGTGGCACTCCCAAGGTAAGGCCCCCTGGGGGGAAGAGATTGTGTTCTCAGATTGTTCGAGAAGGTAATGATCCAGTGGCTAACCTGACAGGGAAATGCAGCCTAGCCATTGATCCTGTAAGGGAGACACTCTCCCCTTAGTCTGATGGGGGAGGCAGGCCCCAAATCTCAGCTTGGCTCCAATCCCTTGTCTAACAAAGAAGGCAAAACACCAGGGTGATGGGGAATCCCAGCCCAACCCCAAGTCTGATAGGGAAGTCCCAGCTCCTGTCCCAACTCCCAATATGATGTGGAAGCTCGCCGTGATCTCATAATGGAGGCTTGACTTAATCCCTTCCTTGTGTAGTCTGATGGGGGAGGCTCTGTTGCAGAGCTAGTCTAAAAAGGGAGGCTTGGAAGCTTCCTGGTTAAGACTGCACTTCTAATGCAAGGGGTGTTGAGGGTTCGATCCCTAGTCAGGGAACTAAGATGCTCACATGCCATGTGGCCTGCCCCCCCCCAAATAATAATAAATAAATAATTTTTAAAAATAAAATATAAAGGATATTAAAAAGCAGAGACATTACTTCGCCAACAAAGGTCCGTCTAGTCAAGGTTATGGTTTTTCCAGTAGTCATGTATGGATGTGAGAGTTGGACTATAAAGAAAGCTGAGCCCCGAAGAATTGATGCTTTTGAACTGTGGTGTCGGAGAGGACTCTTGAGCGTCCCTTGGACTATAAGGAGATCCAACCAGTCCATCCTAAAGGAAACCAAGCCTGAATATTCATTGGAAGGACTGATGCTGAAGCTGAAAGTGCAATATTTTGGCTACTTCATGTGAAGAGCTGGCTCTTTTGAAAGGACCCTGTTGCTGGGAAAGATTGAAGGCAGGAGAAGGGGACGACAGTGGATAAGATGGTTGGATGGTATCACTGACTCAATGGACATGAGTTGGAGTAAGCTTCAGGAGTTGGTGATGGACAGGGAAGCCTGGCGTGCTGCAGTCCATGGGGTCACAAAGAGTCGGACATGACTGAGCGACTGAACTGAGCTGAACTGGCTGTAGTTATCTGATCTACTGAGGGAGGCTTAGCTTCAGCCCAGACTGATGGAGGAGGCTTGGTCCAGTCCCCAGTCTGACCAGGAAGGCTCTGGCCTAGTCCTGGCCTGATGGGGTATGTGTCACAACCCTATAGGAGAGGAAGCTGCTGGCAGCCGCCCAGCAGATGCTCCAGGACAGCCAGCTGAAGGTGGCCCTGCTGCGAATGAAGATCAGTAGCCTGGAGGCCAGCGGGTCCCCCGAGCCAGGTGAGGCCTGGCCAAGGGGGCTGGGCCAGGTGGAGCAAGGCTGGGGCCTGAGGTGGCTGACCCCTCCTCCTCCCAGGTCCTGAGCTGATGGTAGAGGAACTACGGCACCGTCTACGCATCGAGGCTGCCGTGGCCGAGGGCGCCAAGAACGTGGTGAAGCTGCTTGGTAGCCGGCGAACACAGGACCGCAAGGTGCTGGCCGAGGTCAGACCGTGGTCCCCTCCCATTGCTTCCTGTCTGACTGGTTCCACCCTCTGTAGTGGCCGGTGATAGCGCTCGGCAGGCCATGAGGAAACAGGAGGCACATTCTTTTTATATGTATAATTTTCTCTCTTTCTGTTCGGCTCTGCTGAGTCTTCGTTGCTGCTTGGGCCTCTCTGTAGTGGTGAGTGGGGGCTACTCTCTCGTTGCGGTGCACAGGCTCCAGGGCTCAGTAGTTGTGGCTCTCGGGCTCTAGAGCACAGGCTCCATAATTGTGGCGTGTGGCTTAGTTGCCCCAAGGCATGCGGAATCTTCCCAGACCAGGGATTGAACCCATGTCTCTTGCACTGGCAGGCAAATTCTTTACCACTCAGCCGCCAGGGAAGCCCAGAAGTCACATTCTTGTCTAGATCGGGGGTCTCCAATTTCCAGGCCACGGACCGGTACCTCCTGTCAGATCAGCGGTAGCACTAGATTAGAAGTAAAGTGCACAAAAATGTTGTTGTTTAGCCACTCAGTCCTGTCCGACCCTTTGTGACCCCATAGACTGCAGCACATCAAGCTACCCTGTCCTTCACCATCTCCCGGAGCTTGCTCAAACTCATGTCCATCGAGTTGGTGATATCATCCAACCATCTCGTCCTCTGTCATCCCCTTCTCCTGCCCTTAGTCTTTCCCAGCATCAAGGTCTTTTCTAATGATTCGGCTCTTCGCATCAGGTGGTCAAAGTGTTGGAACATCAGCTTCACAAAAACATAATGCACTTGAATTGTCCTGAAACCATCCCTCCCACCTCCAGTCCGTGGAAAAATTGTCTTCCACAAAACCAGTCCCAGGTGTCAAAAAGGTTGGGGATCTGATCTAGACCTCATCCAGGGTGCCTCTGGGTGGCCTGAGCCGTTGCCCTCGCCATTACCCCAGGGCCCTGTATCCCCTGCCCGTATCCCTCCTGCAGGCTCAGGCCCAGCTCCAGGAGTCCTGCCAGAAACTGGACCTCCTGCGGCTGGCCTTGGAGCAGCTGCTGGAGAGACTGCCTCCTGCTCACCCTCTGCGTGGCAGAGTGGCCCGGGAGCTGCGGACTGCTGCGTCTGGGAACCCGCAGCCTTCAGGGACACTTGTGAAACCCACCGCCATGACAGGTACCCGGGAGCCCCTCCTACTTCAGAGCTGTCCTTCCCTTCCAGGGAGGAGCCTGGAACTCAGTGGTGAAGAATTTTGGAGAAGATTTTCAATCCTGGCTTCACCATCGCTTAGCTGTGTGACCTTGGGCCACTGACACCCCCTCTTCAGACCTCAGTTTATCACTCTGTCAAATGGGGGTGATAACAGCACCTACTTCATAGGGCTGGTGTGACAATTCAGTGAGTTGTTGCACATGAAGTGCTCGAATTTTTGCACCAACCCTATGAATTAGGTTCTGTTATCACCCCCATTTGACAGAGTGATAAACTGAGGTCTGGAGAAGGGGGTGTCAGTGGCCCAAGGTCACACAGCTAAGGATGGTGAAGCCAGGATTGAAAATCTTCTCCAAATTCTTCCCCATTGTGTTTCAATGAGTAACCATGAGAGTGTTAGGCTGGACGTGCCAGTGTTAGGGAGCTCACAGCCCTGGAGGCCTTGGTACCCAGTTCTGGGCAGTTTGCACTATTAGAAAGTGCTTCCTTATCCTGAGTGGATCCGACACTATGGAAGCCCTGAATTTCCCAACAGGGACCCAGTGCCAACTAGAGGGCCAGCCCCTGCCTGCACAGAGCTGGTACAGAATAGATAGGCCTCATCCCATTGTGAGCAGAGCTGAACGGGAAAAGTACAGGGACTGCATGGGCCCCCTCACCTGGCCTTGGGGAACCAAGGAATGCTTCCTGGAGGAGGAGGCATGTCCTTGATGGGCTTAAGGGAGTTGACCAAGTCAACAAGTTGGGGAAGGTGAGGGCAAGGTCTTGTTTGTTGTTCCCTCGCTAAGTCGTGTCCGAGTCTTTGCTGCCGTGTGGACTGCAACACGCCAGGCCTCCCTGTCCCTCACTATTTCTCAGAGTTTCTCCAAGTTTTGTGTCTGTTGAATTGGTGATGCTATCCAGCCATATCTAGGGCTTGTTAAAAGGTCTAAAATTCAGATACTTGAAGGCACCCCATAAGCTGTCTCCCAGCTAAACTCCCACATTCCTCCAGTCATTCTTTCTAGGATGACCTTCCCATCCTGGGCACTGCCTCGGTTTATAAGGTCTCTCAGAGTATAACTCCCCAGGCCCCAACTTCCTAAATGGTGCTCTTCAGCCCTATGTATGTCCTCAAGAGCTGCTAGAGTCCCACTGCTTCCTCTATCCTCGGAGGGACAAATCTCTAGTGACCCTAAAAATGAGCCCACTTGGTTGGCAAAACACACTGGTACCCACCACAGGAAGTGGGGCTGAGTTAGGCCCCGGGAAGAGGTGGCCGGCCAGGCACCCTGCTCCTTTGGGGCTCTTGTCCCTGGCATGGTGCTCCCTCGGCCTGGAGCCCTGGGCAGCGAGAGGACTGAGGTCTGAGTCTGACTCCTCTGCCTCTGTGTCCCTGCTTCTTCCCACACATAGAGGGATGGCAGGAGGAGAGGACCAGTTGGTTGGCCCCCAGGGTGGCAGGTGGCTGCCAAGGTGTAAGGTGAGCAGGCTCTGGGTTTGCTACCTCCATGAAAAGGCAGCATTCCTGGGGTCTCAGGGACCCCTTGGAGGATGGCATCTGATGATGGCCCCTCACCATGCTCCCCGACAGGGACACTGCAGGTCCGCCTCCTGGGCTGTGAGCAGCTGCTGACAGCGGTGCCTGGACGTTCCCCTGCGGCCGCGCTGGCCGGGAGCCCCTCCCAGGGCTGGCTTCGGAGCAGAGCCAAGCAGCAGCGTGGGGGAGGCGAGCTGGCCAGTGAGTAGGGGGCCCGGGGAGCTGGGGAGCGCAAAGGTTCCCCCCCCCACTCCTGGCCTGCCCTGAGCCCCGACTCTGGCCTTGCAGGTGAGGTGCTGGCCGTGCTGAAGGTGGACAATCGCGCTGTGGGCCAGACGGGCTGGGGGCCTGTGGCCAAGCAGTCCTGGGACCAGACCTTTGTCATCGCCCTGGAGCGGGTGAGGCTGCCCTTGTGTGGACCGGGGTGATCGCGGGTCGTGGGGTGGAAGGCTGGATGGGTAGTGGCTGGTGCCAGGCTCACCCCCACTCAACCTGACCTCCCCGTGTAGGCCCGAGAGCTGGAGATCGGGGTCCACTGGCGGGACTGGAGGCAGCTGTGCGGCGTGGCCTTCCTGAGGCTGGAGGACTTCCTGGACAATGCCTGTCACCAGCTGTCCCTCAGCCTGGTACCACAGGGACTGCTCTTCGCCCAGGTGCCCCCCCCCCCCCCCGGCCCCTGCCATCTGACCTCATGGGCCCCTGGCTCTGTTAACGTGAGAGGGGCCTTGGAGATTGTGCCCCGCCCTGCCCCCAACCCACAGTGAGGAGTGGAAACAGGCCCTGAGAGAGGAGCTCTCCGGGGATGAAAGATTCCCAGCCACTCTCTGAGGACTTCACAGGAGAGGAATAGCCTGCATCCTTGTCCTGACTGCCCTGCCGCGTGTGCGACCCTGGACAAGTCCCTTTCTCCTCCAGGCCTCAGTTTCTCCCCTGGTACCAGTGAGGATGCCGAATCCATTCTCTCTGGGTCCCTGTAGCTCTTGCATCTGTTGCCAACGGGTTCAGGCTGGAATTCTGGAGGCCGAGGAGGTGCCTGGGGCAGGTGGGAGGGGACTGGTCTTCAGCCCTGCCCCCTGCCCCCACAGGTGACCTTCTGTGACCCTGTCATTGAGAGGAGGCCCCGACTGCAGAGGCAGAAACGCATTTTCTCAAAACGCAGAGGTATGGAAGGCTGGCGAGCAGGGAGCAGCGTTGGGCCCCTCCAGAGACCTCGAGACTGAGCCTGCTTTTGCCCCAGGTCAGGACTTCCTGAGGGCTTCCCAGATGAATCTCAGCATGGCGGCCTGGGGACGCTTGGTCATGAGCCTGCTGCCCCCATGCAGCTCCCCAAGTACCATCAGCCCCCCCAAAGCGTGCTCCCAGACTCCAGCCACACCCCAGCGGGCCACCGACCCCGACTCGCCCAGGTGAGGAGCCTCGCTCACCCCAGGCTGCCTGCTTCTCTGCAGTGTCACCTCTCCAGACGCAGGTGGTGCCTGCCCCGTGGCTCGCCCTCTGACCTGTCTGTCTGTCTCGCCTGTGTGTCCACCCCCGCCCTCCCTGCCCGCTGCTCTTCCAACTGTCTGTGCCCAGTATGTGTCTGCTTCTACCCCACAGTAACTTCCCACCCAAGAAAACCCCCTTGCGAGAAGAGATCCAACCCATACCCAAGCCCCCTCGCCTCTACCTGGCCCAGGAGCCAACCCCTGAAGAGATGCCGGTGAGGGGCAGCAGGGCAGGGTTGGTCACCCTGGGGGCTGCCCAGGTCGGGTGGCAGGGCTGGAGGGAAGGAAGCCCTGCTCTGCCTTGAGACCCTCTCCCCTCGCAGCGCACCAAACGTCCCCACATGGAGCCCAGGATTCGACTCGAGCCGCCTCTGCCAGCCCCGGCTACCAGGTACCCCGGCGGGCTCACCTCGGTGTTTGAGGCTTTTATCCACTCATCTGGGTATTTGCATGTCAGACGTTGACACCTCACCCGGGCTCCTTGGCTTGCTCAGGTTCTCACTCGTTGAACCCACATTATTGAGCTCGGCCTGCTTGCCAGGTCCCAAGACACTGCAGTCCTGGGAACCCCGCCCGCCTCCCCCGGGCTCCGCAGCCCCATAGAGGGGGACCACCCAGGATCGAGCACGGGGCGTTTGGGGCGACTCCTGGTGGAGGCCCAGCCCTTCCTTGTGCTGGGGGCTTCCTGTGCCCTTTCTCTTGCAGGAAACCCCCCCGGCTTCAGGACTTCCGCTGCTTGGCCGTGCTGGGCCGGGGCCACTTCGGGAAGGTAGGGGCTGAGGAGGTGCGGCGGAAGGGGGTGGGCAGGCCCCAGCACGTTAGCTAGGGGGCTCTGGACTCTGGGGGGCAGTGGGCAGGGGAAGTAGATTCCTGTACTGCCCACCTGTACCCCAAACCTCTCTCTGGTCTTCAGGTCCTCTTGGTCCAATTCAAGGGCACGGGGCAATACTATGCCATCAAAGCGCTGAAGAAGCAGGAGGTGCTGAGCCGGGATGAGATCGAGAGGTGTGTGTGGAGGTCAGGGGGCTCCCAGCACCCTGGCGTCTGGAGGGAACTCAGGACGGCAGGCCTGGGCTGGGCTGGTGGCTCCAGAAGGCAGCTGAATACTTCTGGGGGTTCGAAGAAGTGACCCTGTGGGGGCAGCCAGGTCTGGGCTCTCTTATTAGCAACTGCAGCTGTGAACTGTGTGCCCTTGGGCAGGTCTCCTGTCTGGGCACCTCAGTTTCCTCATCTGTGAAATGGGAACAGGGTGGTGGTACAAGTTCAAGACCTGTGCGAGTCTCGGATACATATGAACTGTCACTGTACCTGCCTGGCAGTCTTAAGAGCCAGTAACCCAGGGGAGTTGTGTGGGTGACAAGGCACAGCCAGTGGAGGTCTTCCTTCCCTTTTGGGTTCCCTCCTTGCCTGTGAAACCCATGCCCTCCTCTTGCAGCCTGTACTGTGAGAAGCGAATCCTTGAGGCCGTGGGCTGCACAGGGCATCCGTTCCTGCTTCCCCTCCTCGCCTGCTTCCAGACCTCCAGCCACGCCTGCTTCGTGACTGAGTTCGCGCCTGGCGGTGACCTCATGATGCAGATCCATGAGGACGTCTTTCCTGAGCCCCAGGCCCGGTGGGTCCCCCTCTCGCCTCTTCCAGCCAGCCTTCCCTGGGCCCCCTGTCCCTGGCAGTCCGTTCATCCTGCTTCTTCTATGGTGCCCATCAGCCAAAAAGTGCATACAATCAGTGAGGGCTCAGTTCACATCCTGGTTATCAAACCCTCACAGCCTTTGTGACCTCAGACCTCAGTGTATATGGCGGTGAATTGGGGATAATAACTGCTTCATAGGCTTGGTGCATCGGTGGACATAACATTTAGAAATTGCAGAGCCTAGGGACTGGTGAGCAGTAAGTGACTGACAGATGGCATTCTTATGTCTTGCCCACCAGAGTGTGGACTCTGGAGCCCAGATTCACGTGTCAGCTCTGCCAGTCGCTCTGTGACCCAGGGTGGGTCATTTACCAGGAGTCTCAGATCCTCATTTAAAAAAATAGGCATGATGAGGCTTCTCTGGGTGGTCTAATGCTTAAGAATCCGCCTGCGAGTGCAGGGGACGCAGATTCGATTCCTGGTCCAGGAAGATCTCGCATGTCTCGGAGCAACTACTGAGCCCAAGGGCTGCAACTACTGAAGCCCACACACCTCGAGCCCATGTTCTGTAGCTAAACCTGTGAAACAGTCATCATTACCCCCAGTTCACTGCAGTGAGAAACCCATGCACCACAATGAAGAGTAGCTCCTGCTTACCGCAACTAGAGAAAGCCCATGCACAGCAATGAAGACCCAGTGCAGAAAAAAAAAAAAAAACACATTTTTTAAAAATTAAAAAAACAATAGGCATGATGGTACCAACGGAGGCTGCCAGGAGGATGCCAGGATGGGCATGTGGACACTTGGTGTCATTCCTGGAATAATCTAAGGGTCCGGGAACTGTAGGCTGTTATCAGGAGGAGCCCTGCCCCTGACTCTGGCAGGGACATTGGGGGTTCCCAGGCCATGGCCATCCTGGTGCCTCCCTGCCCTGTCCCCCACAGTCCTGGGCCTGAACTCCCCCCTGCACCAACCCTCCAGGTTCTATCTGGCCTGTGTGGTCCTGGGGCTGCAGTTCTTACACGAGCAGAAGATCATTTACAGGTAACTGGCCCCCAGGATGCTGGAGGAGTAGGCAAGGGGGTCAGGGGCTGCCCTCCTCCTGGGCTGCTATGAGGCTGGGCCGCTGTTCCCTGGGCCTCAACACGTCTCAGCTTCTTTGGGGTCTGCCCTGCCTTGCCCTCAGAGACCTTAAGTTGGATAATCTTCTCCTGGACGCCCAGGGTTTCCTGAAGATCGCGGACTTTGGGCTTTGTAAGGAAGGTGGGTGCCTCCCATCCAGGAGCCTGTGTCCTCCTGCCTTGCTCGTTCTGTCGAGGCCAGCAGGGTGGTGAGCAAGTGGCATCTTCCAGGAAATGTCCCTCCCAGCCCTCCTTCCAGGGACCAGCTAGACGCATTGGTTCGTCCTTCCTCGCCTTAAAAACTCAGAAAGACTCCCTTGCCCTCGGCCGGAGGGAGAGCCTGGCCTGGGAGAGGGTGCTGGGTTCTGCTTTCTGCATGACCCTGGCACACAGGCTTCGCTGAGACTCACATTCCTCATCCGTCAGGTGGCATGAAAACCGTTCCCACCTCCAAGGGTGTGGGGCAGGGCTCTGCGCGGGTTCCTTGCATGGAGTCCTAAGGGTTGGTGGTTGATTCTTACAACCAGAGGTTCTTGTGGCTGCCACAGCACGCTGGCATCAGTGTGGATGTTGGTTGGCAGGGATCGGCTTTGGGGACCGGACGAGCACCTTCTGCGGCACCCCGGAGTTCCTGGCCCCCGAGGTGCTGACTCAGGAGGCCTACACGCGGGCTGTGGACTGGTGGGGGCTGGGTGTGCTGCTCTATGAGATGCTGGTGGGCGAGGTGAGTGCTGGATGGGGAGAGCTGCTGGGGCCCCCAGGTTGGGTGGAGGTTGGGTGGGGGGCGTCCCTGCTGAGTCCCCTCCCCGCAGTGCCCGTTTCCAGGGGACACCGAGGAGGAGGTGTTTGACTGCATCGTCAATGCAGAAGCCCCATACCCCCGCTTTCTGTCGGTGCAAGGCCTCGAGCTTATTCAGAAGGTAATTGCTGCAGGGTCCTGGGCTGGGCCAGAGGGCTACTTGTGGCTCTCCAGGCTCCCTACCCAAGAGGCTGGGGGCAGGAGGGCAGTGTCTGGGGCTGAGCACCCTGAATGAGCCCTGTCCTCGCCCCCAGCTCCTCCAAAAATGCCCCGAGAAGCGCCTGGGGGCGGGCGAGCGAGATGCTGAGGAAATCAAGACCCAGCCTTTCTTCAGGGTGAGCGGCCGTGGCCACAGCGGTCCTGGTGCCTGGTGCAGAGGGAGGGGTCGAGGGCCCACGGGGGCTGCTGTTCCCATCATCTGATGTACGCCTTTGCCCCCAGACCACCGACTGGCAGGCTCTGCTCGCCCGCACCGTCCAGCCCCCCTTTGTGCCCACCCTCTGTGGCCCCACAGACCTGCGCTACTTCGAGGGCGAGTTCACGGGGCTGCCGCCCGCCCTGACCCCACCCGACCCCCGCAGCCCCCTCACCGCCCGCCAGCAGGCTGCCTTCCGGGACTTCGACTTCGTGTCTGAGAGATTCCTGGAGCCCTGAGGGCCTCCCGGCCTCTCCACCCCCTGCCCGCTCTCCCACGCCGGACGGTTAGAGCCTCTGCTTTGCCTGCCTGTCTGCCCACCTGGGCACGCAGGGATTGATGGGCCTTTGGGGCTGGAGGTGGCAGCCATGGGGCTGTCGTGGGCACTGCTCAGTCACCGGGCGAGTGCTGCCTGCCCCCTTCCCCCGACCTCTCCCCTGCCCGCTGCGAGACCTAGACCAGAAAGCGTGGCGCAGCAAGGAATGGTTTGGTTTTTTTTTAATACTTGACTTGCTTTATGGTTCATTAAATTTATAAAACTGTGTGCTGGACGCAGCCTGGCTTGGGGGTGGGGCCGGGGTGTCCGAAGCCCAGGTCTCTCCTTGTGCCTGAGACTCCCCCACGGGTCCTCGTCCTTTTCTTCTGCCTGGGGAGGGCGGAGCTGCCCACCAAGGCAGGGCACAGCCCCTCAGCTCCACTCTGAGGCCCGGAAGGAGTGGGCAGGAGTGAGGAGCCCCAGGCCCTTGGAGGGCCGACCCCTCTGGGTGCGGCCTCTCTGGTTTTCAGGCACAAGATGGTGGCCCCGGCTTCCAGTGACCCTAAACAGCTTGGCTACTGCCTTCCTCCTCCTCGTCCTCGGCCCAGAGGGTCTCCCAGGAGCCCGGGGGCCATCCACAGAAGAAGTGGGCCAGGTTGCGGGTCAGGCCGCGGTCGAAGGGGTTTCCGGGGCGCTGGCGGAGGTAGGCGATGCGGTGGGAGGAGATGAACTCCCAGGTGGTGGTGTTGCTGGCCACCAGGTAGAGGTGCGAGGCCAGGAGAAGGCCAGCCACCAGGGAGAAGAGCGACAGCAGCAGGAAGGTGGCGAACAGGAGCCCGCTGGACCGCAGCCAGAGCCCCCAGGGCTGGAAGAAGCGGAGGCCGGACCTGCAAGGGAAGGAGAGTGACAAGGACCCAGGGCTGGCGGCGGGGTCGCCCGAGGGGACGGCCATTTGGGAGAGGGTCCAAGGCCCCTGAAGAGGGAGCCTGGGGGTGCTGGTCCTCCCCCACACCCAGGGCAACTCACCATGCCAGGTACAGGGCCCACAGAAGCACCACCAGCTGCAGCGCCAGATAGGCCACGAAGAGCGGGTGGTTGCGCTCGCCCACACAGTTCTCCATCCAGGGGCAGTGGTGGTCGTAGCGGCGGACACAGCGACGGCACTCACGGCAGTGCCGAGCCCGCAGGGGTTGCTGTGGGCACAGAGGGAGTTGGGCCTCAACACCGGCTCCCCTCTAGGCCCAGTAATGAGGGTGGGAGGTCAGGGCTGGCATCTGGGAGGCTTTCCTGGAGGAAGGGGGTGAGGCCAAGAAGTCTTGGCCTTGCCTGAGTCCTCCCACGGAGGTCCCCACATCACCCACCAGCACCATGCAGTATCCGCAGCGCCGAAGGGGGATGGCCTGAGGAACCATGGCTGTCTGCTCTTCCTTGGCCTCCTCCTGAAAAAGGGGGGGACAGAGGATGAGATGGGGGTCCCTTGGGAGGCAGCTGAGACTTGTGTGTGTCTCCCTTGGGGGCCAGCTTAGCTCTGGGTGTGCACATTTGGGGGCCTATCCATGTGTCATGGAGGTGGCAGAGTGGGGCAGGGTGCCCTGGACTGCGAGGTTGTGTGACTTTGGCCAGTTACTTCCCCTCTCTGGACCTTGGCCATTTTCTCGTTGTAGGACGGGGCCCTAGGTCTGACAAGATGATTCCTTGGGATTCCCTAGGAAAGCTCTCAGCTGAGTCTAGCATGAGGCTCACTGGAATCTTGAGTTCCCTGGTGGAGGGAGGAGGGGTTTGGGCCCCCCAGTTACCTGGGGCTGAGGCAGGACATTCACGTAGCCCGGGTCCATGAGTGACACGGTCAGGTAAAGCAGCAGGGAGCCCAGCACGAGCAGCAGGAAGGTGAGGGGCAGGAGCAGGTCCCCCTGCTCTTCCCACTGCCGCAGTGCTGGAGAGGCCAGAGAGGGAGAGTGAGGCCGGGACCGTGGGCCGGGCGTGGCGGGGGAGCGCGCAGCTGGGGGCGGGGCGTGTGTCCCTGGATGGACAAAGGCGTGGAAGTGGGGCTGAATGAATGGTGTGGCCACTACACAGGGTGCAGCAGGGAGAAGTTCAGGCTTGGGAGGAGAGGAAAAAAGCAGTTAATCTACACTATCTCTGGAGGGCAGTAGGGAACCATGGAAGGTTACCGGGTCAGATATATTTCTGAATGGCTTCCCAGGTGGCACTAAAAATAAGGAACCCTCCTGCCAATGCAGGAGACATAAGAGATGCAGGTTCCATCCCTGGTTCGGGAAGATCCCCTGGAGGAGGGAATGGCAATCCACTCCAGTATTCTTGCCTGGAGAATCCCATGAACAGAGGAGCCTGGTGGGTTACAGCCCATAGGGTTGCACAGATATGACTGAAGCAACTTAACATGCATGTTTCTGAAAGCCCTCTTAGTGCTAAGGTAAAGATGGATCAGAGGGGAGGCCTATCCAGGACACAGAGAGGAGTGTGTCTGGGCAAGGGTAATGGCAGGGGGGTTGACCAGATTGGAGGTAAGGGGTGATGGGACCAGACTTGGCTGGATATGGGGAACAGGGAGGAGGACTCTGGCTCTGAGATGGAAAGAGGCTGGCCAGGTAAGAGATGCACAAGAAACAGAGATAGAGAAGGGTGTGGCTGTCAGGTTGGAATGCTGTAGGGGAGCCCAGGCCACTGCCAGGGTCCAGCCCATGGAGGTGACTGAAGGTTTGGGGGAAGGGGGTGGAGAGCTGAGCAGGGAGAGGCAGGAGACAGCCAGCCAGACATCAGAGTGTGGACAACTCAGGTGCCCCTTGACTATAAAAGGGAGTGGAGAAGAAAAGGAGGTTGCAGTGGGGGATTTCTTTCCAATGCGGAGACTGAGCAGGTTTTTAGGCTAAGGGGTGAAGCCAGTGGAGGAGACTCAAATCTTGGGAGGAAAGTGAGAATGCCCCTGGTCCAGAAACTTAGGCTGCAGCGAGGAGGAAGGGGTGGGGGTTGTGGTGGTGGTGGTGAGGAAGGGGGAAAGCCTGTGTTGGAGGTGGCCTGTGGCAGGTAAAGAGGGGGAAGGATGGAAGTGGGCGGGTGGAATGAATGAGCGCTCACGGGGATGAGAACAGGAGGGACAGGCTGCTCCCCTCTGCCGTGTCCTCTTGCCTGAAGGTGGGGAGCCCGGACTTGGGGCAGCTAGGGCCACGCAGGGATGGGGTGGGCGGGATGCCAGCCCTTCATCTAGTTGATCCTCGGAATCTTGGGAGTCAATTCCTGGGAAGGGTCGGGCGGGTCCCAGGATCAGGGAAGATGGGGTCTCGAGCGGGTCGTCGGATCAGGTGGGCACCGGGTGGGTCCTGGGACAGACAAGGGTATCTGGCAGGGATCAGGAAGAGTCTGGGATTAATTAGGGATCAACTGGGTATTAGGCGGAAAGCAGGTGGCTCTTGGAATGAGAGGTGGGGAGGGGGCCTCTGGCGCGGGAAGAGTCCGGGGGAAATCCCAGGATCTCCGGGGGGTTCGACTAGGGACTCAGTGAGACCCAAACATCTGGGGAATCACGCGGGATCGGGTGGGTCCGGGGTCGCGAGGGTTCCGGCTCACCGGTATCATGCAGGAAGAGTACCAACGTGATCCCCCAGGTCAGCACTGTATGCCCGGTCCGCACCAGGACCCCAGGGGTGAAGAGCGCCCAGGGCGCCATCGCCTCGGCCCCGGGCCCCACCCGGAAGAAGCGCTCAGAGGGGCGGGCCCTCCGAGGAACAGGGCCCGCGGCCGCCCGGGGATTGGCGGATGCGGGCTGTGGGCGTGGCCGGATTGGGCCAGGGAGGCCGCCTATTGGGCGACAGCTGCGGTTTAGTAGGCCCTCGAGCCAACAGGTGCCTGAAGAAGCTGAGGGCGGGGCCGGCGCGCGCGCAGCCGGTAACTCCCCCAGCTCCACCCCCCACTCCCCCAACCCCAGCATCCAGGTAACTTTCGAAAACCGACCTCCCGTCGCGAGTCCCGCTCCAGTCCCGCCGAAGTTCCACCACCCGCCCCCAGGCCACAGATTCACGCATGCGTCCAGGAAGATCCAGGTGTTGTGACTCAAGGTGGCAGAATTGCGCCCGGTTCAGAGATGAGATGCTCGAAGCCTCAAGAGAGGCAGGACTAAACCAAAGTGACTTCAGGGTAATAACATTACCATTTTCAGATTTTGCAGACGGGATGAGACCAGAGTGGAAGTACGTGGTAGCAGATTCTGACTATGAGAGGCCTGACTGGGTCAGAGCCGGAAATCCCAGTACTGCCCCTTCCTACCTGTGTTCACTTGGGCAAGTTACAAAACCACGCGGAGTTCTGTTTCTGTCTGTATGATGGAGATGATAATAGTACCCCTCCTCAGGTGGTTGGAGGACTAAATATTGGAAATAGTGCCTAGTACAGGACTGACTTGTCGCCTCAGCTCTAAACCAGCACCTACACCCAATGACTTGCCCAACCTAGGGTTTCAGGCTAATCTACCATAAAGCCTAGTCATTCACTGCTTAAATTCCTTTACTGTGTTCCTAGGGCCTTCCCCATCCAGCCCTGCCTTTCCTCCTTTTTCTCCCACGGATACCAACATCCACCTTCCTCCATCAGATTAGTGCCCTACTGACTCCGCAGTATACTCTTAAGACATTTGTTGTTTTTGTCAGCTCAGCATCCCCTTTTCTGTTGGAGAACTGACTCCATCCTGTGTGGATCTGGAAGAACTATGTCCCTCACTTTATAGGGTGGTGGGAGAGAGACCGTGGGCTTGTGACTAGAAGGCAAACATGGTCCTCATCTCATTATTCCCAGTGATTGGATCTAAGTGGTGGGCATGTGACTTGGCAGGGTCAATTAGAATAATTCCATGAGAGTATGCTATAGATGCTGAGAGAGAAAGGGGTATTCTTTTGGATCTCAAGCGTGAGGAATAGGATATAATGGCAATTGGCAGCCGGTTTTATGCTATGTGGTGAGAGACTCTGGCAGAAGAGGAGGCCAACTATAAAGAGATGTAGAGATAACCAGCACTGAAATAGGGAGTGAGAAAGTCTTTTTTTTAAAGATATTTATTTATTTGGGTGTGCCGGGTCTTAGTTGTGGCATGCAGGATCTTTAGTTGCAGCATGAGACATTTTTAGTTGCAACATGTGAACTCTTAGTTGCGGCATGTGGGGTCTAGTTCCCTGACCCCATGTGGGATCTTCTCGGACCAGGGGTCAAACCAATATCCCCTGCATTGGCCGGGGATTGAGCTCAGGCCCCCTTCACTGGTAGTGCAGAATCTTAGCCACTCGACCACCAGGGAAGTCTGGAGAGATGGTCTTAAAAACATGATCTGAGCCCCTAGATCCAACTGTTACTAAGGCTGATCTTAACACTAGATTCCCAGTTGCATTAATGAAATTCCTCCTACAGATACACTACTTAGGTAAGTGTTTGAGTGTCTGTCACTTGTAGCTCTGTCTTAATTACTGCAATGGTTGCATGGCTTAGTGTGCCAAGTGGGGACATCTACTAATTGTGGGACTTCCCTGGTGGCTCAGTGCTAAAGAATCTGCCTGCCAATGCAGGGGGACACTGGTTTGATCCCTGGTCCAAGAAGATCCCACATGCCTTGAAGCAGCTGAGCCCGTGAGACATAACTACTGAGCCTGTGCTCTAGAGCCTGAGACCCACAACTACTGAGCCCACATGTTGCAATTACTGAAGCCTGCATGCCACAGAGCCATGCTCCAAAGTGAAAAGCCTGCACATGGCAACAAAGAGTAGCCCCCACTCACCGCAGTGAGAAAGAGGAAACCCATGCACAGCAATGAAGATCCAGCACAAACAAAAATAATTTTATTTATTTTTTTTAATAAATTTTAAAAAAGAAAGAATCCTGAGGGTTCCACGAGTCAGCCGCTATGCTAGTGTCAAAGATTAAAATAAGGTTGGACATTAGTTAAAGTTGTAAGGACATATTTTACTCAGTAATATACTATTGTGGTAGGGAACAGGATCCAAAAAGAACTGAATGTAACTTTGATTTGTACAGAGGTGATTGGGTATTTTAAAGGGAGAATGAGGGAGTAGAGATGGGGAAGGGCAGGGGCTTGATGAGACTCAGGGAAGTGAAGACTTGCAAAGAGCGGGTTAGGGTAAATGCTCATTAAGCCAACTGTGTCTGCTAGCTGGCAGCAAATGAGGTTAGGCTGCTGCCCTCCCTCGGAGACTGGGAGACAGAGGCCTGATCCTTCCTGATGATTACATTTTACCGGGATGGCTTCCAGGTCCTTGAGAAAGATGCTGCTGAGTTATAGGAGGTACAGATACACCTGAGGGGGACAGAGAAAGCATTCACAACTTGAAGTTGTTTTTAGTAAATGCTCTAAGAAAGGCTATTCAGGTGTTAAAGAGCAAATTCTTTTTTTTTTTTAATATTTGGCTATGCTGGGTCTTGGTTGCTGCATGGACTTTTCTCTAGTTGTGGTAAGCAGAGGCTATTCTCTCTAGCTGCGGTGGCGTCTCTTGTTGCAGAGCACAGGCTCTGGAGCGTGGACTTCGGTAATTGCAGCACCTGGGCCCCATAGCCGCGGCTCCTGGGCCCTAAAGCACAGGCTCAGCAGTTGTGTGGGCTTAGTTGCTCCGTGGCACATGGGATCTTCCTGGATCAGGGATCGATCCTGTGTCTTCTGCATTGGCGACGGGTGGATTCTTTACCACTGAATCACAGGAGAAGACCCAAACAATAAATTCTTTTGGCAGCCTGGAGGTTTCTCAGGCAGGTGCTTTAAGTGGGGGTGTTGGGTAGAGTCATCTTCCAAGTGTGACCCAGGGCTCTTAGAAACGGTAGGAGTGAAGTCAGAGGAGGGAGTGGATGAAATCCCTGGAGCTGAAGACTTTGTAGTTTTCATAGGCCGAGCCTGAGGCCTGGTGGAGAAGAGGGCATGGAGCTGGCTCCAGTCTGGTCTAGCAGAGAATCTCTCACTGGGCGCTGGCACGTGTGGGAACAGGTCCACCTGATCTGGGACCAGCACCTGGACTGTTCTTGGGGAGGAGCTCTCCACCGTTGGGTGCGGCCTCAGTACTACCTCGGGGGCATGGAGAGCACTGCTGAGAGTTACTCTGGGACACACAGCTGGTGTCAACACGGACTCTGCTGGGTAAAGCCCAGTCACCTCGCGATTTGGCCCCGGCGCCCCTGATCCTTCCCTCTGCGGCAGCCACGGGAGCCGCTTCACGGTTCTCCCTGAAAGGCCCTTCTCCTGGCAGAGGCCCTCTGTCTAGGACTCCCCTTTCCCTGGCCGTCTACAGCCAGGCCTGGCAGCCTTGTCTTCTTGCTGGATTCAGCTCGAAGGTCTCCCTTGTGAGAAGCCTCCCCTGCCTGCACCGGGACACTGTCCTTGCTTGCAGTCCTGCTGGCCCGCCCGAGGGGCCTGCTCTGTGTGTTCCCTTCTCCCCGCTCCTCACACACCGTCATCATCTCGTATGTAACATTTGTCTCTACCATCAGACAGTTGCAGGCAGGGACCCTGTTGGTCTGTGGCCAGCCAGATCCTCAGTGTCTGGGCATAGGGGTGTGGAGAGACTGCAGAGGAAAAGCAGGTGTTCCAGTCCCATCTGCCACTGCTGAAGAATGGATGCTTTTGGACTGCGGTTGGGAGGACTCTTGAGAGCCCCTCAGACTGCAAGGAGATCCAACCAGTCCATCCTAAAGGAAATCGGTCCTGAATATTCATTGGAAGGACTAATGCTGAAGCTGAAACTCCAATACTTTGGCTGCCTCATGCAAAGAACTGACTCATTGGAAAAGACCCTGATGCTGGGAAAGATTGAAGGTAGGAGGAGAAGGGCACGACAGAGGATGAGATGGTTGGATGACATCACCAACTCAATGGACATGAGTTTGAGTAAACTCCGGGTGTTGGTGATGGACAGGGAGGCCTGGCATGCTGCAGTCCACGGGGTTGCAGAGAGTCAGACATGACTGAGCAACTCAACTGACCAAACTGCCACCTCTCCCCTTGGGCCGGGCCCAAAGACTGACCCAATGCACCCTCCCGTCACTGCTCTTGCACTCCAGGCACACCACCCAAGCCAGCCCAGGCCCCCTCTCCATGGCCCCATCCCTTCCACAAAAAAAAGACACTGCTGTTTTCCACTTTGCACAAAAATGTATTTCTGTGACATCCCAAAGTACAGACATTTACCCGGGCCCCGGCTGGTAAAGCGATGCGATGTGAGCTCTGCCTGGGGTCTGGCGCAGGCCATGTGAGCATGGAAGCGGGGGGCAGATGGGGCCCGTGTGCTGAGCAGAGGGGCCACAGGGCAGCTGGCCTTTCCCAGGGCTGGGGTGTGGGGGGAAGACCCCAGGGGAAGAAGGCCGGGTGCCTCTCCCCTGGGCTGCTCATCCTGCCTGTTCTGTCTGGAGGCAGGAATGCCAGGAGAATCGGAAGCACAGGCCCAGCGAAGGAGGGACGAGAAGCCACCCTCTAAAGGCCGCCTGCAGTCAGCTCTGCTTCCCAGCCCCTTGTTCCAGACGGGGCCTCCTCCCTGCTGTCGGTGCCGTGAGAAGCAACTCGAAGTGACGTTAAGGGAGGACCACAAGGTATTTTTGAGATACATCTGTGTGTCTCACACACTTCTCGGAAACCCAGCGAGGAGGTTTCCAAGGGGAAGCCTGGGGGCAAGGCGGGAGGGGAGGATGCTGGTCTGGAGGTGTCTGCCTGTGGCCGCCAGGGAAGGCTGGCGTGGGGATCCCCCCCTGCCCGCGGAAGAGGTGTGGGCTCCTCTGGGCCATGGGGCAGGCAGGGGTAGGTGAGGCAGGCTCAATTCTGCTGGTGGGGTGCTTGGGCACCGTGGGGGCTGCAGGCTGATGAGGGGTGGGGGAGTGAGAGAACCACCCTGGCCCCGGGAGGTGTTGGCTTCCAGGGTGGGAAGCAGGTGGTGGGATGCGCAGGTTCCGGGTATGTTTGGCAGAAGGGGCAGCGGAGGCTGCCCGGGTTCTGACCAGCCCTGGGCTGGGGCCTTCCACAGCCTGGGGCCTGGTGGGAGACTAGGACGCAGCCTCCATAGCAGCGTGGCCTCAGGCAGGCCTGTCCAGAGGGCAGCAGAGCCACTGGGCGCCTTGAGGGCCCTCTGGGGCTGGGACTGCCTGGACCGAGGCAGGTACGGCTCACTTCCTCACCCCAGAGGCCCACAGCCGGGAGCACCAAGGCATTGGGGAAACCCAGTGGGGTTAGTTTTTAATCCCCAGACCCCATCAGCTGCACCGAGGAACCTAGATAGCATTCTCGGGCTTCAGTGGGCGGGTTAGGAGGCTGGAGTGGGCTCTTGGGGGCCCCACTGCCTCTCCGAACAGGAAGCGAGGCCAGCGTCGGAGATTACAGGGCACCGGCCGGACACTCACACTGTTAGAGGCATTTAGTCTGGCAGGGGTGGGAGTGAGTGTGGCAGCGATGAAGGCTTTGAAAGTAGGGGCTTGAGGATGGCCAGGGAAGCTGCAAGGACTCAGGGGGTTATTTCTTTTGTTTTTGTACAGAAATCATACACACAAAACTTCACACTTCCTAACCAAAAAAAAAAATAATATATATATATATATAATATATATATCTCACTAATGTTAAGGAAAAGCGTCGGTTGTGCAAAAGTTCCCCTGTGTCCCTTCGTCCAGTGGGAGGCTCCCCGGGGCATGGGGATCTGCCAGCTGGGCTGCTTGAGCGCGCTTCCTCCCGGCCTCGTGGTCCAGAGCAGTGGTGGGCCGTGGAGGCAGAGGCCTTATCTGGACGTGTCCATGTTCTCCTCTTTAAAGTTACTGCAGTGCTCAATAACCTTGCTGGAGACAATGGGGGAAAGAAGATTGGAGGGTGGGCTTTCACTGGGGTGGGCTCAGCCCCTCCCAGCTAATCAGGCTGCTGGATTTGTTGGCAAATGTTAACCATCATGCTGACCCTGAATGAGATGATGTGTGCCAAGTGGCTGGCAGAGTGGCCGGCGTGTGCAGGGTACCCAGGAAATGGTACTTGTGGCCATGAATACCTTTAGCCCCCTGTCCTCCCCAGGCCTCCCCTTCCCATGTCTCAGCACTGAGGCATCTGTGGTTAGGGGCTTCCCTGAATCATCTTAGGCCTGACCCCCAAAACCTTCTGATCTTTTTCAGCAACATCATCCTTCACTTTTTCTTTGTCCACCCAGGCCTTTTTCTTCCCCCGAGTCTACTGGTGGTCCCCAAACTCATTGCACATGAGGTTCCCCCAGAGATCCTGACCCAGCAGGATCTGGGCAGGTCTGGGTAGGGCGGCTGTGCCTGCCCACGGACAGGGGCTCCACACCCTGAGGGGCAGGTCCCAGCACGTCCTCAGTCGACAGTCTCTCCCACTCTCTCTGGCCCTTGGGAACTGCTGTCAGGTGTCATCCTGAACCCTGGACAGCATTCCCATTCACACCAAGCCTCTGGGCTGGTGGTGGGAGTGGTGTTCACTGCAGCCTCTTTGTGCCAAAGAGGCGCACACTGCCTTTCAGGAGTTAAGGGATGCCTGGGTGGGACAGGACTTGTGGACTTCTCCTAAGCACCCTGCCCTCAGGCTGGCCAGCTCAGGGACACAGCTAGGTCCTACAGAGATTTCAAAGTGATTGGGGTAGGTTATGGGTCAGTCTTAGCCAGTGCTTCTCAAGTCTCCTGGAAGCTCTGTTGACAATGCATATTCCCAGGCCCACTGCCCAGACCCATTGGAAAAGAAAATCTAGCGTAGGGCCTGCACATTTTTAACAATCTTTTTAGGTGGTCCTTTGGGGAGATTAAGTTGGAGAACCACTCATTTTACCATTCTCAAACTCAGACAAATCTGTCAATTAAATGTTTAAAGTAGTGCCTTTTGCCAAAAATAACTGCAGAAACAGCCAGTGGGTCCTTCTCTGGGGAGACTCTGAACTCCAAGGGCCCCTCCACCCCACCCCACCCCACCCCACCCCACCAGGACACTTTCTATTCTACACTGTCTTTAGAACCCGTCCCCTTCTAGAAACGGATCCTGGAGGAAGCACGGTCGCTGCTGATGATCGCGACACGCAGCGCCCCTAAGGGTCTTTCTTGTGCACTGATGGGTGTGAGATTCCGGGAGATGATATTTTAGACCCGGAAGTGAAAACCACAGAGCAGCGGAAGGCCTGTGTCCAGGACCTTCACGTTCAGAAACTCATGCATTCTGCCCAATCTTAGAATGTATTTTACCACACTGTGTCCTTTCTTTAGTTGGAGTGTCTTTGGCCAAAAATAAGGACAAATTCTGTTCTGACTTGCTAATGCCCAGGGATGAGAGGACGGGATTTGCTGGGAATAAAGTAAAACAAAACTTACAAATGAGGGCAAGGATGCTCTGCTCAGAGCTGGACCGTCTAGTTCCCGACCACGCAGTGGCCATCACGACACTCAGGGAGGCCCCAGCTGGACATCAGTATGCTGTCCGCCTCCACTCTCAGCTCTGGGTTGCCCGTGGGAACGTCAGCCATTCCCAACCACGAGAGGGCCTGGCTGTGTGTCCTTGGCTCCCCCAGTCTAGGCTCCAGGCAGAAACACTGCCAGTCGCTCACCGGGCCATTTCCTTGGTCTCCTGCCGCGCGGTCGTCATCTTGATCATGTCCCTCAGGAGGGGCATCCCGCCTTCTTTGATCAGCAGAGGGCAGTACTTGTCCGCTGTGGGCAGGTAAGGGTAGACAGCACGTGACCAGGGCGGGACTTCTATCAGCCAGTGGCCCCCGAAACCCTCCCCTGCTCTGAGGACGGCCCTCCCAGAAGGGGAGATGAAGACCTGGGCCAGAGTGAGGGCAAGGCTGCAGGAGCCATGTTGGCCTAGCCCCAAGGCCAAGTTCCTGAGGCCACCTGGGGGAAGTGAGGGGTGAACCCCTTGGGAAAGGCTCTTCCCTTTGCTACATGGTGGCATTTCCCCCAAATGTCACCCAGTCCAGCCCCTTCTATTCTCTTAGAAGTGTTTGTAAAAACAAAAGCTTCCTAAGCGCTGCCCCTAGGGTGTCTTGATTCAACAGACCCAGGAACCTGTATTTATTTGTACTCTTTTTTTAATTTGTACTTTTAACAAAATATCTCCAGGTGATTCTGGGACCCACGAGGAGGAAACCACCAGGCCTGCCCACTGCGGGGCTTCATGGTTCACTCCCACAAAGAACATTCTAGGGCTCGGGATCCAGGGCTATATAGACACTCCAGAGAGAACACGGGCATTTCAGTGGCCTTCTAGCAGCTGTACAGTATAGTACAGTATACTGGAGCTATTATCATCTCCATTTAATGATGAAAGAGCTGAGGTGCAGAGAAATGAAGTAACCCACTCGAAGTCACTCGAGGGCCCTGTCAGAGAGTCCTGGCTCAGAGCTCTTCCCAGCTGCCACGCTGCCTCTCTGAGGTAAGGTGCTACTTTTTAGTAAGACTAACTTCAAGGAACAAAAAAAATTGGCTGAGCTGGTATGTGCCAAGTGCTCTTCTCGGCACTTTATATGTCTTATTTCACAGCAATCCTATGAGATAAGTACTATTAGCAGCCCATTTTAAATATGAGGAAAATGAGGCCCAGAGAGGTTGAGAAACCTGCTCAAAGTAGCACAGTCAGTCTTCCCCCAGGGCCTGCCCTCTTTTTTTTTCTGGTTTGTTTATAAATGTTTATTAAAATGGAAAGCTGTTTGCTCAGTCTCCCCCAAGAGCATCCATCTAGCTGCCTGTCACCTGGTAAGGTACATGACTGCTGCTGTCATAAATGCTTTTGGAATCTTCAGAATAACAACATATCTGCCTTTGCTTAAAAAAAAGTCCTTGTTCCATGCCTTGCAAGCCAACCCTCCTCTTTACACCTTTATATAAAAGGTCTCCAAAATGTTCACCCCAAGCAAGCTGTCCATGGATAAACACATATACGCAGGAGCAAAACAAGTTGGTCTGGACACATCAAAGTCTCAAGTCCACACCCTTCAACTTCCACCTAATTCTGCAGAGGGCCTGCGTCCTCATCCCCTCTGCCTGCCAGTTAACAGAGCAGGATCCAGGCACCAGGGCTCACCACTTTCCACTGGTTCTCTTTTCCCACCAACCTTATGAAGTAGGCATCATCACCACCATTTTACAGAGGAGAAAATCAAGCCCCAGAGAGGTTAAACTGCCTGCCCGAGATCACAGAGCTAGCAAAGCAGAGAACTAGGGGGCGAGCCTGGTCTGCACCAGAGCCTCTTAGTGCTGCACCCTCCTCCTCTCCCCAAAGGGCACTGCGCAGACTCAGCTCAGGCTCTTCTCAGGGAGGGTGGGACTCTCTCGGAGAAAATAAGTGAGAGCTGTTTTCAAGTTCTCTCCTGTCCTCTTGGATGTCTGGTTCCTCACGGGTTAGTTCTGGTTTGGGCTGGTCTTACCCTGCCTTACAGAAGGCATAGAGATTTTAATTTCTTATTTTTTTGGTTGCGTGGTACAGCAGGCAGAATCTCAGTTTCCCGACCAGGGATCGAACTCCTGCCCCCTGCAGTGGAAGCAGAGAGTCTTAACCACTGGACTGCCAGGGAAGTCATAGCATGGAGATATCAGACTATTCACTCATCTGAAGCAGGAAATATTAAGAAAGCTGCGTGTGTGGGGTCTCTGGATGGGCCGGCTCATCTGCCAGGCCTACTTCTGCTGATGAGGCAGGAGCTAGCCATGCTGCTGAGTGTCCCACTGATGCCAGAAAGCAGAGGGGGTGGGGGTGCAGACACCGACACCAGCTCTCACAGCGCTCCCACCCGGATCAACACCGATGAGAGAACAAGGGGCGAGCGGGAACTCACGGTAGACAGATACCAGGTTGTAGAGGGCCCAGGTGGCCCAGTGCTGGCTGACAGGTGAGATGCCCTGGGGAAGGAGGCGAAGAATTGGCTCAAATGACCTGCAGGAAGAAAAACCAAGGTTATTTTTGATGCTGGGCATTGGTGGGGTGCACTGGGGGTTCCTCCTCATTGAAGGGTCTCCTGGACCAACGATCAGCAGGATGGAAGGGACACCGTGGGGGCTGGACATATGGTCCTTCAACCCGCTTCAGGCTCCACAGAGACAGCTCCCTTGTGAGAGAGATCATGAGCATGAGGGAAGGAAGAGGAACACAGATCAGGTGGTGTAGAGACAGGGGACAGCGGCAGGGAGGAGAGCCCCCGCCTGGGCCGTGGAGCGGAGGATCCTGGGAAGGAGAAGAGATTGTGACTGCACTTCCCATCACGGCCATCTGGAGTCATGGTCCAAAAGCTTGCAAGATGTATGTGCGAGCCCCGGCTCCGCCGCCCCCCGCCCCCCCCCCAACCCTCTCCCCAGGCCATTGATTCCACTTCCTCTCTCCTCTGAATGGATGGTAACTGGAGCATGGGCAAAGCCACGAGCACAAGCCTGTTCCTCCCAACATGGGTTTTCAGCTTCAGTGTTAATCACTACACCATGGCCCAGGCGCACATAGAAAGTGACTCAGTTATACAATAGGAGAGGAGACCCATAGCTGCGACTGGAAATTCAATCACGTGATAGTAAGACTTGATGCCTGCTGGATGGAGGTAGTTAAATCTGTGCACAGAAAACTGCTGGAAGGAGAGAGGCTGGAATGTTAGGGGGATGCTCTTTTCAGGAATGAATGGTTTCTGTTTGTTTCCTGTTGTTTATGTATTTTCTCCTTTTTTTTTCCCTCTCCCACAGCTGAACATGGATTGAACATCTGTGAATGGCAGGCTTAGCATACACAGGTGTTGATGTGAGGAAAAAGGCACCAAGCTGAAGAGGTGAGGTATGCGCCTTTATGTGCACACCTCATGGACTACATGTGCACTCGCCATGGACCACACCTCAGTTAGAAAGACCCAACTCAGGACTAGAAGGGCAAGGAGCACTGACCAGGCCTCGTTAGGGAGGAGCGGCCTGTTCCAGCACTGACCCCACATCCACAGCCCCCGCACCTGTAATTGATGTTTCTCCGTGAGTTGATGTCCCAGCTCTGGATGGCTGCCCACATGCGCTCCTCCACCTCCTCCCGCTGGGGTTCACAGATGCCCCAGGCCTCAGGCCCATCAAACATGATGTGGGAGAGGACGCCGCAGGCGTTGTAGGAAACCTCAATTCCATCTGCCTTACTCTCCAGCAGGTTGCTGCCAGGAAGGAAGAAAAATGGAGTCCAGATCCCCAAGGCCCACTTCAGATACCGGCTGCCGGACTCCAACTCAGATTAGATGCCAGAGGGACTACTGATTTCTTTATCACTTATTATCCACACCCAGATGGCAGTTTTTTTTTTGGCTGTGCTGCACACCTAGCAGGATCTTAGTTCCCTGGCCAGGACTTGAACCCGGGCCCTTGAGAGTGAAAGTGCTGAGTCTTAACCACTCAAGTGCCAGGGAACTTCCCATGACTTCTTTTTCATTAAAAAAAATTTTTTTTGGCCATGCTGTGTGGCATGCAGTATCTTAGTTCCCTGAACCAGGGATCGAACCCCGACCCCCTGCATTGGAAGCGTGGAGTTCTAACCACTGGACTGCGAGGGAAGCCTCCCCCAGATGACTTCTAAAGGGACTCTGAGGTCATTTAAGATAACATATCGCTACAAGGGGACCATTTATGGAGGGTTGAAAGGATAAAAAACTGCACCATAGAGTGAAGGTGACATCCTAACAGAAAACTAGGCTGATAGCAGTTGTTACAATTGAGCACTGACTAGAGCTCTGAGCATCCTGGCAGCCAAGGCGAGAAGAGAAAGGCGAAAAGTACCAACCTGAAGACACTGATGAACTGGGAAGTCATTAGCTGGGGCCGTAGCTCCTTCACCTCTGCCACGTTCCCCAGCAGTCCCAGCATATTCCGATGCAGCTCCTGCTTCTCCGGGAACTCCTGGCAAGATAAGAGCCACTGGGGTTAGAGCAGTGAGTACCTGATTCGTGTCCGATGCTGGTAACTCACTCACCGGAGTGAGTAACTGATTTGTGTCTGATGCTGGTAACTGGAAGCTTTACGAGCATCTGTCCGGCCATTTCTACTGGACAAAGACAGGGTGCAATTTGCTGCCCTCCTACCGCCCAGTACACCTAGGACAGTGCTGGGAACCCACTACAAGGGGTTAAAATAGTAGGGCTCCATGCCACAAACTCAAAGGCTGAGTGTGCAGATCTGACCTATAAAATTATGAATGGGACAAACATGATTCTATTTACCAAAACTCAAAATATTAAGCTTGAGGGAATCCTTTTGGAAACTACAGCAAGAAAATAAAGAATGAGTTTTAGGATGAACTGGTCATCCTACTGGACAGAATTCTGTCCAGTAGACACCCCAATGGATTCTGGTCAGACCTGGGCAGTTTGAACGACCACGCTGAGAAGAACCGGTTTGGGTTTTTCCTTGGAGTGTGTGCTGCGTGTTAAGTCACTTCAGTCGTGTCCGACTCTGCAACCCCATGGACTGTAACCCACCAGGCTCCTCTGTCCGTGGAATCCTCCAGGCAAGAATACTGGAGTGGGTTGCTATTTCCTCCTCCAGGGGATCCTCCCAACCCAGGGACCAAACCCATTTCTTTTGTCTCCTACTTTGGCAGGCGGGTTCTTTACCACTAGCGCCACCTGGGAATTCCCTTGGAGGGAGGGCTCCAAGAGAGGCCCAGCCAGGCCATCTGGGTCAGGGAAGACCTCCAGAGCACATCCTGGGCTGGTGGGTCTGAGTGGACCCCACTGCCCTTCCATGGGAACCACAGGGAGAGGGTGGCTGGGGGACCTGGGGTCAGAGGAGAGGCCGCATGGGGGTCCGGCTGCTGCTGGAGAGGCGCTACCTTCAGGCAGTCCAGGAAGAGCTTCATGCCGTTGAAGTTGAGGAACATCTCGCAGTTGTCGGGCGTCTCATCCGTGATGTTCCACAGGGCGCTCCAGGAGAACTCCATCACCTGGTCGCACTGAGGCGGGGAGGGGGCTCAGCACAGGTGCGCCGGGGGGCACCCGGTGGGGGGTCCCCGGACAGAGGCGCACACCCCCCAGGGCGAACCAGTCCCCTCTCAGCCGAGGGGAGGGGCAGGTGGCTCCATGAAGACTTGACTTACTATCTTGTCCAGCAGCTTCTTCTGAATCAGCTTCAGCATGGTCTGTGGGCAGAAAAGAAAACTTGATGGGGGGTGGCGGGAGGGCCAGGGCTTCAAGAGCTACCGTGTCCTCCGAGAAAAGATGGAGGGAGAAGTCAGCTTCCCCATTCCTGTTCCTGACGAGACTACATCTGCCTCTCTAGGCACTACCCTGGGGACCCAGTGGTTGGGAATCCGCCTTCCAATGCAGGGGACGTGGCTTCCATCCTTGGCTGAGGAACTAAGATCCCATACGCTGCAGGGCGACTAAGCCCAAGTACCACAACCACTGAGCCTGCCGCAGCTAGGAACTGACACAGCCAATTAAATACATAAATATTTCAAAAAAACAAAAAAATCCTGCCTCTCTATTTGGGAGGCTGTTGGAAGAAGTGAGACCCACAGACCCGGTACTCAGCATTAGGAGGCCTGGCTCAACCTTGACCCGCCTGGCTTTGGGCACAGCCCTCCCACCCTGTGGACTTCAGCCTCCCCAGCGATGACTGAAAGGAGATTGGAGGTGCCTCCCTCATTCTTCCCTTCCTTTCTCCAGCAGATATTGATGATCTCCCCCATTGTGCACCAGGCCCTGTGCTAGGAAGTGCTGGGGACAGGATGATGGAAGGATGTAGCATGGTGTCTCCCACCCAGGGTGGAGGCTGACGTTAAACAGCTAGCCCCTCAGATACTTCCTTAATCCCAGCTGCAAAGACGTAACAGGGGCACCTGGTCTGAGCAGGCAGGAGTGACTCGTATAGTGGGACCTCCCGGGACAATGGAGGGGCTGGGAGAGGATGACAGAGAGTTCTAGGTGGAGGAACTCTAGGGTCAGAAGCAACATTCACTGTTAGGATGTGAATCCCAAATCCACCCTTTTGGCAGGGGGGTCTGGAAGAGAGAGGGAGGAAGGAGGGAAGGGCAGCCCCCTGCTGCACGCACCACGACAAAGCCCATCTTGCCCACGGCCTCCTTGTGGTCATTGTCCACCTGGCAGACCAGCGCATTGCACAGGTGCACGGCGATGCGCTGGATCGACTCGTCCTGCCTCGTGGGGTTGAGGATGCTGAGCAGGAGCTCGTTGACGCGGCGGTACTGGAACTCCAGCTCCTCCGGGATGCTGAAGTTACAGAGAGTCAGGCAGCAGTTCCGCTGGACCTGGGTGAGGCCAGGAGACAAGTGGAGCACAGTCAGGGGTGGCCCTGGAAGCTGGAACTGAGAGTCTCTCTAGAAGTGTGGGGTCCCAGAGCTGTGGCAATCCAGGAAGGCTTTCTGGAAGGAGACTAAGAGGCCATTTATTTTTTTTAACATGAAAAAAAAAGTGAACTATAATATACAGAGTAGAGGGCATGAAATATCAAGGTATAGTTTTGCAAGTAATTATAAAGCAAACAAACTCTTCAACAACCATGGAACCACCATCTGTGTCAGGAAAACGGACACTGATCAAGAAGTCCCCGTGTGTCCCTTCCTGATCGTAAGCCCTCTCCCTGAGAGACCGCCCTATACCGGCCTTTCCATTTGAAAGATTCTCCAGCAACTTGCGGCTTATGTTCCACTGCAGCTTTGCAAGATCAACCATGTTGTCATTAGTAGCTGAGATGCATTTATCTTTTTTTTCATTTGCAGTGTAGAATTCCAACTGATTCATCCAACCCACTGCTGGTGGACATTTGGGTAGGCTTCGGTGTTTGGTTTCTTCAAGGCAGCCATGTGTGTGGGCTCCTCCAGGGCCACCCACGAGTGGGGTGGAGCATCTGGGTGACAAGGTGTGCATGTCTTTGGCTTTACCAGGTAACTCCAGAATGTTCTCACGGTCCTGTACCAGTTTACACTCCCCCCAGCAGCACAGGAAAGTTCCAGTTGCTTCACGCCCTTTTTGTGTTATCTGTGGGTTATTTTTTTTTATTTTCATAGTATTCTTGGCACATTTTCCTCATAATTTAACTTCCCTCCATCCTTTCTCATTAGATATTGGAAGTTCACCACACTTCATCACTTACATAAATTAGAGAATATTACCAACCTGGGCTTGATCCCTGGGTCGGGAAGATCCCCTGGAGAAGGGAATGGCCACCCACTCCAGTATTCTTGCCTGGAGAATTCCATGGACAGAGGAGCCTGGTGGGCTCTAGTCCACAGGGTTGCAGAGTCAGAAAAGACTGAGTACTAACACTGCCAAACCCTTGTTAACTCTGTCCTTCCCCCCATAATATACACACATTTTGTAATTTGGGGAAAAATTATTTTAAATTATAGAAGCAAGACTTACTGTGAAACATTCAAATAACATTATCTGAGCAGAAAGTGAAAGTCCCTTTATTCTTCAGAAGTAATCCCTATTAAAAGTTTGGTGCACAACCATCAAGATTTCTCTACCATGAAAATACAAATATGGGGAGGGGAAGAGCAAAAAGAGGTTTTATCCACATTGGTCCAGAACCTCTCTTCACTTGTCCACCCACAGGGTCATCCATGTTTCCATGTTAGGATGTACAGATTTACCACCATATCCCATAATGTGAGTGGATCTTATACTACTTTGCAGGGCCAGGCCCCTATTGTTGAAAGCTTTTGGTTTCCTCTGACTTCTATGTATCAAAAAGGGAAAATGTATATATATTTTTCGTTTATGAATATCTCTTAACTGTGGAATACCTAGGCCAAAAGGTCAGTGCACTTACAGTTTTGGCAGGTTCTGCCGATTGCCCCATGAAGAGGCTATCCGATTCATACCTCACCAATGGAAAACGGAACGTGTTCTTCCCCTGGCCTTCGTCAATGGGTATCATCAATCTCCCCAGTCAAAAAGTGGTTTTTATTAATTTCTATTTCTTATTAATTTCTATTTCTTTGAATGAGTTTATTAATTTGCAAGTCTTCAACTAGCATTCTTTTTTCTTAAAAAAAAAAAAAAGACACCCCTGGGACCTCCTTGGTGATCCAGTGATTAATTTGTGCTTCCAATGGAGGACACAGGTTCAGTCCCTGGTTGAGGAACTGAGATTCCACATGCTGCATAGCACAGCCAAGGGGAAAAAAAAAAAACAAACCCTTTTACCTGATGATAAAATCTATCTCAACAAAGGAAAAAGTTGCTCTCAAGTCTGGAGCTGGGCACCAGTGGGAAAGGGGGCCTCCTCACTCCTGCAGAGGTTGCATCCCCACCAGAGCCTTTCTGGAGGACAATGCAAGAATATATACCAAATGCTTTAAAAATACATAGACCCACCATTCCAGCAGTTCTTTTAGACAAACCTCATAACAAGCATGGCTTACATGTATTCAGCAAAGCCTGATTTGAAAGAGCAAAACATGGGGACTTCCCTGGTGGTTCAGTGGGTAAGACTCTGAGTTCCCAATACAGGGGACCTGGGTTCAATCCCTGGTCAGGGAACTAAATCCCGCATACTACAAATAAGATCCCGCTTAATCACAACTAAGAGCTGGCACATTCGAATTAAAAAAAAAAAAGAAATAGCAAAACGTGAAAAGTAACCTAAAATGTTCAACTGTGGGGCTGACTCAGTCAGTGCAGCCCACGTACTCGGGGGAGCCCCTCTGACTGTTCCGTGGGGATGGGGCTTGGCCACGGCCTCCAAGTCCCCAACAGAATCAGCACCAGGGCGGCCTCTCTCTGGGGGAGGCGCTGCACACAGTGCTGACATCAACAATTAGGAAGCTGAACTGTTAAAACCAGCTGCCCAGGGGGAGGAGCCCCAGGATTGGCACTTTCACTTTCTAGTTAGTCTTAAACATTTTCTGTTACTTAAATTTGTTTTCTAAGTATTAGGGAGCTCACTTTTTGCCGCCAGAAAAGAAACATGACTTTTCAAATTTTTTTGTTAAGTGTTTGTTGATATGGGAGATATTCACATTCACAAGATGCTGTTGAAATGAAAACCCATGTTACAAAACACAGGACGCACAGGATGGTCCTGTTTACTCAATAATTATGCACAGACTAAAAGCCAGAAGGATATTAATGGTGGCTATCTCTGTGTGCTGAAATTATGGCTTTTTTCCCCCCTTTATACCCATAATTTTAATTTTTCTCCAGTAAAAATTTGATTACTTTTATAACAAAAGCAGCTATTAAAAAAAACAAACAAACCCACCCCAGCAGAGCATTACTGGGAAGAAGGGCTAAGAACAAGCAGGAGCAAAGGCCCGGGGCCCCTGGGGGAGGGCGGGGTGGGAGACGGAAGGTTGGGTGGGGCCAGATCAGGGGGCCCTGAATGCCTGGTCCCAGAGTCTGGGAGGGATGCCCCGGGAAAGGGGGCGTTCGGAGGGGGCGGGACAGAGCCAGGAGAGAAAGGGGGAGAGCAAGCATGGTACCCGTGGGGATCGGCGAGGCCGGGACACAGGGCGAGGGGCCAGGGTGGGCAGTGGGCAGGGGCTCACCGTCACCTCCTGGTAGGATTCCATGCCATTCAGCACCACCTGGATGACCTGCCGGCGCAGCTTGACGCTCTGCTCTGAGCGGTACTCGGAATTGGTCAGGTAGAAGAGGGCAGCGCTGCCGGTCACCTGGATGTTCTTGTCATACTTGTGGCACTTGAGGGCCGTGATGACCAGCTGTACCAAGACACAGGGCCGGGGGTTGGCTGGGCCTGCTGCCGGCGTGCAGGGTCAGGCCTGGGGCGGGGTGCGGGGGCTTGGACAGGTCCTCTGGGGCAGAGCTCAGCCCAATCCTGCTCCCCGAGGGCAGGAGTCGGGGTTGGGGGGCAGAAACTGGGGTCAACCATGGTCCTGCGGCAGGGTCAGTGCTGGGCCAAGTGAGGTGCTGAGAGATGAAGTTGCGGTTCGGGGGGTGGGATGGCCGGTGTCCTGGGAAAGAGGAGGGGGGTGGTTGAGGAGGGGATGGTGGGGAATGAACTAGAGCCCCTCGGAGGGCCCTCCAGGGTTGGTGCTGACCTTCAGGGCCCGCAGAAGCTGGTTGCAGCGTTCAATGCGTGCGATGTCGAAAAGCAGGTTGATGGCCCGTGAGGTGATCTCTGGCCGGTGCTCCGTGTAGGCCTCGATGGCGTTCAATACCTGCTCCTCGTTTTTGTCACCACTCACCTGGAGATGGCCCATGCTCAGAACGTCCCGGAAGTGGCCGAGGGGTGGGATGCCTGATCCTAATTCCATCTCTAACCCCAGGGTGGACACCCCCTCCCTTGTCCCGGGGCGCCCTGGTCCTCCCCTTCCTGTGCCCCCCTCTCACTTTGTAGGCCGGAATGTGCGTCAGGCGGCACAGGGAGGTCTCGAAGAGCCCAAGGAACTGCAGTGGCCTCTTCAGGGCCCGGAAAGGCATGATGCTGCTCTTGGAAGGCTCGATGCTGAGGGGAGAGGGAGCTGGAATCAGTGGTGTGGGACCTGCGGCTGCCCTGGATTCTGCACAAAGGAGAGCCCCTCCCTGGGGGTGGCAAAGCACATTTCCTTTGGGCCCTCTGCTAGGCCCTCTAGCCTTGTCTGTTTTTTATTTTAAAGGCAGTAGGGGACTTCCCTGGTGGTCTAGTGTTTAAGATTCTGTGCTTCCACTGCAGGGGGCACGGGTTTGATCCCTGGTCGGGGAACTAAGATCCTACGTGTCTCATGGTATGGTCAAAAAAAAAAAAAGGCAGGGGACAGACATAGACCCCACCTCTTGATGGGAGGGTGACAAGGTCACATTGTAGAGAACATGTGGGATGGGAGATAACTGTTGCAGCCAATCCTGCCTGCTGTTCCAGGGAGGGCGTATCACCTTTAGGTTCCCTCAACAGCCATGAATGGACATGCCCATCAACCAGACTCCACTCCAGTTCAGGTTGGGGGGAGGGTTAAGACCAATGACAGTAACAGGGAGCGGACATATGTATACATATAGCTGATTCACTTTGTTGTATAGCAGAAACTAACCCAACAGTGTAAAGCAATTATACTCCAATTAAAAAAAAACACCAGGGACTTCCCTAGTGATCTAGTGGTTAAGAATCTGCCTTGCAGTGCAGGGCAGATGGGTTCGATCCCTGGTTGGGGAACTAAGATCCCCCATGCCTAGATGTAGCACATGCCCAGACCCAACACAGCCAGATAAATAAATAAATATTAAAAAAAAAAAAAGACCAAAGATAGCTAGAGGGAGGTCTGAATCAGCTCTCTCACCCGACCAACCCAGGGTCCAGCCTGTTAGCAGTAACACCTAATGAATGGTGGGTATGCTGGTCTCCCATGAACACCACCACACGGCTCAGACTGTCTGAGTGTTATAACCTCCCAGTCACTCCCCGTGCTCATAACTCCAGCCTTTGCACATGCTGTTCCCTCTGCCAGAGCGCCGTGGTAAACATCTTCTTCCGGCAAACCCAAGAGTGAGCTTTCGGCACAGCCTGGATGCCGTGCCTCCTCCTCCTTCCTTCTGATCCTCAGGGCCACTCCGGAGCCCCGTGTTGCCCCTACCACAGCCCCAGTGATGACCTGCCTGTCCCACTAGCTCACACCCACACGAGAGGGCCTGATTTGTTTCTTCCTCATTAGCACAGCGGTTGGCCCAGGGGCGCCTGGTCAACGCTTGTTGGATGACACCCGCTCGAAAACAGGGCAGGTGGGGCCCCACCTGGTCTGTCCCGCTTCCTCATCCATCTTGGAGATGCTGCAGTTCTCCAGAATCATGTGGCCGGAGATGTCCAAGGACATCAGGTTCCCCAGCTTCTGCACAAAGAGGCTCAGCACCTTGCGAGTCAGCTTGAACTTGTAATAGCTGGAGAGGCGGTCTCGGGAGATGTCCAGGTGTCTGGAGGTTGGGGCAAGGGGGTCATGTGTCAGGATCTGGACACAGACTGGGCCTGCCTTGTAGACTCCTGCTGCTTCAGTCAGAGGCCCCTGCTACAGCTGACCCAGGCGCCCTGAACAGCCCCGATCCAGCCAGAACAGGGGTTGTAAAGCATGGGACTGTCTCTTCTAGCCCCACGTGCTACCTGGCTGGCAGGTCAGGGAACTTCTGGGACTGCCGACCCCCACCTCCGTGCCCCAACCCCGCAAGCTCAGAGCTCACCGCAGCTTGTGCAGCTGGACGATGATGCGGATGTGGTCATCCGACAGGTCCATGTTGTAGAGCACGAGGGACACCAGACTGTCTTTCCACTGGGTGAGGAAGGCTGCGTCGCTCGTCTGGATGCCCGAGAGGTCCAAGGCGGCCAGCGAGTTGAGGGGCCGCAGCAGGGACTCCACAGGGACCCCATCAATCATGCGGCCCAGATTGAGGAAGCGCAGGCGGCTGAAGCCCTCGAAGGTGAAATCCTTGACCAGCACCTGGCAGGTGGGGTTGACAAGGCACTCGTCTTCGCAGCCCCCGGGGTTCTCCTCCTCGTAGAAGATGTTCGCACAGCCGAAAAGGCTCAGGGACACCAGGGTGTGGCTGAAGCTCCTTAGAGTCTGCAGGCTCTTGGCGGACAGCTTCTCGCAGTTGGTCAGGTACAGCTCCACCAGGTCCTGGCGGCGGGTACAGCCCCGTCATCACCTCCGCCCACCCCTACCCTGGCCCTGGGCCTGGCCCTGGGCCACAGGTGGGATTGGGGAGGGGTCTGCTCAATAGGGGGCTTCCCTGGCGGCTTAGTGGCAATCTGCCTGCAGAGCAGGAGCTGCAGGAGATGAGGGTTTGATCCCTGAATTGGGAAGATCCCCTGGAGGAGGGCATGGCTACCTGCTCCAGGATTCTTGCCTGGGAGAATCCCATGGACAGAGAAGTCGGGCGGGCTACAGTCCATGGGGTCACAAAGAGTCAGACATGACTTAGCGAGTACACACACATGCGCTGCACAATAAGAAGGGCGCTGGCGGGGCCTTGGGATTCCTGCTGCGACTCCCTGCCTAACTGTCTTGGGGCGGCCTCCTGTGGCCATGCCCGGGGCCTGTATGACTGGGTCTCACCTGCTTGCGAATGGCCTCCAGGTCCTGGTCTTGCACCAGGTCCTCGCGGAGGTGGATGCGGGTGAGGCGGGTGCTACGGGGGTCAGAGAAGAGGCTGAAGAAGCTCTCGTGCGGCTCAAAGTTGCAGGCGGCGTTGACCAGCTCCACGTACCTGGGAGGGAAGGAAGCCTGGTTCAGGGCAGGGCCCCTCGCCCTCCCTTCAAGGCCCAGCACAAGCCTCCCCTGCCAAGACTTCCCTGATCATCCCAGCAGCAACCTCCATCTCCTCCTCCTCATAGTACCTGGCTGGATCCTGAGCACCTGACTGGTGAGTTTAAGGATGGACCCAGGAGTCCAAAAGTAAACTAACTGGTGATGAAGGGCCTCTTATCACTGGCAAATCCCAAGCTCTTCCCCTCTAAACTGTAGACACTTCTGTAACAAACACACACGTCCACACTCCCCGTTTTCTTTTTAAGCCAGCTTCTGGTTCCTTGATCAGCCCCTCCCAGGACCCCATCCAACAGCAAGACTGAGCCGAGGCGTCTGGAGCTCTGAGCTGGGTACAGGGCAAGCACTCAGTAATAGTTCTGCTGAGATACCAGTGGAGGCAAGAATCCTGGCCTGGTTGGGAAAAGCTGTGGAGTCAAAAACTCTAGAATCTAAATCCTGGATTGGATGTTCACTACCTGGGCAACTTCACACAAGTAAGTGAACTTCCCCAGACCTCAGCGCCTTCATCTGTAAAATGGACACAACTTTGGTCTGCAGTGTCTAATCTAGTGCCCAATCCACATCAGATACTCAGAACATTTTTACAAGCTGGGCTCTTGGGTCACACACAGATTCCCACTTTTACAGGCAACTTTCTGGGCTAGCCATTTCCCTCTGGGTAACCTGGGTTGAACCCCAAGCAGTCAGGCATAGACACTACTCTTCTAGGAGTCTCTACTAGTGGGGAGTCCCTTGCAGAAGCCACAGAGAGGGCTTCTGAATGATCTCATCCCTGTTGAGGGGTCAAGCAGTCAGGCACTGGTGCGTAAACATGTAATAAATGTTCAGGTTCACACAGAGACATGTGTGCACAGACACATGTACACACACATGCATGGATACACGTGCACACACACACACACACACACACACACAGGACAGCACGCAACTCCTTCATTTACATAAGAAGTTTCTACATTCTCTTAATGCAAACCGGCAGTTTCACACTCAAACCTGTGCACCAGAAACCCACGTGTGGGCACATACATTCCTTCACGAGTGCATACCACCACACACATACCAACATGTACAATTAGAACTTGATGGACACAGACAGGCCGCTGCTCTCCTGCACCCATGGATAGCCACGTGTGTGCACACCCCCAAGGGGGCACACTCAGGGCTCCCAACCTCTCCCTACACACCCATGCTGAGGCTCGGGCCCTGCCCCAGCCCCGCGCCTGCTCACTCGTTGACGAGCCGGTCACAGATCTCGCTGGGCAGGAAGATGTCTGGATGCAGCCGCAGGGTCTCCTTGTCCAGCAGGTAGCCCAAGGTGCCGTCCAGGTTGCGCAGGCAGAAGTCGGTGCAGAGGGCCATCAGGGACTCGGGGGTGTCAGACGCCATGCTGGGAGCCGGCAGGTGGGCCACACTGGGACAGGGGCCCCCAGGGGCAACTGTGACGCCCTGACACTCACAGAATCATTGGCAGAGCCGTGGCCTGGGGAAGGAGAAAGCAGCTAAGTGAGACACGGGCAAGGGCCGGGACCCCAGCTGCCCTAGGTCCGTCTGCTGTCTGAGTAGTCAAGCTGAGGTCCTGGATGGCACATACAAATTGAGCAGTTTAGGGACTTCCCTGGTGGTTCAGTGACTGAAAATTTGTCCTCCAATGCAGGGGATACAGGTTCGATCCCTGGTCAGGCAACTAAGATCCCACAAGCTGTGGAGCAACTGAGCCCATCTGCCAAACTATTGAGCCTGTGCTCTTGAGGTCGCAACAAGAGAGAGGCCTGCGCGCCACCATGAAGACCCAATGTAGCCAAATAAATAATCAAAAATTAAAAACAAAAAACCAAATTCAGCAGCTTAGCAGGGTCAGGGCCCAGGACTCCTGACTCCTCCCTCCCCTGCACCCCACCATGGCCCACTCTGATGTGCTACCATCTACACGTGATTTGACCTGTGCAAAGAGCAGGGAGTCTTGTCGGAGCGTCTCTGTGACTTCTCAAAGTCTTCGGGCCGATGTCTGTGTTGGGGACCCAGCGCTTGGGTGGGGCTGGCAGAGGCCTTTGCCAACTGCTACACTGGGGTGTCCGCTGCTGTGTCACCTACCCTGTCTAGAGCTGTCACGGTGGGGACATGTGGTGTGTGCCAGGATTTAACAGACAGGGCATCACCGCATCTCACCGGATACGATTTGCAATGAGGGCTCCTCCCAGGGGAAATGAAGATACATGACCACAGAGAAGCTGTACATTAATGTTCAGCGTGGTATGATCCCAAAGCATCAAAAATGGAAACAACTCAAATGCCCATCAACTGACGAATGGATAGACAAAAACATGGTATAACCATGCCATGGAATCTTACTCAGAGGTAACGGGAACGTGGTGTGCACGCTACAACACTGCACCTTGAAAATGTTATGCTAAGTGGAAGAAACCAATCACAAAAGGCCACCTATTGTATAATTTCATTTGCATGAAATGTTTGGCCAAACTGGCAAACCCACAGAGACAGGATAGATTAGTGGTTGCCTGAGACTGGGAGGCTGGGGGGATGGTGCAGGGAAATGGGGAGTGACTGCTAAGGGCTGTGGATTTCTTTTTGGGGTGAAGAAAAATGTTCTAAAATTGACCCTGGTGACGGTTGCACAACTCTGTGAATAGACCCAAAACCCACTGAATGATTTACTTTAAACAGATGAACTGGATGGCATGGGAATCACACAGCTCAATAAAACTGTTATTAAAAAAGCAAGGTCTCATCAGACAGAGAAACACAAATGCCATATGACATCACTCACATGCGGAATTTAAAAAATAGAACGAACTAGTGAATATAACAAAAGAGAAACAGACTCACATAGAGAACAAACTAGTGGTTACCAGTGGGGAGAGGGAAGGGGAGGGACGAGATGGGGTTAGGCGTGTAAGAGGTACAAACTATCAGGTGTAAAATAAATAGTGTATAAGGACATATTGTTCCAACGTAGGGAATATAGCCAATATTTCACAGTAACTCTAAAAAAGTGTAACCTTTAAAAATTGTGAATAAGTATGTTATACACCTGTAACATTAACTATACCTCAATTAAGAAAAAAAAAAGCGGGGACTTTCCTGGAGGTCCAGTGGTGAGTACTCCATGCCTTCACTGTAAGGGCCCAGGGTTCAATCCCTGGTCAGGGAACTAAGATCCCACAAGTTGTGTAGTGTGGCAAAAAAATAAATAAAATAAAAATGAGGTATAGTGAGGGAGTTTGGGATGGACATGTACACACTGTTATATTTAAGATGGATAATCAACAAGGGCCTACTGCATGGCACAGGGAACTCTGCTCAATGTTATGTGGCAGCCTGGATGGAAGGGGAGTTTGGGAGACAATGGACACATGCATATGTACGGCTGAGTCCCTTTGCTGTCCACCTGAAGTTATCACAATGTTGTTAACTTGCTGTAGTCCAAAACAAAGTAAAAAGTTTAATAAAAAAAAAATAACAGCGAAGTCTCTGAGAATCTTCATGATCTTGAGGTAGGTAAAGTTTTCTTAAAAGGACTCATAAGATAAAGACAATAAACTGATATGCACTGAAGTGAAGAACCTTCATTCATACATACACGAAAATTAATTTGAGATAGACCACAGACCATGTGAAAGGTAAAACAAATAGATTTCTAGAAAAAACATAGGAGTATATCTTTATGATTTTAGAGTAGCAATCATTTCTTAAATAGGTCACCAAAAAAAAAAATCTATAAAGAGAAACTGACAAATTGGACTGCCTCAAAATTAAGACTCTTTTCATCCAAAGGTACCATTAAGACAGAGAAAAGACAAGTCACAAACTAGAAGATGTTTCCAATAATATATCCAACAAAAGACTTGTATTCAGAATATATAAAAACTTATACAGATCAGGACACAGAATCCAATTAAAAAACAGACAAAACAAACAAACAAACAAAAAAACAGGTAAAGGCCCTGAACAGGCCTTTCATAAAGGATAAGGAAACAAACAATAAACATAAGGAAAAGGAAAACCACAATGAGATACCATTTTGCAGCCATCAGAACAGCTCCACTGGAAACAACAAAACAGGCAACACCGAGCCTGAGTGAAGCTATGAAAAAAAAAGAAGCTATGGAACAAGAGGAGGCCACCCACACTGCTGGTGGGAGTGGGAACTGGCGTGAACTGGGAGTGTAACTAGAATACTCTGAGATGCTATTAAAGCTGAACACACACACGCGGTCAGTGGTCAGCAGCCCCACTGCCAGGCATACACCCACCAGCAAGGCATGTGAATGTTCATGGAAAGACACAGACAGAATGTCCACAGCAGCACCATCCCTAACAGGACAGAAGTTCAATGTCCAGACATGAGAATAAAGATTACGGTTGACTCACCAATGCAACACTACACAGCAATAAGAATGCATCACCTCTCAAACAGCCTGGATGAGCCTCATAATGCTGAGTGAAAGGAGCCAGACGCAGAAGAGTGTATACTCATACACGGAGTGAACCCACTTATGTTTTACTTCCTTATGTTAAAAAACAAGATAATCTGAGAATTAAATCCCTGGTGGTCCAGTGGTTAGGACTCCACACTTCCACTGCAGGGGGCACAGGTTCCATCCCTGGTTGGGGAACTAAGGTCTTGCATGCCATGTGACATGGCCAAAAGGAAAAAAAAAAATTTTTTTTTAAAAGAAGGAAAATCTAATCTGTGGTAGCAGAAGTCAGGACTGTGGTTATTTTGGGGGTTTGGCTGGGTGCTGAGAAGCTTCCAGTCCCTTATCTGAGTGCTGGGCATACAGGTGTGTGCACTTTGTCAATATTCAGAGAGCTGTCTATTACGACATGTGCACTTCTAAAAATGTATATTGCAATTCAACAAAAAAGAAAATGGCCTGGACACCAAAGAAGTCCACATTTAAAAGGGACTGGGGGTCCACGTAAGTGATATTCCAACTGACTATGCATCGTCAGCTACCGCAAGTGGCTAGTGAAACTGAAGTAGCTCAGTCGTGTCCAACTCTTTTCGACCCCGTGGACTGTAGCCTACCAGGCTCCTTCCTCCATGGGATTTTCCAGGCAAGAATACTGGAGTGGGTTGCCATTTCCTTTTCCAGGGGATCTTCCTGACCCAGGAATCAAACCCGGGTCTCCCGCATTGCAGGCAGATGCTTTAACCTCTGAGCACCAGGGAAAAGAGAGAATGAAAACTGAATCTTCAACTCCAAGTGGAGTGAATAAGACAGGTAACAATCAACCATTTACAGACCCAAGGACAGTCGGGAATTAGTCCCAAACCATTTTCCTATGACAGTCTACATCAGAAATGGGAGAGAAAGGGACTTCCCTGGTGATCCAATGGCTAGGACTCTGAGATCCCAATGCAGGGGGCCCTGGTTTAATCCCTGGCCAAGGAACTAGATCCCATATGACGCAACTAAAAATCCTACATGCTGCAAGGAAGATGGAAGATTCTGTGTGTCGCAACTAAGACTCGGAGCAGCCAAATAAACATAGATCAAAAAGAAGTAGGGGCGGGGGAATAGGCAAAATGAATCTATGGTGTTAGAAGTCAGGGTGGTGATTACCTTTGCAGGAGGCAGTAATCAGAAAGTGGCAGGGGTCTCTGGGTGGGCTGGGACAGGTATGTACACTTGTGGAAATTCAAACTGTCTGCTCAGGCTCTGGGCGCCTGTCCTAGTCTATAGTGTCCTTCAATAGATTTTGCTTTTTTTCAAGTGAAGGCTCTGTGGTTAGACAGAGCCATGTTTCTTTTCTTTTTTTTAGAGCCATGTTTCAATTCAGTTCCACAGTTCACTTGTAAATTATTTAACCTCTCTGGTCCTCAGTTCCCTCATCTGGAAAATGGGGAGAGCAATCCCCACTTCACAAGATTGTTGGGAAAAATGCCTCATCTCAGGCGTGACAGGTCTCAGTGCACAACAACGGGTGGTCATGACCCCACCTTACAGGTGAGGAAACTCCGGCTCAGAGAGAGGGGCTGCTCTGTCCAAACTGGGATGGGAACCTCATCTCTTGGAGGGTTCTGCAGGGGTCGAGGCCCCAGCATCACCCCTGGCTTCTTGGAGCCTCTGCATCCGCATTTGAGGCTTCTAGGCTGCTCGGGAAACTGAGTGGGCGGCCACAGAACACTGTGCCCCTTGGAACGGCCAGTTCTAGGTTCTGGCGCCACTGGTGACTGTGCTCTAAGAGCTCTGGAGCCAGGCCAACCCAGCTTCCAGTCTCAGCCCCGCTGCCTGAGAGCTGGTGAACTTGGACAAGTGTCTTCACTTCTCTGTGCCTCAGTTTCTTCTCTGAAACAGAGAACACCGAGTGCAGATAACACAGAAGAATATAGAAAGGGCTTAGCATGGTACCCAGCACATTGTAACTGCTCCCTAAAAGCTTTCACATCACCATCACCGTTATCATCCCTTTCTCCTGCCTCACCTGCCCTGGTCCCCAGTGCAGGATCTGTTCCCCCCAGCTCCAGGGCCCTGGCTCCCTGCCACCAGGCTCACTGTGCCAGCTGTTCCACTGGGGCCGTGACACCCTCGAGGAAAAGCGCAGTAAACAGGCGGCGCGGCCCTGGGCACGGCCCTCCCCTGACTGCGCTCACTCTCAGATCTTCAAGAGGGCAGCAGCCTCTTGCCCGGGAAGCTGAGCTCAGCGTGCACACCACTGGCAGGGCCACGCGTCCTGCTGGAAACTGCCGAGTTCATCTCTTCAAGCAGTCACTCAAGGCCCCCAGAAGCGGAACCAGCTCAGCAGCCTGCTCACCGTCTCCGACTCCCTACTCCAGCCACAGTGGCCTCCTTTGTTGTATTGGCAATGGGCCAGAGGCACAGGGTCACCTTCAGACCTTCGGCATCCACTTTTTCCCCTCAACCCCGTTCCCAATGCCCAAAACACATTCCTGCCCCTCCTCCAGGAAGCATCTCCCAACCTTTGAACTCTTTACCCAGCTGATGTCTCCATGCCCTCAGGCCTTAGTGTTGCTTCCTCTGGGAAGCCTTCCCTGACCTGGCCAGGGTTCTCAAGCTGGCTGCCCCCACGGGCCCCACCACAACAATTAATATTTTGAACTGATGCCGGTTTAATGATCCAGCCTCCCTGCCAGACAGCCAGCTGCATGAGGGCAGGAACCGGGCTGTCTCCTCTGGTCCCATCCCTGTACTTGGCCCAGGGTTACTGTCTATGGAGCACTGTGGGCCTGAGGGTGACCGAAATCAGGCAGGTCTTAGTCCTCGTGGAGCACATTGGTTCTGGAGGGGGACAGACACCCCCACCAAAGCAGCACAGAAACCCACGCCACTGGACCCCATGCTCTGAAGGAGAGGGTGGTAGCTGGGGTTCTGGGTGCCCGAGTCCCAGGGGACCTGCCCTGGGCTGGGGAGTTAGGGCGGACGTCCTTGGAAGTGACATTTCAGCAGCAACCCAAAAGATGAGTCATAGTTCACTCCGGTGGCAGGGAGAGAAGGGAAAGGCGTTCCAGGAAGAAGGATAAGATGCTCCCAGACTGAAAGGGCAGAGGGTGGGGGCCCTGGCACCACAGCCTCGATTCCACGACTCCGGGCGGAACAAAAGCCGCATGCCCCGCGTGGGCACGGCACATATGCTGTAGGGTTTCAGCACAAGCAGGCGACCTGGGGGGCAAGGCATGCTCTCGGATGCTCCCCACCCACTGTGCCCGGGACAGTGCCAGCACCCAGGGGGCACAGCAGAACCCTCCCCACTTGGGACAAGAGAGCTGCAGGGCCTTCACTCTTTCCATAGAACAAGCCCAGCCACCCAGGTAGCCGCTCGGCCCTAACCCTGCTCCTCAGCTGGAAGAAACACCAGTTTGTCAGCCGCCAAGATGAACCAACTGCCTTCAGAAGATAACTGGCCAGATGGCACAGATCTGGCAACCAGCTTTTGGCAGTGCCAGCCCTGCTGCCGGGGCCGGGGATGAGCCGGAGGAAGAATGGGCCATCCATCTCGGCACAGAGGCTGAGATGCCTGGGGGCCCCCCTAACTGTACCCCTTCCGGCCAGAGGTGGGCATCTCTACCCACCCCATGACTAGCCCCTCAGGCTCTGCATTCTCATGGCGGGCACTGGCCACTTGGGATTCTGGCAACTGGAGATGGAAAGAACCCTGATTATAACAGAACAAGCACACAGCAAGAAGAACCCTGCATCTTCCTCCATGCCATCTCCTGCCTGCATCTGACAGGAGCTATGACATCCTGGGGGGTGGGGGGCAGTGGGGAGCGAACGGTAATAGCCGCCTCCAAATCGGTTGCTTTGTCTAAGCTCCTTACGGCTTTATTTCATATAGTTTCTAACTTAACCAACAAACGACATTCTCAAGGATCCGGTGCTGTGGCTAATTCATTGCTTGTACGATAATTTGTCTAACGACTCCTCCCCCAGCCTGGGTTGGGCCCCGACGATCCAGGAGGAGGGGAATCCTCTCCGCTTCCACCCTCCTGGATCCTCGGGGCCTGGCCTGTGCCTGGCACATAACAGAATAGAGGTTTGCTTCTGCCGGAGCTGCCACATTAAAACACCCTGAGGTAGAGATTGTTACTCTGTATTCCCATGAAGACACTGAGGCTTGTCTAAAGTCACACAACTAACAAGAGTGGGACTCAATCCAAACCTAAACCAAACCCATGCTTCTTACCAAGTCATCCAGTCTCCTGTACATCCAATGGGAAGGGAATCTGGGATCCAGAGCAGGGCGCATGGGACCCTGCCAGGGTCCTGACACCCAGCTGACAGAGGCTGGGGGAGCCAGAAGCTCTGAGTGGTGCCCACCCTGTGAAATATTAACCCAGGAGCTACAGGGAAAACCCAAACAAATATCCTATTTACAGAGGCTGGAAGCTTTCCAGGAGGGAGAGGATCACAGGCCAGATAAAGGGGGTGGGAGGCTGCTGTGGAGGGGGTCAGGGCAGGTGCTGGGGGCAGGGGTGCAGGCGAGGCTCTGAGGGCATCCCAGCTGGTCTCTGACCTGCAGAGACTACTCTGCAGGGTGGGTGACATTAGGAAGATGTGGAAATGGAAGGCGCATCGCCACTCACTGGTGTACAAAGAGGCAGAGCGGCCTTGGGGACATGTAGGTTTCACGCTTGCAACTGAACGACGATCACAGTCATACTGAACACCGTATTCTGAGGACCCTGCTAAGTATTCCGCACGTGCTAACTCATTTAATTCTCCCAACAACCACGCGAGGCGGGAGTTATAATCGACCACTTACAGACGAGGCAGCTGAGACTCAGTGGTGAGCTGGCCACAGACTATGTATACGTACACAGGTCCACGTGTACAGATCAGTATGTATACATGTATTCATTACTCTGAGACTCCGAATTTTGTGCTTCCCATGCATGTGTTCATTGAAGCCACAAATAACCTACAAAGACATATGATTTTGTTTTCCAGATGAAGAAACCATGGTTCAAGGATGTGTCATGATGTGCCCAAGTGCCCTAGGAGGAGCTTGGCTCTCTCCATCATTATGCTGTGGGCAGGAACCGTTTCTTCAAGCCTCAGCTCTCCCTTCTGTAGCATGAGCCTTCGCCTCCTTACAACCTGGAGTGTCCCTGGGCACTGAGCATAGATGATCAGGCATCCCTGACTATCCTATGGGCATACATTATTTTTTGACCACAGGACTAGAAGCTTCCGAAGAAAGGACCCAGCGTAACTCATGGGGTCTCCATGACACAGTAATCATGTGACTGGTTGGTTGCAGGTGAAGGAGCCTTAGCTCCATGAGGTCCCCAGGCAATGTTTGCCAGCCTCAATACTCATCAGGGTCCTTATCTGCCCATGAGTTGCCAACAGCACCTACTTATGGGTTTGCTGAAGAGACGTGATGAAATAATGGCAAGAAGGTGGTAACCAATAATTATGGAGGGATGTCCCAAGAATAATGCTTGGAGAGCATTATTCCTTATGCCCATTTCTGAAGCTGGAAAAATTAGCATCAGTGATTGAACCAGTCACAGGATATTGGTCTCAAAGTAAATGCTCCAACAGGGGTCTCTGAACTTGCATTTCAAGGGTCAAGAACAGCTGAGGCACTGAAGTCCTTTGCCCAAAGTGAAGCCTACAGAATCATGGTAATGCTAATGACAACAAGAGCTGTTCTTACCTGTGTAGAGGGCATTAGAGTGCAGTAAGTGAAAGTCACTCAGTCGTGTCTGATACTTTGCGACCCCATGAACTATACAGTCCATGGAATTTAGGCCAGAATGCTGGAGTGGGTAGTCTTTCTCTTCTCGAGGGGATCTTCCCAAGCCAGGGATTGAACCCAGGTCTCCCGCATTGCAGGTGGATTCTTTACCAGTTGAGCCACTAAGGAAGCCTAATACCTGTGTCTCGTTTCATCCTCCCAACAGCATAGAGCTAGGGTAGACACAGGAAAATGTAGGCCCAGGCAGGGGCTAGGACGTGTCCAAGCTCACACAGTGAACCAGCGGCAGAGCTGGCCTTGACCCCAGCTCCCTAGATGACGACTGGCCCAAGGTTCTACCCGCAGCAACTGGCTCCAGCACCCCGGCTCTCAGTGTCAGCGTGCTATGGCTTTTCATTTTCAAATCCTCTGGCCCAGCTGTCCTGCTCAGCTTATGAACCCAAGCCTGCTGACATACTCCGGGCTTGGGGGTTGAGTAGACAGAGCAACCACACTGTTCCATGCCTTATCAGGCAGGCTGCAACACCTCAGCCACTGCTGGGTGCATCTAGGATCAACAGTCTCCATCAGCCACACACACCCCAACCACATGGCAACATGCACTGCTCCCCGCGGCCCATCTCCATGTCATATCTATTTCAACACCATCATTTGGCCTATATTACATGGCAAAATGGGGATTTGCTGGGCCCTTAAAAAAAAAAAGAGCCCCTATAGCCTCCCACTGGTGTCAGAAAAGCCAGGATCCAGGTACTATGACAATGATACGCAACCACTGTTCCCCCTGAGGGGTGACAAGTTTCCACTTTGTCTCCCCCACTGTTCTCCAGAATTCTACGAGTTCAGAGAGGTAGCCAAGAGCTAGTGACATCATTAACTGGTGCTAAAAAGAAAGGCTTTGAGACAGACACATGCAAACATTTCCTCACCATCATCATTGCCATCAGCATACCTGCAAGACTTACTGAGGACTTAATATGCACCAAATAGTGCACCAAGCACTTTAGTACGTGACGTCTCATTTAGCCCAACAATCCTATGCTGTAGATGAGGACAGAGAGGTGGGAAAAGGTCCTTCATTCAGTTCTCATAACCGGCAAGCAAGTGCTATGACCAGATTTAACGACAGTGCTCTATTTCCATCCTTTTTAAAATTTATTCTATCAATGGTCATTGTCAAGATGGGAAAGAGTACTTACAACGCCAGGCAGAGCATAATGGCCATTTGTCACCTAGAACAAATCTGTATTTTCTCTGACCACCAGACACTTCAAATTCGTGCAGTTTTGAAAGGTGTCCCATTAGACACCTTATGACCCTACATCACATGAACAGCCCAACACCCTCCCCACTAATGTCTCGTCCATACTCTTCTCTGACTTCCTTATCAATCACTCTTCCCCTCCTTCACTCTGCTCCAGCCCTACTGTCCTCCTGCTATTTCATAAAACCATCAGATTTTCCACCTCAGGACCTTTGCACTTGCTCCCTCCCCCCACTTAGATCTCTGCGCAGACACCTTATTAGAGCCCTTCTCTGGATCACCCTCTATAAAAAGGGCAAACCCAGTATCCGACCCTTTCCATGGCCCTTCCTGCTCTATTTTTCTCCACCTTACATAACTTTCTGATTTGCTGAATGAACGAGTTAATTGAAACAGAGAGACTTCTTTGCTAACTGGCAACCACCTCCTGCTCTCAAGTACAGCCTCCTATGACCCTTTTCAAAGCTGTCCTCGATACTCATTCTAACAAGCTTGAATCCTGAAGAGAAACACTGTTTCTGAGAAAGACCATATGGGGGGATTTTTTCCATGGGGGCATCAGACATTCCCTCTCTGATTTAAAAATCAAACGCCGTGCTTACTGGCACAAAGACTGGCAATATTGGACACCTTGGGCCCCAACGCAGCCAAGTCAAGTTCCACCCACAGAGCTATAGCCAGCAGTCAGTTTCACTTTCAACTCACCTATCGGGCTCCCTTGGCCCTTAGGCTTACAATACTACACCATCCCTTTCCCACCCTGTTGGATTCCCACCACCCCAATCGTGTCATCCCTGAGTTTTCAAGCACTGCTTTGGGGGAACTCAAGCTCATCCAACAGGTAGGAGGGGCAGAGGCTGGTTCTTCCAGCCCTGCATCTATCCCCCATTTTGTAGGGGCCATGAACAGAGCGTCATTTTCTTTCTGGACGAAGGGTGCTCAGTTTTTTAAAGGCACGTTTCTCAGACCTGGCAGCAGGGGTAGACCAGGGAGTTCTCCCACACCTCCGGCCCAGATGCAAATGATTGCAGCGGCGATGGTGAGGCACCAGAGGCAGGAGGAGAAATGGGTAGGACGCAGATCCATCCCTTGGCCCCGGGAACGAACGGGGTGTGCTTTCCTCGGCGAAGAGGCGCAGAGGATGCGGCCCTGAGAGAATCCCGATCCAGAGCTCCTGCGGAGGCAGGGGATCTAGCCACGCTAGGGCCGGGGTCTGGGGGAAGACCGGGGGTCGGCGGGGCGGAGCTTGGGAATCCCAGGGACCGGATCCCCGGGCAGGATGGGGGTCGCGCCGTGGCGCTGGGAGGGGGGACCCCGTGGCCGTTACCTTGCCCTTAGGGCTGCGGGCGGGGCGGAGGGCCGCCGGGCGCTGACTCCGGGGCCCGGCCCCACCCCCGATCCGGCTCCTACGGCTCGGAGCCTGCAGCCGCCGCCGCCTCCGCTGTCAACAAACCCCAGGCGCGTCACTTCCGGGACCGCCCCTTAGCAACAGCGAACGGGTTCCCCGGACCGGTTCCCACGGCGAACGCGGGCGGCGGCTGCCGAAGGTTCCGGGGCCCCGCGTCGCCTGCTCTCCCGGACACCGGCCAGGTATGTGAGTAGTAGAGGAGGGGAGCGGTGGTTGGTCCCCGCTCCAGTCCGCCCTCCGGGCGCTCCTCACGGGCGCTCGCGGGGCTGGGGCGCTGATGGCGGGGGGGTGGTGCGGGGACCGGCTCGGTGACACCGGCTTCCGGCGGCGCTCTGACCTGAGGTTCCCCGGAGGCCGGGAATAGTTAAGGGTGGACTGACTCCACCTTCCTCGTCAGCACCGACGAGGCGCCTCTAGAGCCTGCCCCTCTGTCCAGCGCCCTATTGGACGTCTCTCCCTGGCTTCTCTGCAGGTAGCTCACTCCCACGCGTCCAAAAGCACTCACCGTCTTCTTCCAGAATGCGGTGCTACTTCTCCAGTTAGTTAAGCCCTTCGGGCGCCTCGGAGATCACCCTGGGCAATGGGGAGTCGGCTTTGGCTCCTGCCGTTTTCCTCAGCTCTTTGTCCAAGTCGTCAAATCCTCTAAGGGTCTCTCAAACCAGCCACTCTGCTTCTCCAGTAGGGACAGTCTCTGTCCACCATCGTTTCTCCTCTGGATTTCTGCAACAGCCTCCTGATGGAATCCCCTGCTCCTTCCCCCTCATGCTCTCCACAGTTCCGTAGTGAATGTTTCCAAAACCAATAAATCTGATCACGGCACTTCCTTGCCTAATAATCCTTAACATAGACAAGGATGATCGGCACCCCCGTCTCTCTCTCCACTCTTTCCCCTTTCTTGCTATCCCCCCCAATCCTTTCTCCAATCCAGACAGCTTAAAGCACTTTTGCTTCTTTTAATGCTCTTCTCACCCGTGTGTGTGTGTGTGTGTGTGTTCTTTTAATAAATCTTCTATCCCGTGTGTGTGTCTGTGTGTGTGTCTGTGTGTGTGTCTGTGTGTGTTAGTCGCTCAGTCGTGTCCGACTCTTTGCGTCCTCATGGACTGTAGCCCTCCAGGCTCCTCTGTTCACGGGATTCTCCAGTCAAGAATACTGGAGTGGAAAAAAAAAAAAAAGGATACTGGAGTGGATTGCCATTCTCTTCTCCAGTGGATTTTCCCAACCCAGGGATCCAACCCAGGTCTCTTGCATTGCAGGTGGATTCTTGACCGTCTGAGCCATTTATTCCCTACTAAACACTTTTCTTGCTCCCATCTATATCCAGCACACATCTCTTGTCCTTCTTGTCTCAGCTTAGATGCTACTTTCTTGAGGAATCCTTTCTGACACGTTGCCCCCCACAATTCTGATAACTAGTTTTGTGGATGTTTTCCTTCTGCGCAGCATCTTTTAGTCTTTGACCATTGTAAGTATGTTTGTACAATTTTAAGTCCTTTAAAAAGTGTTTTGATTTTGAATTATCAAATAAGGTATACTTAGGACTTCTCTGGCAGTCCAGGTGTTAAGACTCCAAGCTGACAATGCAGTGGGCATGGGTTCAATCCATGGTTGGGGAACTAAGCTCCCATGTACTGTTTGGCTAGGCAAAAAAAAAAAAAAAAAATTTTTTTAAGTTAAGCAGAGTTACTATATGACCTAGCAATTCCAATCCTAAGCATATACCCAAGACGAAAATTTCATACCACAATTATTCATAATAATCAAGAAGTATAAATAATCCAAATGTCCGTCAACTGGTGAGAGAATAGGATATAGAATAATATGGTCATATGATGGAATATTATTTAAGATACCAGTCACAAAAGATGATACATTTATGATTATATTCTTATGTCCAGAATATATAAATCTATTAGAGACAGAAAGTAGATTCAGTTCAGTTCAGTTACTCATTCGTGTCCTTCTTTGCAACCTCATGGACTGCAGCACGCCAGGCCTCCCTGTCCATCACCAACTTCCGGAGTTTACTCAAACTCATGTCCATTGAGTCGATGATGCCATCCAGCCATCTCATCCTCTGTCATCCCCTTCTCCTCCTGCCCTCAATCCCTCCCAGCATCAGGGTCTTTTCCAATGAGTCAGTTCTTCGCATGAGGTGGCCAAAGTATTGGAGTTTCAGCTTCAGTATCAGTCCTTCCAATGAACACCTAGGACTGATCTCCTTTAGGATGGACTGGTTGGATCTCCTTGCAGTCCAAAGGACTCTCAAGAGTCTTCTCCAACACCAAAGTTCAAAAGCATCAATTTTTCGGCACTCTGCTTTCTTCACAGTCCAACTCTCACATCTGTACGTGACCACTGGAAAAACCATAGCCTTGACTAGATGGACCTTTGTTGGCAAAGTAATGTCTCTGCTTTTTAATATGCTATCTAGGTTGATCATAACTTTCCTTCCAAGGAGTAAGCATCTTTTAATTTCATGGCTGTAGTCACCATCTGCAGTGATTTTGGAGCCCCCCAAAATGAAGTCTGACACTGTTTCCCCATCTATTTCCCATGAAGTGATGGGACTGGATGCCATGATCTTAGTTTTCTGAATGTTGAGCTTTAAGCCAACTTTTTTACTCTCCTCTTTCACTTTCATCAAGAGGCTTTTTAATTCCTCTTCACTTTCTGCCATAACGGTGGTATCCTCTGCATATCTGAGGTTATTGATATTTCTCCTGGCAATCTTGTTTCCAGCTTGTGATTCTTCCAGCCGAGCATTTCTCATGATGTACTCTGCATATAAGTTAGCAGGGTGACAATATATAGCCTTAACGTTCTCCTTTTCTTATTTGGAACCAGTCTGTTGTTCCATGTCCAGTTCTAACTGTTGCTTCCTGGCCTGAGTACAGGTCTCTCAAGAGGCGGATCAGGTGGTCTGGTATTCCCATCTCTTTCAGAATTTTCCACAGTTTATTGTGATCCACACAGTCAAAGGCTTTGTCATAGTCAATAAGGCAGAAATAGGTGTTTTTCTGGAACTCTCTTGCTTTTTCGATGATCCAGAGGATGTTGGCAATTTGATCTCTGGTTCCTCTGCCTTTTCTAAAACCAGCTTGAACATCTGGAAGTTCACGGTTCATGTATTGCTGAAGCCTGTTATTTACCTGGGGCCAAACTGTGGTAGAAGTAATGAAGTCCCATGCACGCACTGCTACACTCAGTGCCCTCAACCCCGCAGCAGGCCACCGCCGACCCATGCCTCTGCCAGAGACTCCTTTACGCTCATGGGCAAATCTGGGTCAGTCTCTTGTGGGGTCACTGCTCCTTTCTCTTGGGTCCTGGTGTGCACAGGTTCTGTTTGTGCCCTCCAAGACTCTGTTTCCCCACTCCTGTGTAAGTTCTGGCACCTCTATGGTGGGGTTAGTGGCGACCTCCTCCAAGAGGGCTTATGCTATAACCTAGTCTGAGACACTCAGAGCCCCTCCACTGCTGACCATGCCACCTCACCTGCCTCTTGAGAAATCTGTGTGCAGGTCAGGAAGCAACAGTTAGAACTGGACATGGAACATCAGACTGTTTCCAAATAGGGTAAGGAGTACGTCAAGGCTGTATGTTGTCAACCTACTTATTTAACTTATATGCAGAGTACATCATGAGAAACGTGGGGCTGGATGAAGCACAAGTTGGAATCAAGATTGCTGGGAGAAATATCAATAACCTCAGATATGCAAATAATACCACCCTACGGCAGAAAGCGAAGAAGAACTAAAGAGCCTCTTGATGAAAGCGAAAGAGGGGAATGAAAAAGTTGACTTAAAGCTCAACATTCAGAAAACTAACATCATGGCATCCAGTCCCATCACTTCATGGCAAACAGATGGAGAAACCGTGGAAATAGTGACAGACTTTATTTTGGGGGCCTCCAAATTCACTGGAGATGGTGACTGCAGCCATGAAATTAAAAGACACTTGTTCCTTGGAAGAAAAGTTATGACTAACCTAGATAGCATATTAGAAAGCAGAGACATTACTTTGCCAACAGAGGTCCGTCTAGTCAAAGCTTTGGTTTTACCAGTAGTCATGTACGGATGTGAGAGTTGGACTATAAAGAAAGCTGAGCACCGAAGAATTGACACTTTTGAACTTTGGTGTTGGAGAAGACTCTTGAGAGTCCTTTGGACTGCAAGGAGATCCATCCAGTCCATCCTAAAGAAAATCAGTCCTGAATATTCATTGGAAGGACTGATGTTGAAGCTGAAACTCCAATACTTTGGCCACCTCATGCGAAGAACTGACTCATTGGAAAAGACCCTGATGCTGGGAGGGATTGAGGGCAGGAGGAGAAGGGGATGACAGAGGATGAGGTGGCTGGATGGCATCATTGACTTGATGGACATGAGTTTGAGTAAACTCCGGGAGTTGGTGATGGACAGGGAGGCCTGGCATGCTGCGATTCATGGGGTCACAGAGTCCGACAGGACTGAGGGACTGAACTGAACTGAACTGAAATAACAGGGAGGGAGCACAGCCCTACCCATCAACAGAAAATTGGATTAAAGATTTACTGAGCATGGGCCCACCTACCAAAACAAGACCCAGTTTCTCCCTCAGTCAGTCTCTCCCATCAGGAAATTTCTATAAGCCTCTTAAGACTGCTGGGAGAAATATCAATAACCTCAGGTATGCAGATGACACCACCCTTATGGCAGAAAGTGAAGAAGAACTAAAGAGCCTCTTGATGAAAGTGAAAGAGGAGAGTGGAAAAGTTGGCTTAAAGCTCAACATTCAGAAAACAGAGATCATGGCATCTGGTTCCATCACTTCATGGCAAATAGATGGAGAAACAGTGGAAACAGTGGCAGACTTTATTTTCTTTGGGCTCCAAAATCACTGCAGATGGTGACTGCAGCCATGAAATTAAAAGACGCTTGCTCCTTGGAAGAAAAGTTGTGACCAACTTAGATAGCATATTAAAAAGCAGAGACATTACTTTGCCAACAAAGGTCCATCTAGTCAAGGCTATGGTTTTTCCAATAGTCATGTATGGATGTGAGAGTTGGACTATAAAGAAATCTGAGTGCTGAAGAATTGATGCCTTTGAGCTGTGGTTTGGAGAAGACTCTTGAGAGCCCCTTGGACTGCAAGGAGATCCAACGAGTCCATCCTAAAGGAAATCAGTCCTGAATATTCATTGGAAGGACTGATGTTGAAGCTGAAACTCCAGTACTTTGGCTACCTGATGGGAAGAGCTGACTCATTTGAAAATACTCTGATGCTGGGAAAGACTGAAGGCAAGAGGAGAAGAGGACTACAGAGGATGAGATGATTGGATGGCATCACCGACTCAAAGGAGATGAGTTTGGGTAAACTCTGGGAGTTTGTGATGGACAGGGAGGTCTGGTGTGCTGCAGTCCGTGGGGTTCTCAAGTTGGACATGACTGAGCTAATGAACTGAACTGAACTGATCATAGGGCAAACAGACTGAAAATCACAATCAAAGAAAACTAACCAGTCTGATCACATGGTCCACAGCCTTGTCTAACTCAGTGAAATGATGAGCCATGGGCCACCCAAGATGGATGGGTCATTGTGGAGAGTTCTGACAAAACGTGGTCCACTGGAGAAGGGAATGGCAAACCACTTCAGTGTTCTTTCCTTGAAAACCCCATGAACAGTATGAAAAGGCAAAAAGGTAGGAGACTGAAAGATGAACTACCCAGGTTGGTAGGTGCCCAATATGCTACTGGAGAAAGTAGATTAGTGGTTGCCTTAGGACTGAGGGGTGGGGGAAATAGGAATTAATGCTAATAGGTACAGGGTTTCTTTCTGGGGTGATGAAAATGGTCTAAAATTAGATGGTGATGATCATTGTGTGGTTGATAGATGATAGTTGTACATGTACAGCTCTGGTTAGAATGAAAAGCAATGAATAGAGTGAAAAACAGTGAATTGTTCACCCTATTTTTTTTTAACATTTATTTATTTGACTGTGCCAGGTCTTAGTTGTGGCATCTTTAGTTGCCTCATGTGAGATCTTTAGTTGTGGCGTGTGAACTCTTAGTTGGGACATGTGGGATCTAATTCCCTGACCAGGAATCAAATCTGGGCCCCCTGCATTGGGAGCATGGAGTCTTAGTCACCTGGCCACCAGGGAGGTCCCAAACTCTTCACTTTAAATGTATGCTCTAAATGTGAATTATATCCCAATAAAGGTGTTAAAATGCATGAATAAACATGTATATGTAAACTCATAATGCAGGATGGATTTCATGATATAAATAGGATAATATTATGCGAACTGTTCTGTGACATATTTTTAATCACTTTTTATGTGAGATCATATAGTCCTGTTTAGTTCTTTTGAATAGTTGCATTGTATTCCATTAATTGCACAGTTTTCTTATTGGTGGAATTTGGTTGACAAAAAAATCTCCCATAAATTCTACCATACATTTAAGCAGTAAATAGTACCACATGATTCCAACTCTATACAACTTCTATAAAACTGAAGACAAGGGAAGACATTCCTACTTATTTCATGAGGCCATCATTACTCTTGATACCAAAGATAAAGACATGATGAGTGTAAAACTACAGCCCAATATCCTTTGTGAATATAGATGCAAATATTTTAACAGAATTTTCAGCAGAATAAATACAGAATAAATTGTATTCTTAGCAGAATAAACTGCTATAGAGTTTGTGGTAATTTGTTACATAAATCCTAGGAACCTAATATAATCGTTGTCTGTATAGAAAGTTCTGTGGAACCTACAAAAAAGCTTCTCAAACTAATGATTGGGTTCAGGAAGATTTCAAGGTATGAGTCAAGAAAAGCAATAAATAATGTATTATTTGAAATTAATTTTATCATTATAAATAATAATGAAACCAAAAGCAGTTTGGTTTCTGTATTCCAGTATCAGATAGTTTGAAATTTAAAAAAATACCATTTATGATAGCATCAAAAAATACCTAGAATTACCTAGGACTTCCCTGATAGCTCAGTTGGTAAAGAATTCATCTGCAATTCAGGAGACCCTGTTTTTTTTCCTGCGAGGGGAAGATCCACTGGAGAAGGGATAGGCTACCCACTCTAGTATTCTTGGGCTTCCCTGGTGGCCTAGCTGATAAAGAATCCTCCCACAATGTGGGAGACCTGGATTTGATCCCTGGGTTGGGAAGACCCCTTGGAGAAGGGAAAGGCTACTCACTTCAGTATTCTGGCCTGGAGAATTCCATGGACTGCATAGTCCATGGGGTTGCAAAGAGATGGACATGACCGAGTGACTTTCACTTTCAGGAATAAATCTGAGCTTCCCAGGTGGTGCTAGTGGTAAATAACCTGCTCGCCAATGCAGGAGACATAAATAAGAGGCAAGTTCAATCGTTGGATCAGGAAAATCCCCTGGAAGAGGGCATAGCACCCCACTCCAGAATTCTTGCCTGGAGAATCCCATGGTCAGAGGAGCCTGGTGGGCTACAGTCCATGGGGTCGCAAAGAGTCAGACATGACTGAGGCGACTTAGCACACATGCAGAATAAATCTGACCAATTATGTGTAAGACCTATACACTGAAAACTACAAAACATGGCTGAATGAACTAAAGACCCGAATAAATGGCTGTTGTTGTTTAGTCACTAAGGCGTGTCCCACTTTTGCCATTGCATGGACTGGCAGGGGATCTTCCCGACCCAGGGATCGAGCCCAGGTCTCCTGTATTGGCAGAGAGATTCCTTACCACTGAGCCACCAGGAAAACCCAAATAAATTGAGACATGTATTATGTTCATGGATCAGATGATTCAGTAATGTTAGGATATCACTTCTTTCCGAATTGATCTGTAGTTTCTTTTTTTTTTTTTAATCTGTAGTTTCAAAAGTCCCAACCAAAATCCCAGCAGATTTTGTTTTTGAGAAATTGACAAGCAGACTCTGAAGTTCCTATATAATGCAAATTATTAAGAGCAAAAGCCAGAATAACCTTTAAAAAGGGAACAGAGTTGATGGACTTAACAATACTTAACTTTAAGACGTTATAGAGCTACAGAATTATAGGGCTACAGTGTAGAGCTCTTAGGCTTACAGAGATACTTAAGTAGTGTTGTGAGGCTAAAAGGATAGACAAGGCGATCAGTGTAATGCGACAGAAAGTCCAGAAATAAGTCCTGCAAGTATATGATTGATTTTGATTCAGTTGGAAAAAAGATAACCTTTTCAACAAACGGTGCTTCGACAATTAGATATTCATATGAAAATAAATGAACTTTGATACATACCTCACACTATTTACAAAAATTAATTCAAAATGGATCACAGATCTAAATATCGTGTTGTGGAATCCAGAGTCACAAACACACCTCAAAGGACACTCAGAACAGTGGAGTAGTTTATTATGCCAGCGGTTCCAAGGGGAATCAGTTCCCAACAAGGACCCTGATGTTTCTGAGAGGCCCCGTTTTATACCCCCCACTATGTGACTGATTACATTTTAGCAACCTTTTTGTTGTATATGATTGAGTTTTACAACAAGTAGGTGCTAGGAGAACAAACAATTAAGGTTAAAGGGGGGGAGCAGTGATTATACATCAAGGGGGGATGTCTCCATGGTTAATCTAACGGGCAGTCTGACCTCAACTACAATCTCCCTTTGTCATCTGTAGGGAGGGAAGTCTCCAGGAGACCTGGTTTTCACTAGCAATGGTTTCGTCACTCCTGGGCAAGGTTGAGGCCCAGTTCACATCTTGTCTTTAAGATGGATGACAGGCTTCAAGATGGAGTCTTTCCTGCCTTCTTCACACTGGCCCCAACAATAGAACCTAAAACTATAAACTGTAGGAGAAAAATCTTTGTGATATCAGAGTAGGTAAAAGATTGAGGGATATGACATCAAAGATTGTTCAGACTTTATCAAAATTAGGAAATAATGCTCTTAAAAAAAACAAAACTTAAGAGCCTATAAAGGCAAGCCACAAACCACAAGAAAATATCTACAAATCACACATTTTAAAAAGACAGATGGAGACTTCCCTGATGGTTCAGTGGTTAAGACACCACAATTTCTCTACAGGGGACATGGATTTGATTTCTGGTGGGGGAACTAAGATCTCAAATGTCTCCCAGCACAACCAAAAAATAGGAAAAAAATTAATTAAAAAATTAAAAGATGTACCTTGTCATACCCATTAAGATGACTATGATCATAAAAGTAGAAAAGAATGTGTTGGTGAAGATGTGGAGAAACTGAAATGTGCACTTCTGGTAAAAATGTAAATGGGTGTAGGCATTATGGAAAACAGTATGGTAGTTTCTAAAAAAATTAAGAGTTGGATTGCCATATGGCCCAGCAATTTACCTTTTGGGTATATACCCCAAAGCATTGAAAACAGGGTCTTGAAGAAATATTTGTACACCCATGTTCACAGCAGCATTATTTTTAGTAGCCCCAAAGTGGAAGCAACCCAAGTGTCCACTGATGGATGAGTGGATAAACAAAACATGAAATATTATTCAGCCTTTAAAAGGAAGGAAATTCTGACTCATGCTGAAACATGGATGAACCTTTTGGACATTATACTAAACAAAATAAGCCAGTCACAAAAAGGATAAATACTCTTATTATCTCATTTACATGAGGTACCTAGAGTAGTCAAATTCATAGAGACAGAAATAGAATGGAGGTTGCTAGAGGCTGGGGGAGGGAGAATGGGGAGTTTTTTAGTGGGTATAGAGTTTCAGTTTTGCAAGATGAAAAGAATTCTGGAGACTAGATCCACAACAATGTTGAGTGTACTTAACACTACTGAATTGTACTTTAAAATGATTAAGATGGTAAATTTTATGTTCATTTTGCCACAATTAAAAATAAAATATATTCATCTAGAATATCTAAAGAGTTCCCCAAACTCAATTTCAACAAGGACATAAGCAATTCAATAGAAAAAAATGGGAAAATTTTAATAGATTTGAACAGATAACTTCCCCAAAGAAGATATGTAGATGGAAAACACATGAAAAGATGTTCAACATGATTAATCTGTATTGAAATGCATATTAGAACATCAGTAAAATACCATAGGGCTTCCCTGATGGCTCAGATGGTAAAGAATCTGCCTGCAATGTGGGAGATCTGGATTCCACCCTTGGGTGGGGAAGATCCCCTGGAGAAGGGAATGGCTACCCACTCCCGTATTCTGGCCTGGAGGATTCCATGGACAGAGGAGCCTGGGGGCTTGGGGGTGCTCCACAGTCTATAGGGTAGAAAAGAGTTGGACATGACTGAGTGAGTAACACTTTCACTTCAATTTTTATGCGCCTACTAGAATGTCTAAGATAAAAAAAGACCAACTACACTAAGTGCTGGTGAGATGTGTGTGTATGTGTGTGTGTGTGTGTGTGTGTGTGCACGTGTGCACGCACGCTTAGTCGCTGTTGTGTCTGACTCTTTGCGACCCCGTGGACTGTAGCCCACCAGGCTCCTCTGTCCATGGGGATTCTCCAGGCAAGAATACTGGAGTGGGTTGTCATGCCCTCCTCCAGAGGATTTTCCCAACCCAGGGATCGAACCTAGGTCTCCTGGATTGCAGGGGAATTCTTTATCATCTGCGCCACCAGGGATGAGGAGATGGTACAAAAGAAACTCTCACACACTTCTGGAGTGGCTATAAAATGGCTACAGCCATTTTGGAAAATGGTTTAGTGGTGTAAAAATTTTAAATTTATCCAGTCATTCCAGTCTAAGGGAAAAGAAAGTATGTGCACACAAAAAGACTTTTGCATCAGTGTTGATAGTGGCTGGAAATAACCCAAATGTTCAACCCAGATGAATGGATAAACTATGGTTGATTCATCTAGTAATGGAATCTATGGCAATGAAAAGTGTTGATACATGCTACAACATGCACGAATCTTGAAGTAATTATGCTGAGTGAAAAGAGCCAGATAAAAAAATTAAGTCAAGAAATCTCAAACTAATCTATAGTGACAGAAAGCAGATCAGTGGTTGCCTGGGCATGGAGGTAGGGAGGAAGTGAGGAGATAGAAAAGAGCAGGAGAAATCCTGTGGGGGTGATGGGTGTGTTAATTATTTTGATTGTGGTTTCACATATGTCTAAGCCAATAGAAGTGTACACTTTAAATATGAGTCGTTTACAGATGATTATATCCAGAAGCTGGTAATACTGTATTAATTCCCTGGTGGTCCAGGGGTTAGGACTCTCACACTTTCAGTGAAGAGGCTCAGGTTCCGTCCCTGCTCAGGAAACTGAAATTCTGCAAGCCTTGTGGTGTGGCCGAGAAAAAAGAAAAATCACTGAGGGAAAACCTATAATACTTCAATATAAAAAGTTAAAAAAAATCGGGGCTTATCTGGTGATCCAATGGTGAAGAATCTGCCTTCCAATGCAAGGGATACTGGTTTGATCCTTGCTCCAGAACGATTCCACATGCTGTGGAGCAACTAAGCCCGTGTGCCACAGCTTCTGAGCCTGTGTTCTAGAGCCTGGGAGCCACGGCGACCCAGCCCACGTGCGGCAGTGTGGTCGGTGACAAGAGAAGCCGCTGCGACGAGAAGCCTGCACTCTGCAAGTGGAGAGCAGCCCCTGCGCGCCCCAGCTAGAGAAAGCCATTGCGCAGGATTGAAGATCCAGCACAGCCAATAACATAAAGCTTAAAAAATGGTACCAGTGCTTGTCGAATGACTGTGAAAAAGCTGTAGCACATCAAGTCTTTTGAAAGCTGTTTGAGAGAAGTCTGTTTCTCCACACCCTGGTGATGGTGGGTGTAGTAAATACTGATGACTCTTCTAAGTCCAAGTGGTGCGATATGGTTGTTCGATTCGTATTCCTGAGTATGAGTCCAGTTCAGTGTCTTTTCAGAGATCGGCAAGACATCTTTCTTTCTTCTTTGAAGTGCCTGCTTCATAAACTCTGCTGCCTTACCCCCTTCAGATGTTTGCTTGGACGTCACCTCAGAGCAGTTTTCCTGACCCCACTGTGTAAAATCGCAGCCCGCTCCCACTACCTCAGTTCAGTTCAGTCTCAGTCGTGTCCGACTCTTTGCGACCGCATGGACTGCAGCACACCAGGTTCCTCTGTCCATCACCAACTCCTGAATCTTACTCAAACTCATGTCCATCCCACTGCCTACTCCTGCTTTATTTTCCCCTGTAGGAATTTATCACCATCTGACATACCATTCAGTTTACTTCTTTAGTCTATTTAACATCTAACTCCCCTCACTAAAACCTCAATGCTTCGAAGGAAGGGATTTTGTCTTTTATTCATTACTAAATCCCTAATACCTAGGACATACCTGGCACATCAGGGGCACTGAGTACATTTCTTGAATGAATGATTGCTTTTCCCTTTTGGGCTGTTTCTTTTTCTTGTTGATTTAAGAACTCTGTATATGTTAGGAAGATTAACACTTTATCATAAGAGCTGCACATATTTTTCCATATTGACGCTTGTCTTACTTTATCATTAAGAGACTGAAATTAATTCATTTATTTTTGGCTTTGCTGGGTCTTCCTTGCTGTGCATGAACTTTCTCTAGTTGCAGCAAGTAGGGGAAAGTGAAAGTGAAAGTCAGTCCTGTCCAACTCTTTGCAACCCCATGGAGCAAGTAGGGGGCTACTCTCTAATTTCAGTTCACAGGCTTCTCATTGTGGGGCTTATCTTGTTGAAGAGAACACTCGGGCTTCAGTAGTTGCCCCACATGCGCTTAGTTGCCACAAGGAATATGGAATCCTTCCAGACCAGGGACTGAACCCATGTCCCCTGCATTGGCAGGCAGATTCCCAACCAGTGGATCACCAGGGAAGTCAAGAGACTGAAAATTTTATGTAGTTATACATCTGTCTTATCTTTCATAGCTTCTGGGCCTTCTGTCTTCCTTCTCCAAGATTATAAATGTTTTTTTCTATATATTTTTCTTTCAATCCCATAGGTTTTTGCCCTTATAGAGCTTTAATTCATTTAGAATTAATTTTCAGTCAGATATTAGATAGATCTTTTTTTCTTCCAAATGATAGCCAATGGTCTATTTTTCTTAACACATGGCTTGTGTTTTACGTTGTCTTCCTAATCAAACTTTCAAAGGGCTGTCTGGTATTCTTTTTATCTGGAAAAAAAATTTTTCTGCTGTGCAACTAAGTCATATTTTAAAAAGTGAAAATGTTAGTCGCTCAGTTGTGTCCAATTCTTTTTGATCCCATGGACTGTAGCCCACCAGGCTCCTCTGTCCATGGAATTCTCCAGGCCAGAATACTGGAGTTGGTAACCATTACCTTCTCCAGGGCATCTTCCCAACCTAGGGATTGAACCTGGGTCTCTCAGGCAGATCTTTTTTTACCGTTTGAGCCACCAGCAATTAAGTCAACATTTATTCTTTTTTTTTTCATTTATTTTTATTAGTTGGAGGCTAATTATTTTACAATATTGTAGTGGTTTTTGCCATATACTGACATGAATCAGCCATGGATTTACATGTGTTCCATCCTGAACCCCTCTCCCACCTCCCTCCCCATTATTCATTTCTTATATTTCATGTAAAGGAATGTAACCTTTGTACTGTGCGGAGCCCTTTAGTACAGTGCCTAGCACACAGTGGGAGCGGAAACTGTGTGGTGAGTGAATAAAGGAACAGATGTCTGTGTGCCTGGCCCTTGGGGCAGTGAAGTCTTGTTGGGCAGCAGCCGAGAGCTGGAGGAGATTTCAAGAGTATACAGTCCAGTGACAAAGTTTTCACCGATCTGTGGAGACATTAAAAAATAAGGACAATTAGCACATAAATACGCATATGTATGGCTGCCAACTTTTTTCTTGGGAAGGATCCTGAACTTTTGTTTTTCTGTTGTTCTGATACTATGGTAAATATCATATTCATGAAATCCAAAAATCAAGGAATCACTGAATTGTGGTCCTGCTGTTCCGTTCGGTATTTACTGAACCATCTGTTCAGTGTGACCACTCCTGTAGGTGTTAGGGGCTCAGCAGTGAAAAGACCAGCCAGGGAGGCCTGTATAGCTTAGCGAGGGGGTTGGGGTCTACATCCCCGATGCAGAAGATGGCAACCCACACCAGTATTCTTGCCTGGGAAATCCCACAGATAGAGGAGGCCGGGTGGGCTGCCTACAGTCCATGGGATCACACACTCAACCATCACCAGGACATCCTTGAAATGACAGCTCAGCAGCTCACTGCAGGTGTGGAATCCGTAAGGAAGAGGACCAGGTGACAGGTGTGTTTGCGTACTCGGAAGCTTGCCCCTCCTAACCTCCAGGCGACCTCGGTGCGCACGGTCTGCGCCGATCACCTGCGCGTCCTCAAACTTGACGCACTAGGTAGAGGTAGGTGCTGGGGGACGGGGGGTGGGTGGAGCAGAGGCGGGGCCTCGTTCTTGGCGTCCTCTCGCCCCGCCCACCGCGCCGGGCCGTCCGACGGTGGCAGGAGCAGGGGTGTCGCATGAACGGGGCGGGGCGGGGCAGTGCGGAACGCGCGCGCCTGCGGCTGAGTTTCTGGTCGGAGGCCTTTGCCCAGCGCCCCGCGTCCCTGAGGGGCGGCGGCGGCGGAGGCGGCGGTAGCGGGGGGGAGATCCGGAAGTCAACACCATGTCGAGTCTGCACAAGAGCAGGTGAGGAGGCACCGGGGCCGACCAGCCAGGCCACTGGTGGCCATTGCTGTCCCTTTTGACCTGCGGGGGGCGGGGGGGGGCGAGCGAATGTGGCTAGGAATCGGGACCTCCCCCCTCGCCGCCCCCACCCCCCACCCCTCCCCGGGCTGAAGGTTTTGGGCCCCCACTTTTCAGCCTCTTTGCTGTGGGCCTGAGTCGGGGCACGGAACGGGGACATCTCTCCTGCCCTTCGGTGTTGCCGCTTCTCTCTTTCTCCCCCGCACCCTGGATCCTTCCCCCTGGTGTCTTCCTCTTCTTGGGCTTTGATGCCCGATCCGGATGCACCCCCCACCCTTTTTCTCCCCCTTTGTTAACCCTTTGCCCCCAGTACCCTTCTCTATCCAAATGCTTCCGCTCCCACGTCCCCTTTTCTTACTAGAAATGCTAGAAAACGTAGATTCTCCAGTCTGTTCCCCCCACCCCCCACCCCCGGGGCCAAATCCTGCAGCGTTGGCTAATTTTGCTCATTCTTCACTTTTCCTCCAGTTTTTAAACCGTTTGTCCTTGCCTGCCCGCAGGCCTAGAGGTCTTCTAATGGTTTTATTTTTGAGTTTGGGATGCTGGGTGCAGATTACACAGGACCTTGTCCACAGATCAGATTACTCCTGATTCTAAGGGTTTTTGGAGTTCAGATAGACAGTGTGGTTTGGACCTGGTCAGCAGGAAGTGGCCAGTAAATGCCGCCTCAGTAAATGTTAGAATGTGTCTGATTTCATGGTGCTCATTTGAGAACCTTTAGACAAGAGTATCTATAGATTTCTGGACTTAGAGGAAACAGTGATCTGTAATTCTTCAAAGCTGCCCTTTAGCCAGGGTTTTGCCTGTGCCTTGCATATTTGTGTCCTGACGGGGAGGGAGGAACAGGTTGGAGACTGGGGGTGTAAGGGAGCTGTGGGCTTTAGGAGGGGTCGCTAAGCCTGTCATCTTGGGGTTTGTGTGTCATTTGCCTCTGTCTCCCTCCTAGGATTGCAGATTTCCAGGATGTCCTGAAGGAGCCCACAATTGCCTTGGAAAAGCTTCGGGAACTCAGTTTTAGTGGTAAGAGCCAACCCTCCATTTTCAGGGTTTTCCTGGAGCAGCCTTGTGATAAAGATGGAGGGGCAGCGAGCCAAGGCCACACCTGGCCAGTTCTGGGGACTGGCCTGCCTTTTGGGAACTTCTCCAGATTGTGTGGAGCTGAGCAACCAGGGCCGCCCCGGGCTGGCTTCACAGGGCAGGGGCGCCCTGAGTTAGCATGCCTGTAGGCCTTAGACTGGGCTTCCCTAGGGGCTCAGTGGTAACGAATTCACCTGCAGTGCAGGAGATGCGAGTTTGATCCCTGGGTTGGAAAGATGCCCTGGAGGAGGAAATGGCAACTCAGTATTCATGCCTGGAGAATCACATGGACAGAAGAGCCTGGTGGGCTGCAGTCCATTGGGTTGCAAAGATTTGGACATGACTTAGTGACTAAGTGCACATGCATGCACACACAGACCTTAGACCAGGTGCTCATTGGCCTGTAAGTGATGATTGCTTCCTGGGAGTAACTGGAGGGCAGAGGGGAGACTTCTTGAACAGAGGAGAGGTGTCTCCTCATTCCTTAGCAGGCTTCCTGGGTTGTAGAATTTGGTTAGCTACGGAGCGGTTCCTCATTCTCTCCGTGGCTTAGGATCAAAAGCCAACTCAGGTAATACTGAACTTTGGTTCATTGTAAAATTCCAGCCTTGAGTCACTCACTTTAAGGAGCTGAACCCCAGCAGTCTTTGACTTTGCCCTCCCTGGACTGGCTAACTTTTCAGGACAGAGACTCTTGCATGTCTTTAAAAATACCCCAGGGTGTTCTGGTAGCTTCTTGTGACTGCTCTGCCCTTGGAACTTTGTCAGCAAGGACGCTTGAGTTGCCCCTTGCATACCCATGCAGATTCTGAGGTGAGGACACTAGCTACTGTTAACGGTAGCTAGGGAGACTGTAGCCACAGCTGCTTTAGCGAGCGTCCTGACAGTATTTCAGGAGAAGTTCATCTTTCCATTCAGGAGTGATGTTTAGGCCCTGAAGATCTTGAGGGGTTTCTGGGATCTGTGCTGAGCTGAAGAATCTGCCAGGCCCCAGGGGAGGCAGTCTGCGGCAGTGGCTACAAGCTGGGCTCTAGAGTCAGACCTGTATTGGAGTCCTTGATTGCTCTGTCTTTGTAGATGAGTTTCTTTATCTGTAAGATGGGGACAATGATGCTGATTTTCCTTACTTACTAGGGCTATAATAAGGATTAAGTGAAATTTTAAGTCTGTAAAACACAAAACACTGAACATTCAGAGCTTAGTTTATATTTCACAAATACTTACAGAATACCTGCCCTGGGCTAGGTAGTGGAACAGTCAGACAGATTTGGTCCTCATCTTTCTAGGGCTTTCCCCAGTATTAGGGATTACAGATGTTAAATAAATGTACAAATTATTTCATACATTCCCATTTGCGAGGGATGCCATGAAGATGTGATGGAGCCATTATTGTTTATGTCAAGGGCCCTGACTTTATTTGGGAAGAGGTGGTGTGGTTGGTCAAGGCTACTCTCAGGAAGAAATATCAAAGGTCAGAAGCTGTCATCCTCGAAAGAACATTCCAGACAGGGGTCACAGAGAGAGAGAGACATAGGATTAGCATCGTCTAGCAGTCTTTCTGGCAGCGAATGATTCTTGAGGAAGTACTTCTTGCCCGCTCCACTCCCTGCCGACTGGCTCTGAGGTGGCGGGCTGGGGGGCTCTGGGACTCTGCGGGGGTGTGACCTTTGCCTGCTGTGTCCACAGGCATCCCCTGTGAGGGCGGACTGCGGTGCCTCTGCTGGAAGGTGGGTGTGCCTGGGGTGGGGCTTCTGCTCTGCCGAGAGTCCCTGGGTTCCTGCATGGGCTGTACTCACCCCTGGCCCCTTCTTCCTATTTTCTGCCTTTCCTTGCTTGTCCCAGGAAGCTTTTCTGGGAAGTTCTGGGTTTTCTGTTTCTCTTGGCATCCCCTCAGGGATCCCCCTGGGGCTGGAATGCTTTGTGATGCCAGCAAAGCTCTCTGCTTCCTGATCCAGACATCTCAGTGGAGGTGATGCTGATTGGGACAGTAAAAGGCTATGCTTTGCCTAAAGCTTTTTGCTGAGGTGGGAGCAGAAGCCCAGTGTCCTGCTTCCCAACCGCTTTGAGCACAAGGTTTTATCATCATTTGGGAGAGTCTGTGGGAGGGAAAGCAATAGAAAGGGCTGCTTCAGGATAAAGGACGAGGAAGCCAGTGGGGAGAAGAGGGGAGGCTACCCCAGCCCGTGCCTGCGTTCCTGGGTTTTACCTAGCTTGTCGTGCCTTCTCTGGGCTTTATCAGACGTTTTCCTTGAGGCCTGTCAGCCTCCGTCTCCTTCAGGGGTTGGGCGGGGGGAGTCACCAGAGCTTTGCTTTTCTCTCTCTGTGTGCAGATTCTCTTGAACTACCTCCCTTTGGAGAGAGCCTCATGGACCTCCATCCTGGCCAAGCAGAGGTGAGACCCTGACACAGGGGAATGGCGGGAGGGCCTTTGTATTGGGCAGAGCAGGTGGTGTGAGTCCAACCCACTTCCTGTTGCTGCACTGCTCCGGGCTCATCCCTCTCTCCTCTCCTCTCCTCCAGGGAGCTGTATTCTCAGTTCCTGAGGGAAATGATCATCCAGCCTGGCATCGCCAAGGCCAACATGGGCGTGTCCAGGGAGGATGTGACCTTTGAGGACCATGTGAGTAGGGGGCCCGCAGTGGGGACTGAGGTGAGGCTACGGAGTGGGGCAGGGGAGAGCTGTGGGCTTTGGGGTGGGCGAGGTCCCTCAGCCCAGAGGCCAGGTGCCGCTGATCCTAGTTCCTTTTACCCCCCAGCCCCCCAGCACCTCGTTTCTCCATTTGGCTTCTTAGCCGCCAAAGGCTGTTGAGTCTCCGTGCTCTCCCCAGTCTCCAGGCCCAGTCAAGACCTCTGGGATGACTGGGATCCAGGAGTGCTGTGTGTGCAGTGCTGAGCCTAGTCCTCCGCACGTTGGCTCCTCAGCCCCCTTCCTCCAGGAAGCTTCTGTGATACTGTAGTTGAAGGGAGTCAGAGCAGGGCCGGGGTGAGGCTGCGTTTCTGCAGCCCAGAGGAAGCCTCATTCTCTCTGCAAATACCCAACTTCTCCCTGGTGCTTCGCAGTTGGGAAGTGGAGATGGATTGGACCCAGACTGATCTTCCAAGGACTGGAATTGGTAACTTAGAGTATTGATGAATTAGATTCGAAGAGACCTCACGATGCAATATTCATTCACTCACCAAGCATTTAGTGAGCACCTGTTACACTCAGCGTTCTGGAGCCGTGGACAGGGAAGGGCAGAGTTCCTGCTGAGCAGGGAAGTGCCCAGAGCTGACCTGGGGCTTGGCTGTGGGATGTGGACGGGGACGGAGGTTTGGGAGGCTGCGGAGGCGGGCCTGTGCTGCCGCTCGACCAGCTCGCAGGCCATCTCAGCCGTAGCTGCGTCTCTGCTGGGAATGCTGGTTCGGGGCTACTGCTCAGGCCCCCGCGACTGAGGTCTGCCTGTGGGGTCCTAGCCGGCCAAGGATAGCGCGGCTCATTTTCCCCCGCAGCCTCTGAACCCCAACCCTGACAGCCGGTGGAACACATACTTCAGGGACAACGAGGTGCTGCTGCAGATCGACAAAGATGTCCGGTGAGCAGGGCTCTGGGGCGGGGAGCCGGCTCTGGGGCTTCTGGGGGTTTTCCGCTGCTTCTGCCCTTTTGCAGCCCAGCCCCGGCCCACAGGGAGGTGTCTGAGGAACTGCTGGGGAGCTGAGTCCCGGCCATAGGCACAGCAGGCCTGGCAAGGTGCAGGGGTGCGGGGTGCTGGCAGTGGCCTGAGTGCCCAGCTCTCCTCTCTCCCTGCCTTGATATCACTTGTAGCCCAGGCGACTATGGATTCATCTGCTCCTTCCTTCAGCGAATTCAGAGGCCTTGCTATGTGACAGGCTCAGTGCCAGGCTGGGGGGTTGAGCATGGAATAGACAGGGAGGGTCTCCTTCCTTAAGGAACTTAGAAGCTGAGGGGGAAGGTGTAAAGACAAGATGTTCAAGAAAATGTATCTTTCATGTCACTAACATTTGTGGTGACTGCTCTGAAGGCAGAGTTCAGGGTGCTTCAGGGCAGTTGGGACGTCTCGCCTGAGGAAGCAGCTGAGACTCTGCGGAGCCTGGGGGTTCGGGGGAAGGGAGGCTGTGGTGCCTCCCAGAGGAGGTCCTGAGCGCCTTCGGAGCTGGGCCCTCCGAGGAGCGCTGGGAAGGCCAGTGTGCCTGAGGCCCCACCGGAGGCAGGCGGGGGTCAGACCTTGGACTCGATCCCAGGGACGTGGGGCGGTCTCCCAAAGGGTTTAAGCAGAGGAGTGACAGGGTCAGAAAAGTGTTTTTTTTTTTCAAATTGAGAGCTATACCGTGTGCGCGCGCTGTTCCTCTTGGTAGGGAAGTGTGGCCAGCGGACTGTGCTGGCCTGCGGGGTGGGTGAGCCCGGCAGCCGGTGACTCTCCCACATGGCTGGGTGAGGAGCTGGGGGGGCCTGTCTGCAGTGGCCCGGTGGTCAGAACTTGGGTTCTAGAGTCTGTCCGTCCGCCTCCCTTTCCACCCCCGCTGCTTGTCAGCTGTGGTACCAGCTCTTCGCCGCCCGGGGCTACTCCTCCCCTGTGCGCACTGTGCCCAGGCCCCCCGCCTCCCAGACAGCCCCGGTGGGACCCCAGCCAGGGGGAGAGTGGGTCTCTTGCCACCTTCATTCTCAGGCTGGCATTGGGGAGCCTCTACCCACAAGGTGTTTCATCGCCCCGTTTTAAGTCAGGAACCACGTCTTGAACCCAGATCTGGGCAGAAAGGTTCTTAGCCTGGCAGTGACTGTAGTACGTTGTTCAGTGTTCCCGGAGGGTGAGTCTGCAGTGAGCTTCAGCTAAGAAGTCTGGACAAGTGTGTGTGTGCCGCGATACATACACTTTAAAAACTTTCACATTCTAGAGACTGTCTCCCCACTTGATTGTTTCTCTATCTCCTCAGCTGTAGTATTCCATTGTATAACTTATAACTTAATGAAGCCTCTTTTACCATTTTTAGCCTCAATACAAATAGTTCCTACTCTTGTACATATTATCTTTTCTATTTTTTTTTTTTTTTGTTCATATTATCTTTTCGACATGGAAAGCTGTGGTTTAAAAGAAGAGTTAAGATTCTAAGGACACTTAAAAGTATGTGTGTGTGTCTATTTGTAAACATACACATGATATATGGGTATGCACGCGTACATGATGACCGCATTGCTTTTGAAATAAGCTGTTACTAACTGAAACACACACAGAAGGCTTTGGGGAGGCTGGGCCCCTGGCAGCAGAGGACTGAGACGCCTCAAACCCTCTCGCTGAGTAACAGTCCTCTCCTCTTCCCCCTTGCAGGAGGCTGTGTCCGGACATATCCTTCTTCCAGAGGGCCACCGAGTACCCCTGCCTCCTCATCCTGGATCCCCAGAATGAGTTCGAGACCCTTCGTAAGCGGGTGGAGCAGACGACCCTGAAATCCCAGACGGTGGCTCGGAACCGGAGCGGCGTCACAAATGTGAGGGGCACCTGCGGGCCTTGGGGACTCCCCGTGACAGCCTTTTCCTTCCTGCCTGGGACTAGTGGCCACGGGCCATCGGGCCCCTGACCTTCCGCCCTGACTGTTTACCCCGAGCAGCCTTGGTCCTGCCTCACCCCTCTCCGGGCTCTTTCTGAAAATCAGATTCGCAGGCTGGTGTCATGTTGCTGGGGCTGCGGGGGTGCCCTGCTGTGCAGTGAAGGGGCCACACTTCTGGTCTGTGGTGGAGGCGGCGCTTGGAAAAGGAACTGCAAGTGTGATGAAGTGCGGTGGGAACAGTGATGGCCAGGGACCTGACCTGATCTGGGCATCAGGGAGGACTTTCCTGAGGAAGTGACATTTAAGCCAAGGCTCAAAGGATGAAGAGGAAAGGGCCTTCCAGGAGGAGAGGAGGGCATGTGTGGAGAGAGCAGGGTGTGTTCAAGAAAAGGAGGAGTCTTACCTGAGCTGGGTGGGGGAGACAGCGAGGGAAGGGTGGCCGGAGGATGCTGGAGAAGTGAGTGATAGTGAGGCCATGTGGGCCTTTGTCCTGGGGGCTGGGGATCCCTGCAGCATTTCTGGAGCAGGGATATAAGACTGCCTTTGTCAAAGATAGCCGTGGACACTGGGACGATGTTGATGGGAGAGGCAGGAATGGAGGTGGAGAGGCCGCCTGGTGCTGTGGTTGGTAGGGGTGGGGACTGGGGTGGAGAGGGAATGATTTGAGAGACCTCAGAGAAAGGAAGGGTAGGTCTTGTGCTGGTCAAGTTATGCTGAGTGTTGGAATGTCAGGCTTCTAGCAGACTTAACGTGATTCTGAGAAGCTGCTTATTGCTAAAAGGTATATTATTCCTTAAAGCCTACTTCTTTCATACCTGGAGCTTTGACTTATTCCTCAAAAATTTTCACTGTCCTCCAACAATGGAAAAATTCTTCTCTGTAACTCCCAGCAAGCTAGAGACAGATACTGTAGCAGTTCTACTCCCCACTTGCCCTGCTGGTGCAATGACCTATCAGGGCTTTGTTTCCTGGAGACCAGCCATCTTTCCTCCCAGGGAGGACTGGGAAGTTCTGGCTGATCCCTTGGTTCCACCTGCCCATGGCAGAGCTGGGTGCGTCAGGAGGTGCCAAACGCTTGGCTCAGTGACCCGTAGCTGCCTGAGTTGGTGGTCGTCCTACTGGGCTGTTGATGTTCTGTCTGCCTGGAAAGACGGGGACCTGGCTTCTATCATTCCTCTCTCTACAATAATTGGTGGCTGAGAACCGATTTTAGGTTTGGACCTGGTCCTGGTGGTAGAGAACCGGACCACAGGCTCCATCGCTAGGCCTCTGGGTCCACGGGCTGGGCAGTTTGCGTTAAAGCTGACTGACTGACGCTGCCCAAGTAACAGCAGGCTTGCCTTCCTGAGCCGTTGTTTCTTCTTCTGTACATTGGGCACCCTCATTTCTGCCCTGTCTGGCTTTAAATTGCCAGGAGGGTGAACTGAGGTCATTGCTGTGCAGATTCTTGGAAAGCAGTGGGCACCCTCTGAGGCCTGGGCCTGGGGTTCTAGAGCCAGCCTGGGTCCAAGTCCAATGCCACCACTTAATACGAGACGTCTGATGAGTGGCCTAGTGTTTCTGAACCTGTTTCCTCATCTTGAAACTAATGTGGAAAGAATCTTCTAGGCTGTTTTGGGCATTAAACAGGAAGCTTGTAGGGCTTTGTCTTGCCCATGAAACCCTCTTGGTAAATGTTAGTGATATGTGTGTCTTAGTGTGTGCACATGTACACATGTGTATGTGTATAGATGTGTATAGACAATGGAAAAGGATGTTTCAAGTTCTCAAAACCCTGGGCTTCCAGGACAGCATTATACTCTGACCTTACAGGGATGTGCCCGTGACCTTCATATAGGTAACCCCAGGCACTGGAACTTTTATAAAACTCCCAAGGGATCCTGATGGGTCCTCTGCTCTATTATGTAAGTTTTTAGTGAGATCATCTCTTCATTCATCTCCCACTTTTTCTTATGAAGATTTTGAAATATTCAGAAAAGTTGAAAGACGAGTACAGCACACACCCTCATACTTTCCACCTAAATTCACCAGTTGTTAACCTTTTGCCGTGTTTGTGTGTGTTATCACATAGAGAGTAAACTGTGCAGATGTCCTGACCCCTTACCCCTCAGTCCTTCAGCAGGCCTCCCCTGAGAATCAGGACATCCTCCTCACCATTGTAACATCTGCCAATATTACCCATAAATCATAATAACAGCGCACATCCAATCCTGGTTTGGGTGTCCTCTAGTTGTATCAAGAATTTTTTTTTTTTTTTTTTTTGCTACCCTGTATGGCTTGTGGGATCTTAGTTCCTTGACCAGGAATTGAACCTGAGTCCACAGCAGTGAGAGTAAGGAGTCTTATCCACTGGACCACCAGGAATTCCCTGTGCCAAGAATGTTTTTGTCGTTTTAAATCCTAACCAGCACCAAGTTAGGGTTTATGCATTGCACTGGAATGTTGAGTTTCTTTAGTCACTTCAGCTGGAGCAGGCCTCCACTCCCCCCACCCCCCACAGCATTTGACTTCTTCAAGAATCTTTACCAGTTGTCTATTGTTGACATACTTTGAGTTTTTTTTTTTTTTTTAATTGAACTATAACTTACACACAAGAAAAGCACAAACTTTAGGTATACAACTAGATGAACATTTTCTCATGTATAAACCTACGTTAACTGCCGGCCAGATCAGGACATGGAACACTTCCATCATCCAGAAAGTTCTTTCCCGCCCCTCCCCAGACAGTACCCCTTCTCTCAGAGGTAAGTACCATTCTGACTTTTATCACTAAATTATTAGATTTCAGTCCCTCTGGCTTGTGGAATGTTGCCCATTGTGGATTCATCTGCTCGTTCCCAGTGGCACTGGACACATCCCTCTCTGCCCTGGGTTGCCCCTGAAATGGAAGTTAAGTTTCAGCTCGCTGTCTGTCATGCTTCCCACCTTCTTACCAGGCCCCTGCCCTTGTCCCCTAGATGAGCTCCCCACAGAAGAACCCAGCGCCCTCCATGAACGAGTACGTGGTGCTGCCCAATGGCTGTGAGGCCCACTGGGAGGTGGTAGAGCGGATCCTGTTCATCTACGCCAAGCTCAACCCCGGCATCGCTTACGTGCAGGGCATGAACGAGATCGTGGGACCCCTCTACTACACCTTTGCCACCGACCCCAGCAGCGAGTGGAGAGGTAAACAGGTGGGCTCCTGGCCGCTCACGTTCGTTCTTGCTGCCTCCTGGAGAAACGGACCAAGGAAAGCTGGACTGATGGGCTTTATCAAGCTCTTGTGCTGCTCACTTCTCTGTTTTGGGGTCTCCATTCTCTCTGTGTTGGATAAGGGGGTTGGCCTGAATCACGTCTGAGATCTTTTCTGGCTTGAACTTTCTAGAATGTTACATATTTACTGATCTCTTTAAAATGTATATATATATATATATATACACATATATATATATTTGACTGTACCAGGTCTTAGTTGCAGCATGTGGATCTTTTAGTTGTGGCATGTGGGATCTAGTTCCCTGAACAGGGATCGAACCTGGACCCGCTGCATTGGGAACCTGGAGTCTTAACCACCGGACCACCAGGGAAGCGCCTCCCCCGGTTTACTGATCTCTTCATATTTGTAACCGAATTTCTGATAGAGGAGATGAGATCTATAGACAGGAAGCTGAAAGAAAGAATTTAAATAAATAATGATTTTTAAAACGTCAGCAGAAGAACATGTAGTCAACTGCAGAGTCAGTGTAGTGTTGTCGGAGTTGTGAGGAAAAGAGATTGGTATTCCCTGGTGGTCCAGTGACTGGGACTCGTTCCTTTCACTGAGGAGGGTGCTCGCTAAGATCCTGCAAACTGTTTGGCATGGCCAAATAAAAACTATGTCTGGTCTGGGGCTGGAGAGTGGTGGGTGGAGAGTGGTGACAGACAGAGGAGGTACGGAGGGACGCAGCCTGACCAGGGCGGGGTGACTTGGTGGAGGCTCAGAGCTGAGGGTGAGCTCTCACTTAGTTGAGAGGTGGGGTATGTTGCGAGCAAGCCCGTCCTCTTGCGGCTGCCCTGACCTTGCCTGTCTCTCCCAGAGCATGCTGAGGCAGATACCTTTTTCTGCTTCACCAACCTCATGGCTGAGATCCGGGACAACTTCATCAAGAGCCTTGACGACTCACAGTGTGGCATCACCTACAAGATGGAAAAGGTGTACTCCACCCTGAAGGATAAGGATGTGGAACTCTACCTGAAACTGGTGAGGACCCCCAGGGCCACACAGGTTAGGGCAGACAGAAAGGGGTAGAGGACAGCAGGCTCCTGAGCACCCCAGCCAGGCCCAGGGTGGGGACTGGCCTGAGTCTGAGGATTAGAAGTTACTGCTGCTGCCAGGGGGCCATGACCCAGGTGCTGAGGTGGGGCGGGGAGGTGGGGCAGCTGGTGGTTGGAGCCTGGCAGGCTGAGGATGAGGGGAGGTGGGTATGGTGCCCTGTGTGCCAGGCATGGTGCAGGATGTCTACTGTATGCTTTGAGTTCAGCCTATTAGAGTCCTCCTGGAAAGGAAGTGTGAACTTCATTTAAAAAAATTATTAGAGGGACTTCCCTGGTGGTTCAGTGGCTAAGACTGTGCTCCCAGTGCAAGGGACACAGGTTCAATCCCTGGTCAAGGAACTAGATTCCACATACTGCACCTAAGACCCAGGCAGCGCACCCCCCCAAAAAAAAAATTATTGGGAGTGGCATTTCATGTTTGTTTCAGGGAACTCTGCAGTAAGAAGAGTATTTATTTATAAACAGGAACAGTTTTGTGAACAAGAAAATATACATAAATATATCTTTTTAACCAAGTATGGAATTATAGCTTATTGTTTTGTAACAGGCTTTTCAGTCAGTAGTATCCACTGTGGCCGACCAGAGGGCTCGTTTCCATTGGGAATAATTGCCTTGTGCGGTGGTTGTATGGACTAAATAAATGAAATATTAACGTATTACGCACAAGGCCAGGCTTGCAGTAAGTGCCCAATAATGGTTTCTCTGTCCATAAATCCATAGTGACAGTCGGTGTAGCGTTTTAAAAGAATTTGAGCCATCATTTATAAATCTAAAGTCCTCATATAAAAAAGTCTTGGTTTTTGGCTTCCCTCAAAAAAAATCAGATGATCTGACAGCTTGGCTGGCAGCAAGCAGCAGTCATCCCTTTGACGGAGCGAGGCTCTCTGGGCGGCCCGGTGCCATCCCGCCTTGGCGTGTCTGGAGCTCACGCAGGGCCTGCCGCTTAATCTGAATTCATGCCTGCTGGACTGCATGGTGGTTCGTGGCCACTAGCCAACACACATTCTCGCAGCCACCCCACACCTCTGTCTCCCCAGCAAGAGCAGAACATCAAGCCCCAGTTCTTCGCCTTCCGCTGGCTTACCCTGCTGCTGTCCCAGGAGTTCGTGCTGCCTGACGTCATCCGGATCTGGGACTCCCTCTTTGCCGACAGTAACCGCTTTGACTTCCTCCTCCTGGTCTGCTGCGCCATGCTTATGTGAGTGTGGCCATGGGGGTATGTGTGTGGGGGGGAGGGCGGGCGGGCAGGGGCTGCTGTCAAGAAGCTGGACTGAGCCTCTGGGATTCTCAGGGGAGCATCAGTCCAAACTTGCTGGAGTGGTGCGGCAGGGGTAGGAGGAGGCCCGGTGGGCTTGCTCTCAGACTAGTCAAGGGGCCCAGCGCTTTCTGTTGCTTGTTTTTCCTAGACTGATTCGGGAGCAGTTGCTGGAAGGGGACTTTACTGTAAACATGCGACTCCTGCAGGTAATGGAGTTCAGGGGGACCGGCTCAGTCTTTATTTATTTATTTATTTTATTTATTTTTTTTTTAAATTTTTTTTTCGGGCTCAGTCTTTAGCCATGAGGCAGACACTTAACTGGCGGCCACCCTATGCCAGCCGCTGTGACAGGCTGCCTCGGGATCAGGAAGAGGTAGCAGGGCTTAAGAGTCCAGACCCCCGAGGCAGATCTGGGTTTGGATATAGGTTGAATCCGGTTTGGCCACTGACCTTGAGTGTGATGTGGCCAGTGACTTGGTTTTTCTGAGCCACGCACTCTGCATAGGTAAGTCATAGCTGAGAAACAGCCTTATTACCCAGTATGTGGTAATAATGCCCATTGGTAATGGCGGTCGGCCTGGGGAAGAAACGTGGGGACCTTAGTGGTTTAGAACATGGGCTCAGGAATCAATTTTGGCTTTACATCTTTGTTTTCCTGTTCTAGTCATGTCACCTAAGTCCAATGGCAACCTCTCTGAGCCTTAATTGCTTTGCCAACACCTGGCCTGGGGTTGGTATTCAGTAACTTCACTGACTCGATCTGTAAAACAGGCAAATTCGCATAACCCCTCACGGGGCTATTGAGGTGACCCAGTGAATGAATGTACAGACAGTGTCCGGCCCTGGTCCAGGCTCGTGCATGGAGCTCAGGGCTCGATGGCAGGAAGTGGGGGGAGGTGAGGCAGGTAGTCCCAGTCCTGGGGAAGGGGCTGAGACCTTTTGGGGTGACTGGCTGGGTTGGTTAAGTCAGTGCTGCAGTGGGTGTAGCAATAACTCCCTGCAGAGTTTGGACAGATGGGGGGTGTCTGGTATCCTGTGGGCCCTGGCCTTTAGCCCGGGGTCCAGCTGGGTGCCAGGTCCACTGCAAAGGTGCAGGGCAGGCTGACTTCAGAGGCGTACTACTGTTGGCCTTTTCCCCACACAGGATTACCCCATCACAGACGTCTGCCAGGTCCTTCAGAAAGCCAAGGAACTCCAAGACTCACAGTAGCCTGGTGGCAAAAGGCCCATGTGTGGAAGAGAAGCCCCCGCCGACCCCGGTGCCCTGGCTTCTGGGACATGCAGAAGCCTGTGGGGTCCCAGCCAGAGGGGCCGATGCCGGACTGGCCTGCTCCAGGCCTTGTCCTGGCCTCCCGTCAGGGGCCTGCTGTGCCCCGCTCTCTCCTAACCACCAAGCCCAGGCTCCTCCCCACTCTTCAGCCCTGGACCCTCTGCCCAGGCCATGAGCAAGGCAGGGGCTCGCGAGGTGGTTTTCCGGGGCTGGGGCAGACTGCAGGCCCCTCCCTGCCTCTGCTCTGCCCCTCCCTTCCTGCCCTCCTGCTCCATCTTCTGGGCTCTGGTCAGGGAGGTGCTCAGCAAACGAGCCAGAAACTGCTTCTTCTGGAGGTTGGTGCTTCCTGGGCTTCTCCATGGGGAAGGTGACACTGTGAAGGAGCTGAGAGGCTGCCAGGCCCAGGTCACACCTTCTGTCCTTTCCCACTGAGTGTATGTGTGTATGTGTGTGTGCTTGTGGGTTGCTGTGTATGTCTTATCCCCCGGCGTGAGCTGCTCCTCCAGTCTGTGTGTGTGTCCCTGTGTATGGGGGGAGGTGACCTCCCTCTCGTCTGTTTCTTTGTCTTGTCACCTCTCTGCCTCCGTCTCCCTTTCTCTCCCTCCAGCTCTTTCATGGAATGTGTGGCTCTCACCTGTCCGCCGCTGTCTCCATTGCTGTCCGTTTGCCCTTCTCTCTTGGGTTGCCTTATCCCCAGCCCCTCCCCTCCCCTCTCCTCAATGTTGACTCAGAACCCTGGAAACAGAATGAAGAGTCTGGCTCAGCAGAGTTCTTGGAGGCCAGCCTTGGCCTTTGCAGCCTGCTCCCATCCCCCAGCGCTGGGCGCCCAGGGCTCCCAGTCCACAGTGCCTCACTCGAGGGCCCTGAACCCGTGCCCCACCACGGAATTCTTGGAAACCCCTAGCTGCTGAGAACAGTTGGCCTGTGAAGAGCCAGCGCCCTCCTGCCTAGGGAGGGAGGAGAGGGAGAGCTGAGTCTTCTAGAGGTTTCCTCAGAGGTCCTCTCCCAAAGGAAAAAAAGCATTAAGGTTGGGATCCAGGTGCTCCAGAGGTGTAGTCGTTCCCATGGTTTCCAGGTGCCGGCCCAGGGCAGGCAAGTCCCTTTAAGGGCAAGTGGGACCAAAGGGAGCCTCTTGGGGGCGGGCAGGGCTGAGCTCAAAGGCCTGAGTCCTGTCCAGGCCTGGAGTGCCGTGTCTCCCCCTCTCAGGTGAGCTGAAGGCGGTGCTGGCCCTTCTCTGGTCTTGTGCTCTGACTGGGATCTGAGGCAGGTGCATCTGCAGTAGAACAGCTGGCTCCTCCCACCCTGGGCCTGTTCTGACCAGGACGCTCCCTCCTGCAAGGAGGCAGGGGGTTTGCATCTGGAAGGCTGGATAATTAGCTCGGGTCCTCTTCGTCTCCCCAGACCATCCAGCAGGGCCCCCCAAAGTCTCCCTGAGTCTGACAGCCAGGACTTGCGGCTGAGGGCTGGGAACAGCTTCCCCCAGGGCAGCTCCTGCCAGGCTGTCCCGTGGATGCTTCACTTGCCTTTTTCCTCCTCCTCTCCCAGCACAGTATTTGGGAGATTTTACTATTTATTCAGACTCCTGGTTATTTATTGCAGATTGGCAAGTGCTTGTTTTGGGGATGAAGGGTAGGGCTCGGAAAGTGGAAACATGGTCTTCCTGGCCTTTCAGGGCCACCAGCATCCTCTTTCTCCCTGCCTCTGGGACCTTCCTGGTTTTCCAGGAGGTCCTGGCTGGGGGAGCTCTGAGATCTGTAGTCCAGCTGAGTGTAAGGGGAACTGGTGTGTAAAGACCCTGGCATGGGGCAGAAACACTGCTTGCTAGCAGCCTGGTCACCCTCTTGCCAGAACTTGTAGACTGGTGGTTCACTCCCAGCCTGATCCCTTCGGAGCCTGAGTCTTGGGCCACAGCCTGGGACCTAGCAGACACTGCCCAGTACCCGGATGCATTCTCTCCTGCCTGTCCCTCTGTCCTCCCTCCTGGACCGCACTACTTGAATCACTGCATCTGATTCGCCTCATTGGCAGCCCTGGGTCCAGTGCCCTCTCCTTGGCCTTGTGAGAAAGGTCAGAAGAGCACAGGGACCATACCCAGGTTAGATGGAGCTCCCCCAGTGGGAGGACCTGCCCTTGGCAATTGCCCCTGCCCCACCCCAGACTCTCAAGGGAGGCCCCAAGAGCCAGAGACTCCCAGGCTTCCTACTTGGAAGCTCCCCCAGGACTTCGGACATGTACAGAATGAGCTGAATGAATTCAGTCAGTCTCACTCCAAGGGTCAGAATGTTAGTCTGCTTTTATTTTTTCTTTTGTTTTGTTTGTTGAATAAATGCTGCTGACGACAAGTTGTCTTTAATAAACCACATGTTCTTTGCAGTAGATGTTGGTTCTGTGATGGGCTGAAACCTTTGAGACCTCAGAGCAGGAAAAAAAATGAGCAAAGTCAGGAGCTTCTTAAGAGTGGTTAAAGGAAAAGGCTAGGAAATTGTCCAAAGAGTCTGTTCAACTCTTCTTATGCAACTGCAGTTTGCAGCTGTTGGGAGGAGAGTATGCAGTGGGGCAGAGGTATTACATTGTGATTTCAAAGTAAGTTCTTTGAAAAAAAGTTGAACTTCAGCAAGTCATATAGCCCACCATCTGCAGAAAATCACTTGTGTTGGTCTTTTCTTTGCAGATGTAATTTTCATTAGATAATTGATACAATGATAATCATTTTCTTGATGCAGTTTTGTGTATTGTCTCTCCCTCCCTCCCTGCCCCCCCCCCCATTACCTTAGGTGGTGAGCAAACTAATGTGTGACTTAAAAATATTTTTACGACCTATAATTCTGATGTGCTAAAAATGTCCAAAACCAGTCCGTTTCTGAGTATCTTAGTTATTCCCTGGCCTCTATCATAAGTAATACGGTAGGGAATCCATGCATTCCTGATTTGTTTTCCCAGTTAAGTCCTGTAAATTGGAAGGTAAGGACTTTTTTTTTTTAGGGATCTTAGTTGCGGAGTGGGAGGGAACCTCCGTGGAGATCAAGGGAGCCGAAACGGGGCGGAGCCGGTTCCGAGACGGCCAATCATGAGTCGCGGTGGTGATGCCACGCCCGCCCCTTCCCGCAACTCCTCGTCCTAAAGGGGCAAAAAAAGAGCATCCGGTCTTCCAGTTAGGTGGGCACAGACCCCCCAGCTGTTGGACTGGACAGTACGTCGGAGCGTTCGTGAGTGGAAGGGACCGACGTTCCCCCGTCTCACGCTTCCGCTCCGCTCCATACCCGCGCTGGGCCCCCGCAGGCCTGTGCGGCCCCTTTAAGAGCCTCCGGGTCGGACGCCTGAGGTCGCGGCGTCCCTTCAGCGCCGCGGGCCGGCCCTCCCTCCGCGCCCCGGCCACCATCCGCGGCCATGCAGTTTCTTCGGGCTGGCTTGACTCTGGCCCTGGGCGCAGGGTTGGGTGCAGCTGCCGAGGGCTGGCGGCGGCAGTGGGCAGACGCGCGAGCGACGCCGGGGCTGCTGAGCCGGCTGCCGGTGCTGCCAGTGGCGGCGGCGGCGGGTCTTCCCGCGGTGCCCGGGGCTCCCGCGGGTGGCGGTCCGGGCGAGTTGGCCAAGTACGGGCTGCCCGGGGTGGCGCAGCTCAAGAGCCGCGCATCGTACGTGCTGTGTTACGACCCGCGCACCCGCGGTGCGCTCTGGGTGGTCGAGCAGCTGCGGCCCGAGGGGCTCCGCGGCGACGGCGACCGCCACTCCTGCGACTTCCACGAGGACGACTCGGTGCACGCGTACCACCGCGCCACCAACGCCGACTACCGCGGCAGCGGCTTCGATCGCGGCCACCTCGCCGCCGCCGCCAACCACCGCTGGAGCCAGAAGGCAATGGACGACACCTTCTACCTCAGCAACGTCGCTCCCCAGGTAGCGCCTGCGCCGCCCCCCGCCACCACCCGCTCCCCCGACCCCGGCGGCGGTAAGCGAGGCCAGCGCTCGCCTCCTAGCCTCGATTTTCCCCTTTGCAGAATGGGAGAGTTGCCGAGTGTGCGCCCTCTAGGTCAGGAGCCTGGCCAAACGCACCGCGCGCCGACGGCGAGAGGGATGGAGCGGTGGGGCGCTGAGTACACACTGTGCTCTGATCTTAACCCCAGGGCTCCCGAGCGCCTCCCTGAAATCAGGATGAAACTGTTATTCACCTGCCTCTTGCGCCGAGGAACTGAAGATGACTGTCCACATCCATAAAAGTACCAGGCATGCTTCCTGGTTCTTGGCAAGCATTTAGTAAATAAGAGCTATAATGAGGGAAGTCTCAGCGAGACAGTGACCGACCCAGGGTCACACCGCGGGAGGAGACCTAGGCAGTCTGTCTAGGGGACCCTGAGCTTTTTTTAATCCATTGTCCTACCCTGCCTGCGTTCCCGGAGTAAAAGGATAGATAGGTGCCCACAGTGGCTGTTAGGAGCAGTCACTGTGCACCCTGGACTAGCCGTCCTTCCTCTAGCGCTGTTCCCACCAGGGCCTGACACCCACGTGGAGATGGATGGTGGGGCTCTGAGTGAGACTTGTGAGGTCCCAGCCTCTGACCTGACTGGTGCTCACCCAGGAGCAGAGACCCCCCACCCATTTGACTGGACACTGTGCCAAGGACCTGAGAGCTCAGGTGGTGGAGTCAGATTTCTGACCTTCCCTGCTGGGCTCTGCAGTTCAGACTTTAGGAGAAGGAAGGGAGAGATGGTTGAAAGAGATGGTCTTCCCATGAGCTCCTGGGGCAGGAGCAAACCTGTTTCTCTCTGGGAGGTTTGCCCCTTCATACGACTCTTTGGGGCTGAGAAACAGCTTGGAGACCTGGGATGCTAGCTCTCCCAATCTAGGTCAGGGGCAGCTAGCACCCTTGTGAGCTCTGTCTGGGCTAAGTGACTCTCCTTCCATGAACCTCACTTTCCTCTGCATGCTTGTCTTCACCCCCACCCCGCTGTGGGAACCTTCTGGCTCTGTGCCTGCCCCTAGGCCTGGGGCAGCCCTCTGACTGCAAGTGTCCCAGTCAGTCTCACTGAAGCCCACCTCTCCTGCCAGGTGCCCCACCTCAACCAGAACGCCTGGAACAACCTGGAAAAGTACAGCCGCAGCCTGACCCGCACCTACCAAAATGTCTACGTCTGCACGGGGCCACTCTTCCTGCCCAGGTAAGGCTAGAGCTGGGGGGGCCTGGGGACAGCAGCACCTCCAGTCATCCCAACCAGGCTCCCCCCAGGCTGTGTCAACACTGCCAGGTCCCATTCATCTGGTTTCTGGGCAAGTCTGTCCATTCCTTGAGCCCCCAATTCTACTCTGCAGAGACCTTTGGGGTACTCACATCTCTGTCCGTGTGTACCAGGCCCTGAATCTGCCCTTGTTCCTCTATGTCATCACTTGTCACATCCACCTAACTCATGTTCTGCCCAGATAGAAACCATCGCACGGGGTTCTCACCTTCAGTCTCCTCTGCCGGGGGCTTCCTTCCCCTTTGAAGCTTTGAACTGTCTTCCTGACCCTGAGCCTTCACTCTTGTCCCTGTGCAGCTCACGCGGCCTCCCAGATGGAAGGGACTGAGCTCCCCTGGGCTCGCTGGGTGATTTTTCTGCTGAGGATTGGGATAAGTGAGGCACGGGACTGTGGCCAAGCAGCCGGCTCTGCTGGGGTCGGAACCCAGGCCGTCACCTGTCTCTGGGTTTGATGTTTAGTCGCTCAGTTGTGTCTGACTCTTTTGTGATCTCATGGACAGAGGAGCCTGGCGGGCTACAGTAGCCACAGTAGCCCACCAGGCTCCTCTGTCCATGGGATTTCCTAAGCAAGAATACTGGGAAATTGCCATTCCCTTCTCCAGGGGATCTTCCTGACCAAGGGATCTAACCCACATTATCTTGCACTGGCAGGCGAGTTCTTTACCACTGAGCCATCAGCGAAGCCTCAGTCTCTGGGTGCCCTGGGCAAATGACCTCAACATCCTCTCCTGTAAAATGGGGATAATACCAGTTATCTATGACATGGTTATTTAAGGGACAGTGGGATAGTGGATGTCACCGTAGTAAGGACTCAGCACAGGCTTACCGAGGCACTGATACACTTTAATTAGCCAGTGCCTCCTCTGGCCTGCTGAAATGGAATGGACTGCTCAGAGACTTAGCCAGTCACCCGTCCAGTGTTCTGGGCATCTGCTCCGCCCCAGGCTGTTGTGCTGGTGCTGGGCATTCTGCTATCACAGCCCCACCCTCCACAGGGAGAGACCGACAGTAGTCAAGTGTCCACAAGGAGGATGTGAATGAAGGCCCGATTCTTTCTGCAGCATTTATTGCCACCACCCACTCTCCCTGAACACGGTGTCGGGCATGAGGAAAACAGGGGAGGAATGAGTCTCTACCCTGCTGGGGCTCCCAGTCTCCTGGGCAAGCCAAGCCGGGCAGAGAAGCCTCACGCTGAGAGGGTGGTCCTGCAGGTGACACAAACTGGAGGTCCAATCAGGGAAGGCTGCCTGGAGGTGGTGGCCTTGGGTCTGAACAAGCCCCCTGGGAGTCCTGAAAGGCCATGTGCCTGGGTCTGCTCACAGGACAGAGGCTGATGGGAAGTCCTACGTGAAGTACCAAGTCATTGGCAAGAACCATGTGGCGGTGCCCACCCACTTCTTCAAGGTTCTGATCCTGGAGGCGGCAGGCGGGCAGATAGAACTCCGCTCCTATGTGATGCCCAATGCACCGGTGGATGAGGCGATCCCGCTGGAGCGCTTCCTGGTGCCCATCGAGAGCATTGAGCGGGCCTCAGGACTGCTCTTCGTGCCAAACATCCTGGCACGGGCGGGCAGCTTGAAGGCCATCACTGCGGGCAGCAAGTAAGGGCAGCCCCAGCTGGACTGTGGGCTTGGGGGACTGAATCAACTTAAAAGTGTTTATTTTTAGAAGCAAGTCTCCAGTGTGTCTGTCCAGGTAACCCGTGGGATCCTCTGGCTTCATTGCTGCTTTTCTGCCATCCTGGGCCCCACAGAACCTTCAGCTGGGCCGGGCACCTGCCTGGGTAAGGCCAGGCTGCAGGGCAGCCAGGGAGATGAGGATGGCCTCCTGGAAGAGAAGCACAGCAACAGGCTATGGCCCCACCGCCCAGGACCCCGGCCCGTGGGCTGTGCTGCCATCAGCAGGGTCCGGGGGGTATGGGGAGGCACTGCCCAGGACCCCGGCCCGTGGGGTATGCTGCCATCAGCAGGCTCCAGGGGGTGTGGGGAGGCACCGCCCAGGACCCCGGCCCGTGGGGTATGCTGCCATCAGCAGCGTCCGGGGCGGGGGTGGTGAGGAGGTGGGGAGACAGGTTCAGCTTCGTCCTACTGTCACTGGCCACCTGCAGGCCCTGCCAGGAAAGGGCCTCACCTCTCTGCTCCTCAGTCTCCTCCTCTGTAAAATGGGGCTGATCATAATACCTGCCTCCCAGGATCAGCCGGGGACGGGGAGGCGATGGGCAGGAGGGCCCTCGGAAGTGTGGGAGCAGGGGTTCCTGCCAGGAGGCTGAGACTGGAAGCGCACAGCACCTGACCCTGGCCAGGCTCCCGGCGACAGGGAGACTGAGGCCGTCCATGTGTCTGGTCACCACCGTTGAGACCAGTGGAGGCAGTGGCACTTCCCCCAGCAGGTGCCCACAGGCACGGTGTTCCGTGCTGCCCAGGTGGAAGGCTCTGAGAGAAGGTTGCATCCTGTCCCCCTGGGGACAGAGGTGCCAGCAAGGAGGGCTGCCTTGCCCACCACGGTCAGACAAGGGGAGTGGGACATGGAGCGTACCGCTAAGGAAACAGGCCTGGAGCAGGCGTGGTGGGTATCCTGGGTCAGCCAGCCTGGGAGCAGCTGGACAGGCATCAAAACCAGGATTCCTGGCTTCCAGCTCACTCTCAGCTCACCCCTGCTGTAGTCCTGCTGTGGCGAGAGGCTGAGGGGGTGAGGGGACCACCCCAGAAGGCTGGCTCAGGGCAGCCCCGGGCGGGGTGAAGGACAGTGAAAGAGTTGCAAGCCCCTTGGCCAGACAAAGGGGCTCTGGGCCCTGCTGGTGGTGAAGAGGCGGGGCCTAGAGGGCGGGGAGGCGGGTGGGCTCACCTCTGTGCGGATGGTCCGGCTGCCCTGGTTGGGGCAGGTGTTGACGTACAGGTCGAAGAGGACGCTGGGTTCAGCCACCTCCAGGTTGGGGTCGGCATCCACTCCAGCTTCCAGCCCCTGGAGGCCCCCAAACACCACAAGAGCGTGCCTGGTGCCCACGGGAGGGGATCACTGACTGCCCATCATGGCCCTCTGAATGCCACCCCCATGGCTCTCAGTCCTCCCATACATAGCAGGGGCCCAGTCCGTTCAGCTGTGTCCCCACCAGTCTGGTCCCCTGCTCTGTGCCCTGCCCCCTGGCTGGACCCACCTGAAGTTGGGAAGCTGGGCGGAGGCCACATCTGAGCCTCGCTCTGACGTCCCGATGGTCAGATCATAGCCGTCCTGGAAGGGGGCCTCAGCAAACACAGCACCTGCCGGGGAGGCCAGTTCTCTGGGGACCCTGTTCCCCCCAGGCCACTGTCACCTGGCTGCGTGTGTGTACTGGGGTGGTGGTGGAGATAAGGGAGCCACAGCCTGCACTCCCGCTGGAAAGTCAGGGGTGGAGTGGGCAGAGACCGTCCCTGAGCTAGCTTGGAGAAACAGCGGAGGCTGGGGAGGAAGGAACTCCAAAAACAAGTGGCGTACCTTTGACTCATCTGGCCCTTTTGCCCCCATTCCCAGCCCCATGGCAGACATCATTAAAGATGCTTTGCCTCAGGAGTCCTTAAAAGGATCCCAGGCAGTGCACTCGAGGCCAAGAGAGGGAAAGGCACCTGCCCAAGGACACACAGCATGTTAGCAGGATTAGGATCCCAGTCTGAAGCTCTCTGAGGTCCCCCAGACAGAGAGAAGAAGACAGATGTTCATAGGAGGAGGCTCTGTGCTTACTGAGGCAGGAGGCCAGGCGGACTGTGTAGCCCCAGTAGAGACCAGCTTTGGTCCGAGGGTCCTGTGACGACACGACCTTCCCCCGGCAGGTCTTGCTTTCTGGACAGGAAGCAGACAGGCTGTGAAGATGGGGTGAGGGGACAAGGGAGTGGAAGGAGGTGGCTCCGAGCCCTCAGGCTGGCTGGGCTGGGCACACTCTAGGATACCTGGGAGCTGGTTCTGGTTGAGCCGCACCGTCACCCGAAGTCCAGGCTCCAAGTTCTTGTCAATCTTCACCTCCTGGGAGGAAGCCAGAAAAAATCTGCTGCTCCAGCCCCACCCCTGCAGGATAGCAGGGGTCACTGCTCTCCCAGACACGGGGGCGTCTCAGGGGTCCAGGTCACCCTTTGTGCCCTATTCCCCAGCGCATGGGGCCAGACCTGCTCACAAAAGACCATTCTTGCAAAATGACTACCCCATGATGCAGGTGAAAAGGATCAGTCCAGGCCTGGCACAAAGTAGGAAGTATTTCTGGGATGAAATCCCAGTTTCCTACATTTTGGGGAGCTCAAGTGCTCACTTCACTCCTCTGAGCCTTAGCTTCCTCATCTGTCAATAGGAGACATTCCATAAACAAGAGCTATTGTTACACTGCATGGGGTCTGGCATGAAGTAAACGCTGACCACATGGGAGCTGTGATGAAGGACACCTGATGTCTGTGTTGTGTCCCAATTTATGTATGTATTTTGGCCTCGATACACAGCTTGCGGGATCTTAGTTCCCTGACCAGGGACTGAACCAGCGCCCTCGGCAGTGAAAGCTCAGTCCTACCACGGGACCACCAGGGAAGTCCCTGTCCCAATTCTGACTTCAGAATGGCTTTCTCCTTGGAGGATTTCACGTGTATTTCTCCCTTCACCTGAGTCTGGGTATCCTGGTCTGCTTTCAGCCGGTTCTCTCAGGTCTGTTCTTTTTGCGGGAAGGGGATCCCCATACATTCAAATGTTTCTGCCTCTGACTCTAGGAGACATGAGATTAATAGGTGGCAAATGAATGCTCCAATCCAGAGCTCGGCATCACACTGGAGCAGCCCCAGAGAGACTCTGAACTTGATTTTGCAGGCTTTTGTTTTGGTTTGTTTTTAGCACAAGGACTATCTTCTGTTGATATGCTTTTTTAAAAAAAAACACACAGTAAATTTTGCTCCTGGCTCTATCTGTTGAGCCCTATTTTAGGCACTTCTCTAACTCAAATCTGCATCAGTGGGGGCCTGGCAGGCAGAGAGGCCCGGGGCCAGGACTCCCCCTACATGCCCTCCAAACCCAGCGAGTGTCCGGGAAGCATGTCTCGACGCTCCCTCCAGTTCCTACCTTCTTCATGCCACAGTTGACAAAGGAGCCCTGGCCTGGCCGGGTGGGCCGGTCCACCACAACGCCCTCTCGGAACTCGGACTCCTCATCCTGACGCATGTGGTGAGGGCTGTCCAAGGGGTTCAGGAGCCCTGCGGTTGGAGAGGGGCCAGGAAGAGTCTGGGAGGTGCAGAGGCACACGGGGGTGGCGGGGGGTGGGGTGAGGCTGGGAACCCCAGGCCAGGATCCAGCTCGGCCACAGACTTGCTATGTGCCGTGAGGCACAGGTCTTGCTTTCCCAACTGGACCATGAGTTCTCAGGGCCTGGAGGATGATCCATGGGAAATGGCGGTCAGGTCCGCTCCCCCAGCCTTACCTGCAAACTGCAGATCCTGATGCTTGGGGAAGAAGGCCTTTCTTAGGTACCTAGGAAAGAACGCAAAGCTCGGGAAGTTCCCAGGGAGGCCATATCCTGCCCAACCTGCACCGTGACCGCCCTTCCGCCCTGGTCTGGAAGGTCCGTCCTTACTGTGGACACTCCAGGTACTGCAGTATCCGGGCCAGCTGCACGCACGCCTGCCCCTTCTTGCCAACTCCCCTGAATTCCCCCTCCACAGTGCTAGGAGAGAAAGACAGGGATCCAGCCCACCGGGTTCTCTTTGAGAGCTCCCCCACCCCCAGTATAACCTCAGCAGTGCCCCTGCTTTGCAACTCGACCCACCAGGGTGTCAGTGGGGGCACTCAGACAGGATTCTCGGCCCAGGCAAGAAGGCAGGGAAAGAAGTGCAGCCCAGCCAATCCTGGCAGCCCCCCACTTCTCCCCACACCCGCCGGGACCCTGCTGGAGGCCCCTCACTTGGCATCTTGGCCTTCTTCATCGAACACCACAATCTCATCCACACAGAAGATGGCGCAGGCTCTGGCTATCTGGCCGGCCAGGTAGGTGCGAAGCTCTGGTGACTGGGCATTGTCCAGGATAGAGCCTGGCAGGGCCACGCTCAGGGTGTAGTGCCGCCCTAAGCAGGACAAGGGTGTTCATGGTCAGCTGGAGCAGCCAGGGCCATCTCTCCCCTCCCTCCCTCTAATCCCAGGGCCTAGAGTTAGAAAGTTTTCTTACTGGGAGAAGTTTTGAGATAAGTAGCATAGATTCCCTCTCCAGATCTCAATCTCCCCAGGAAGAAAATGAACTTGGGGGGTCTCCAGGGCTCCCATAAACAGGACGTACCACTAGCTACGGCAGGGAGTGGTTAGAGGCATTGACCTATATTCACATCCTCTGCCTCCTACTGCCTCAGTTCTCCAGGCAACAGAATGGGATAATGAGAGTTAATATTTATTCTTACAGGACATCCCTGGTGGTCCAGCTGTTAAAATTCTGTGCTTTTAATGCAAGAGGCATGGGTTCAATCCCTGGCTGGGAAATTAAGATCCTACGTGTTGCAGAGCAGCCTCCACAAAATATAATAATTCTTAGTGCCTTTTATGGGTATAAACCAATAACCGGAAGTAGGTACTACCATGATCCCCACTGACAGTTGGGGAACCTTTAGCCTAAAGAGGTCAAATACATGACCCTGCTGCTTGCTGCTGCTAAGTCGCTTTAGTTGTGTCCGACTCTGTGCGACCTCATGGACTGCAGCCTACCAGGCTCCTCCGTCCATGGGATTTTCCAGGCAAGAGTACTGGAGTGGGGTGCCATTGCCTTCTCCGAATACATGACCCAAGGTCACCAAAAGGCAGAACAGCTGACTTCAGAAAAACCACCACACTTTTGCTCCCAGAGTCATCCAAAAGGAGCCATATGAGATAAAGGGCTTTCCTGGTGTCTGAGACAGTTGACATGCTCAGCTTCTGTCCCTACTGTCACCATCATCACTAACAACCACTGGGCTTACAGAGTAAAACATGGCCCCCTGATACTCCAGAATTTTGGGTCTGACCAAGGAGGAAAGATACAATTTGTTAGGTTAGATGCAGATGTACAGAAGGACACAATGTATGGAAGGATATCAGGACACAATGTGGGATTAGAAAAACCAGGTCCAGAAGTGAATGGATTGAGCAGCCTCACTTCCGTAAAATTGTATCTACATACCTCTTCGCCTAGATATAAGTGGGTGTTAACAGCTAGGGGCTTCCCTGGTGGCTCAGGTGGTAAAGAATCTGCCTATAATGCAAAAGACCCAGGTTCAAAACCTAGATCAGGAAGATCCCCTGGAGAAGGAAATGGCAACCCACTCCAGTATTCTTGTCTGGAGGATCCCATGGACAGAGGAGCCTGGTAGGCTACAGGCCATGGAGTTGCAAAGAGTTGGACTGCACTTTCACTTTAACAGCTGGAGAAACGTTAACTGCAATGTTTGCTGAGATTTTTGAAATAAACTTAAAGCACACAGAAAGTGCTCAATAAAAAAGTAAAAACTGTGACAACCCACTCCAGTTTTCTTGCCTGGGAAATCTCATGGACAGAGGAGGCTTATAGGCTACAGTCCATGGGGTTGCAGAGTCAGACACAACTTAGCAACTGAACAAAACAACACACCATCAGGCAGATTGTGATTTGGGGAAATAGATCTGGATGGAAATGTGGCATAAAAATGGAGAGTGAAGTGACCTAGCAATATGGAATAAGGAGTTTTGTAAGAAATTAAAATCTGTGTATAGAATAGCAGTTGCAAATATTCAAACAATAAAGTATGGCTAAAGGAGCTTTAAAAAAAGTAAAAACAGCCATTACAATGATAAGGTTCTAGAAGTTATGATATATGACATTTATACTCCAGAGAACTGAAATTCACCTAAGTAGGAGGTTAGGGCTCAGCTTTTTGGGTCCCTCCCATTCTCCAAGCCTCAGTTTCTCCATCAGGACAAGATGTCTGGGCCCAGTGGCCCCTAAGGGCCCTTCCGCCTGTGACATTCTCTGCCCTGCCCAGGACCTGGCTTGCTCACCCTGATCCTCGCTCTGGGCAGCTGCCTCTTCCTCCTGTTGGCGCTTTGCCTGTTCCTCCTGCGCTCGCTGTCGCTCCAGTTTCTTTGTCATCTTGAGATCCTTCCACTTCTTTTTCTCCTCTTTTTCTGGATAAGAGGACATCCCAATTGGTGGAGGGAAGAGTGACTTGGAGGTAGGAAAGACTTGGAACAGCCCAGGAGGTGGTGTCCTCACAGTAGGTCAGCCTGGGCAGACTCCAGTGCTGCCCAGAGAGCAGCCAGAAGAGCCTTCCATAGCTTCTGGCCTCCTCATCCCCATTTTGGGTACTAGTGAGACCTACAGGGGACAAACCTGGTGGCTTTTCCCCAAGATTCAGCTGTGCACTGATGGAGTGCGGGAGGTGAGCACAGACACTTAGCTCCCCATTGGGCCCACCCCGCCCCCTAGTCCGTGACTTACTCTGTTGCTTCCACTTCCGCCACTCCACCCTTTGGCCATGTTCACCCTGGAGAAGGAGTCGGGGGGAGATACAGGAGTGAGGCTGAATGGTCACATCTGAGGGGGGCGGTTCCCACTTGCTGCTCCCCAGCTGTGCCCCCTCTTTAAATGAGTCGTTGTTGGTTAGTCGCTCAGTCGTGTCCAACTCTTTGCAGCCCCATGGACTGTAGAGCTACAGGCTCCTCTGTCCATGGGATTCTCTAGGCAAGAATACTGGAGTGGGTTGCCATTTCCTTCTCCAGGGGATCTTCCTGACCCAGGGATCGAACCCGGGTCTCCTGCATTGGTAAGCAGATTCTTTACCGTCTCAGCCACTAGGGAAGCCCCTTTAAACGAGGGTGGTGAGGAAACGAGGAACACCTCCCCCCGCCCCCCGCCCCCCCCCCCCACACACACACACACACTCACACACTCAATACTGCCCGGGAGAGAGAGTCAGGAGAGCAGGGACATGTACCCCCAGAGCCTGAGACCACAGCTGGAACACAGTAAGCATTCAGTAAGTTGTTAAATGAGTTCCTACTGGAGAGAACAGGAAATAGGTTCAGGGGGACAGGACCTGCCCACTGCCGCCCTGGTTATCAGAAGAGATACGCCATGAAAGCGCTCGGGAAGGCGAGCCGGGTCCTGCCTCCCGAATCAGAGCCCCGGACACAGTTGCCACTGAGGACTCCGGGAAGGTAATGAGTTACCGACGCTGTCCCGGCTCCGACTCAGACCCCAGTTTCCACCTTAGCTGCTCATCGGGACAGTGGTAACTGAGGCCACAAGCAGGCAACAAGCTCGGGGACTCCGGCCGCGGAGCAGCGACGAGCCTGGAGCTAGAGGTGCGACTCAGCCCCACCACGGGGCCCCACGCGGCTCTGGCTCTTGACCCCAACCCCGCGCCCTGCCGCAGGGTTCTCACATCCCTCCACCTACCGGACCACAGGGCCGCTTCCTCGCGCGCTCCGCCATGTTTGCCGCACGCCGTCGGCCCCGCCCGCCCAATCAGACTCACCCCTTCCGGCAACACCTCCTTCGAGCCGTCCAATCATAGAGCCAGTGGCGCGCGCGGGCGTGGCCTAGGTGCGGGGCCGTAAGAGCACGTGGACAGGGGAGGGCTGGAGGTGCTGGATGGGCTGCCTAGGGGCGGATGGGGGGCGGCACCCGGTGAGCGGGAGTCGGCTCCGGCGTGGAGGCAAGGGGGTGGGTGGTCGTGTTGAGTTCATCGCAGGCTTGAGTGTCCCAGTGCTCAGAAACCTTGGACTGCCAGAGCGCTCCCCTCCGGCTCTGGTCGAGCGCAGAAGTCAAACCTCTCCTTTGTACATGGAGATCTTGGGGCCCAGAGCTGGAGTGTGACTCAGAGCTGGCAATAAGTAAATCCAGTTATTTTATAGATTCGTTCATTTACTCTCTCTTTTAATTATCAGACTTTATTATTTTAGAGAAGACCAGTTCAGTTCAATCGCTCAGTCGTGTCCGACTCTTTGCAACCCCATGGACTGCAAGCAGCACGCCAGGCCTCCCTGTCCATCACCAACTCCCAGAGTTTACTCAAACTCAAGTCCGTTGAATCAGTGATGCCATCCAACCATCTCATCCTCTGTCGTCCTCTTCTCCTCCCGCTTTCAGTCTTTCCCAGCAGTCTCTTCAAATGAGTCAGTTCTTCGCATCAGGTGGCCAAAGAGAAGACTTGGGTTTACCAAAAATTGAACAGATAGTACAGAGTTCCCACAGTTTTGGTAATTAACATGTTGCCTTAATGTATACATTTGTTAGAGCTGATGAACCAATACTGATGCTCTGGTCATAGTTTAGCTTAGGGTTCACTCTTTGTGTTGTACATACTGTGGGTTTTGACAGTAATGTCATATGTAATGTCATATCTATCATTGCCATGGAATTCTCCAGGCAAGAATACTGGAGTGGGTTGCCATTTCCTTCTCCAGGGCATCTTCTTGGGATGATGAGATCAAACCTGGGTCTCCTGCATTGCAGGCAAATTCTTTAGTGTCTGAGCCACCAAGGAAGCCCCAGTCATTACAGTATCATACAAAATTGATTCACTGTCCTAAAAATCTGTGTTCCACCTACTTCCCCCACTTCTCAAGCCCCTGATAACCACTGATCTTTTTTTAAAAAACTGTTCTTATAGGTTAGCCTTTTCCAGAATGTCATATAATTGGAATCAGACAATATGAAGCCTTTTCAGACTCCCTTCTTTTATTAAGTAATATGTATTCAAAGTTCCTCCCTAGCTTCTAGTGGCTCGATATCTCATTTCTTTTTCTTGCTGGATAGTATTCACTTTTTATTGCTGGATAATATTCATTGTATGGATATGCCAGCATGTCTATCCAATCACCTTTCAAAGGACATTTGGTTGTTTCCAGTATTTGGCAATTATAAATAAAACTGCTGTAAATATTCATGTGTAGGTTTTTGTGTGGACCTGACTTTTCATCTCATTTGGATAAACAACTGGAAGTCTGATTGCTGGATCCAAGGGTTAGACTATGTTTAACTTTGAAAGAAGTCACCAAACTGTCTTCCAAAGTAGTTACATACCATTTTGTTACATCTCATTCCTACCAGCAAGGAATGAGATACACTTTCTTTTTTAAATGATAAATTTGAGTCAATATCCATTCAGTCAACAAATATTTATCAAGCTGAGCCCATTTTGAGGCAGGAACTCCTGGCAGTGCTGACTGCCAGGGACACAATGGTCAGCAAAACAAATACTGATCTGGAGTTTACAACCTAGTAGAAGAGAGATTAATTTCTAATTCAATGTGTGTGTTAACATTATAGGGGTTATTGTGTTTACTTCACCATTCCCCCCTTGCCCGTATCTTAATGAAATGCAAATTCATTTACACATCTCAAGTTGGCTGAGGTTACTCGGTCCAAGACTTGAAACCTCTGTAGAGTCACAGATTTGAGTTAAGGGCAGATTCTAGCTTGGTTCATGATCTATGAAACCTTTGGTCAGAGTGGTTCTCATCTCAGAGAGGCAGCAGAATGAGCTGGTGGCGTGAAGCCACACCTTAATTCCCTGCCCAAGAATTGAACTTTTTGAATCTGGGGGGTGGGGGATGGTCAAGGGAATGCTGGAATTTGCAGTCAGCCAGGCAGAAGTGTTTCCATCCAGGTGACCTGGATGGATACCAGGAATCCTTGCCACCAGACCAGCAAGGGCTAGAGGCTATCTTTCCCTGACTCTTGCCTCCAGTGAAATATCTCACTGAAGGCAAAAACTGTAAAAATGGGCACAAAGTTTATTATTAGAGACATAGCACAACAAGTGGGAGAACACACAGAGAAACCGTCCGTTTAGTTAAGAAAGAAGCAAGACAGGGGCACCTGGAGAGAAAGTGTGTGGGCACCTTCCCTAATGAGGAGGAACCAGAAAAAAGGTGGTTAAAAAACTTATATAGGGCAGTTCTTCTGGGTCTTTGTTTAATTTTGGCCGACAATCTGATTTATTTTTCCACACCTGACCTGCCCTAGGCAACAGGTGTGCACAACTTTTTTCCAAGATGGATTTCAACGCAGAGGCTTTTGGGAGTAAAGAAGCATTACTTATTGTGGCTTGGCACCCCCTGACTTTTGACCCCATGGGAGCCTTTCTGCCCATATGCAATGTCTCCCTTGCCCCGAGGATGGGAGATATTTGGCCTCTTGATTCGTTACTCAAACAAGGTTTCGCCGCTCTCTGTTCCTGCCATGACTGTTATCTTAAGGTGTCTTCAGGAGAGAAAGCCTGGTTATCTACCCTGTTTTAGTTGTTACTCCCATTTTGGAGAGCAAGCAGGAAACTGGTCGTAAATATCTAATCTGAAGCCCACCTATCTCCTGTCTCTGAAAATGCAAACGAGGGGTGTATGTGTGTATGTCCAGCCTGAAGTCCACTTTTTTCCTGCCCCAAGAAATGTAAACAGGAGCCTCCTTGCAAATACCTAGCCTGGGACCCATCTGCCTTCTGCCTCAGTTCTATCCAAGAAATCCTTTTATTCTTTCTTTCTACCTACCTGTCTGGTTTCCTTTCTTTCTTTTAAATGGGCATCTTTATTCATCTATAATGATGATTAGCTGGATCATGACTAGAGAGAGAAGTTTATGAAAAAAAAAAAAAGACACCTTAGTACTCAAAACTACGAGTATAGTTTCTCCTCTGGCTCTGGAGGACGTTCTTATTATCAGACTATGTGTAGTATGGCAAAGGGGCCCCAAGCCTGAGCCTCTGAGTTGTATTGTTTCACAGTCTTGACTTTGAAACAGTGATAGTAGTACAAAGTCATTGTTTGGAAAGGGAGAGAGTGGAGTGTCCTATGTCACAACACCAATATGTTCCAAATAGCAATTCTCTGACACCAAGTGGGTGTCCTAAGCTTTGATTCAATTCTGACAAGTTGGCACAGATCTCATAAGTTAAGGGAGCCCACAAGACTGCCTCCCACTTCAGATGCCAGTGGCAAGTGGGGTGCCCAGCCACCCACAACTTTTGCCTGGCTGACTGCAAATTCTGGCATTCCCATGACCACCTCATGGGAGTGGTGGTTTTGACCCCATTGAAATTCAATAATTTGCTGAAACGATTCACAGCCCTCAGGAAAGCGCTATACTTACAGTTATATTTTAGAAGATACAACTCAGGAACAGCCCAGTGTAAGAGGTACCTAGACTAAGGTGGAAAGGTGGGCATGGAATTTCCATACTCTCTCTGGATGGGCCACCCTACAGCTCATTGAGGTCTTCACCAGCCCAGAAACTCCTTGAACCTCATTGATTCAGGGTTGTTTTTATCGTATTAAAAAAAATTTTTTTTATTGTTTATTTTGGTTGTGCTGGCTCTTTGTTGGTGCGCAGGCTTTTTCTAGTTGTGGTGAGTAGAGGCTACTCTAATTGTGGTACACGGGTTTCTCATTGCGGTGGCTTTTCTTTTTGCAGAGCATATGCTCTGGGGTGCAAGGGCTTCAGGAGTTGCAGCTTCCAGGATCTAGAACACAGGCTCAGTAGTTGGTTTTTCTTTTTTTTTTTTAAGCTCAGTAGTTGTGGTGAGCGGGCTTAGCTGCTCTGTGGCATGTCATGTATTCCTAGATCAGGGATCAAAACTGGGTCTCCTGCACTGGCAGACGGATTCTTCGCCACTGAGCCACCAGGGAAGCCCTTTTCTTTAATTGTTAAAAATTAAAAAAAAAATTATTTGCCTCTGCCGGGTCTTAGTTGCCGCATGCAGGATCTTTAGTTGAGGCATTCCGGCTCTTCGTTGTGGCCTGTGGGAACTGGTTCCCTGATGAGGGGCTGAACCTGAGCCCTCTGCACTGGGAGTGCGGTCTTAGCTGCCGGACCAGCAGGGAAGTCCCAGTTGAGGGTTTTTATGTGGGATTTTATTACGTATGCACAACTGATTAAATCATTAACCATGTAACTGAACTCAATGGCCAGTCCTTTACCCTCCCTGGGGTCTGGGGTTGGAGCTGAAAATTCTGACCTTTTAAATACATGGTCGAGGGTGTCCCTGGTGGCTCAGTGGTGAAGAATCCACCGGCCAACGCAGAAGACACAGGTTTGATTCCTGATCTAGGGAGATCCCTCATGCCGAGGAACAGCTAAGCCCGAGAGCCACAACTACTGCAGCCTGCAGCCCTGGAGCCTGCGTTCTGCAGCAAGAGAAGCCGCTGCGATGAGAAGTCCAAGCACTGAAACTAGAGAGTAGACCTCACTCCCCACGACTAGAGAAAAGCCTGAGCACCACGAAGAACCAGCACGGCCCAAAATAAAAAATAAGTAAATAAAATTACTTAAAAAGACATACGGCTGAAGGGGTTCATTGGAATAACAAAAGACACTACCATCACTCAGGAAATCCAAGGGTTTTAGGAGCTCTGTGCCAGGAACCACAGACAAAGACTCAACACATTTGATTATGTTGTATGTTCCCATCACCTCCCCCAATTACATCAGTGATATGAGCAAAACCCATGAGCTTGTTACACAAATGCAACTTCAAGACAAGTCCCCAGCACCACCTTCCAAAAAGGATTTCAGAAGGTGCCTTGTTTTCCAGTGGGAGGCACACTCCTGGGATCAAATCCCTCCCTTTACCTTTTACCAGCAGAAGGGCCTCAGACAAGTCACCCGACCTCCAAAGTGCTTTCCTCGCTTGTAACATGAGAAAATAACTCCTGTCTCAGGGGCTGTTTAATGAGATGATGGGCATCCAGGTGTCCAGGAAGCAGGGGTGCACGATAAATGTTCGGTGAAACATTCCTTTGCCCTTCAATTATTTGTTTTTTAATTAATTATTTTTGGCTGCGCTAGATGTTCATTGCTGCATGCCGGCTTTCTCTCGTTGTGGCGAGAGGGCGCGACTCTTTCTTGCGGCTCGCAGGCTTCTCTTTATGGTGGTTTCTCTTGTCGCAGAGCACAGGCTCTAGCGTACGAGATCTTCAGTAGCTACAGCATGTGGGCTGGGTAGTTGTGGCACATGGGCTTAGTTGCCCTGTGGCATGTGGGGTCTTCCCAGACCAGGGATTGAACTCATGTCCCCTGCATTGGCAGGCAGATTCTTAACCACTGGACTAGGGGAATTCCTCCCCTTTTGTTCTAATTATGTAATCCCTGGCACTCCTGGCCTGGACTCTGATCCTTGTGGGACCTGATTGTCTGTATCTTTCCTGTTAGACCCTCAACTAAGGCCCCCCTTCTTTGGGCTCCAAAACGTTTGTAGAAAGTCTGGGAGCTGAGGTTCAGGGAGGTGGAAGATGCCTTCTGTTCTGACTGAGCCCCTGTCAGCAATCAGCACCAGGGTGTGAAGTGGAGAGAAGCGGCCAATAAGAGTCTGAATAGCTTAAAACTTTATTATGGGCACAAAGTACTGGCTTGAGGACTCAAGCCTAAATACAACCTCCCAAGAACAAATGTAGATAAGGAAGGGGAAGGATGTCCAAGGCCTGGCTGGGGCCAGGACTGGGACCAAGGGCAGTACGGTATTGAAGTCTGCCCTTGGAGTCCCAGCTGAGCCTGGGAAGGGGCGAGGGGACCCAAGACCATTCAGCCCAGCACAGGTAACACCAGGGAGAGGCCCCGGTCAGGCCTCCCTCACCTCTGCGACAGGAACAGAGCCATACACCATGAGGAAGTGCTCCCGACTCCCCAGAGACCAAAAGCAGGACTCTTCCCTGGGATCATTCTGTGTTACAGAGACAGGCTCCTCCAGTACCTTCTACCTTCCACCTGGGATGGCTGAGAGCTGGACAAAGACAGAGCCTCACAGAGTGTGCAGGCACCAGGCAGGGCCCAGGGCTGATGTCACGACCTCAGGGCGTGAGCTCAGCCTTCCACTTCTGCAGCTTCTGGTCCATGGCCCGGAGCGTGGATTCATCCTGCACCAACACAGACAAGTCCTACCCCTCTCCCCAGGAGGCCTGGGGAGGATTGGGGAGCTCTGCCCTCCCCAGGCATGTCCGTTACCTTCGCGAAACAGAAGCGGATATAGTGGTCAAAGAACTTCTGGTGGGGCACGCTGAAGAAGATGGACATTGGAATGGCCACCAAGCCCTGGGGAGGAGGAAGCCCATGTCTCAACCGTCCCACAGCCTGGCAGGCCTCTGGGGGGCCTCAAGGGGTCAGAGGGTTCCATGATGAGGAAGGAGAAAGAGAATAAGCTTTAATGCAGCACCTCCCAGGGCTGTGTCAAGCTCAGAGGTAAAACATCCCAACGCACCATTCCAAGTCCCTCCTTATGTACAGAGGAGAGAGGGAGGCTGAGAGCAAGGAAGATCACCTGGCAGGTCAGGGCAGAGACATAGAAGAAATGTCTCAGAATTGCAGCACTGAACTGGATGGACCTCAGAGTTAATGGGCCAACCACTCACTGTACAGGGAAGACTGAGACCCTGAGAGGGCAGGAATTCCTGCCAGCCCACAAGGCCTATTTGAGCACATTAAAAACAGGCTCCCCTTTCCTTGAAAAGGATACAACCCTGAACCACGGCTCAGGGCAGAGGCCGGGCTAGATTTTGACCCATCAGCTCCGGGGTCAGTCACCCTTAGCATTGCACAGCCTGTAAAACACACACAGTGCCCCGGCAGAGCCCAGCCCACCTTATTCTTGATCATCCACTTGACGAAGCGTCTGTCATAGGGCTCATCTGCCGCTCCAGGCAAGTCAGGCATCTTGTTTTCTGGGGGAAAGAGGACGTGCTGAGTCCTGGGCAGCCTCCAGGGTCCCAGCCTTGGCCCTGCCAGGCCGGGCCCACTTACTGAAGTCCGAGATGTCTGTGATGAGGAAGTAGCTGCCCTGGGGGATCACGGGCCGCAGGCCCACGGACTGTAGGCTCTGTATCATGTGGTCGCGGCAGCGCTGGATGTACTGTGGGAACTGCACAAAGTAGCTGCTGGGTTGGCCGAAGTGCAGCTGCTCCCGCTCGAAGCTCTGAGCCACGGCAGCCTGGGGAGGGTGTGGGGGCGGGTGGGTGGCGCAGCGAGCAGGTCGGGTGTGGCCCGACCCTGGAGCTGGCCCAAACCCCTCTCTTGCTCCGCTCCGCCCCGCCCGGGCCCCGCCCCCCTCACCTGGCCCTGCGTGGCACAGGTATAGATGGAGTTCTGGTGCACAGTACGCAGGTGCTTCATGAGGCTGTCCGGGCCCAGGACCCAGCCCACCTGGACCAAGAAGACAGGGAGGGGGTGAGGCCCTTGGGGGCCCAGCCAAACCCTTTGCGGATTCCCAGGCCTGCCTCTCCCACCAACGATCGTAGAGGGAGGGGGCCCCCCAAACTCTCGTTGCCTCACCTTCCAGCCTGTGACACTGAAGGTCTTGCCAGCGCTACCGACGGTCAGGGTGCGTTCCCACATGCCAGGGAGGCTGGCTGCCCAAGATCAAAGAGAGCGGCTGCTGAGACGGGGGTGGGGGCACGGAGTGGGGGCTGGGCCCCAGCAGGGACCCAGGCTCTCAGCGCCGCAGACTCCACTCTGTGCTAAGCTATTTCTAAGACTTATTTGAGCCCCTCCTCATGACAACCCCGGGAGGTAGGTGCCACTGTGTTCTCCTGTCCTGAGAGAGGTGAAGTCACTGCCCCAGGCCACCTGACCTGTGAGGGTCCAGACCCCTCGGTCCTAATCACCAGACCTGCGCTGACACCGGACTGGACTCAAGGCGCCCTGCTGTGGGGGTACGGGGGTGCCCTGGCTGGCTTGGCTCACCGATGCTGATGTGCTGGAACCCATCGAAGACCAACCACTGGTACACCTCGTCCGTGATGCACACAACGTCATGCTGCTGGCAGAGGCTGGCCACCAGCTCCAGCTCTTCCCTGGAGAACACCTGCATGGACCGTCCCCCACCAGAGAGGCCATCTCAGAGCAATGCGAGCACACGGCCAGAGCCGGTGCTAAGGGCTTCTCTGCCCTCTCCTATCCCCGCAACAGTGACCCTGTGAGGTCAGTTGTGAGATAACAGAAAATATCTCTGTTGGTCTCTGCCCCGGTTTCTGGCACCGAACTCCAAAAACCCTTGTAACTACTAAGTGGTAAAAGCACTAGAAGGCTTTGGTGCTAGTGGTAAAGAACCGCCTGCCAGTGCAGGAGACGTGAGAGATGAGGGTTTGATCCCTGGGTCAGGAAGATCCCCTGGAGGACGGCATGGCAACCCACTGCAGTATTCTTGTCTGGAGAATCCCATGGACAGAGGAGACTGGTGGTCTACAGTCCATGGGGTCGCAAAGAGCTGGACATGAGTGAAGCGCCTGAGCACGCACGCACAAGAGCACGAGAAGCATCTTTTGCTCTAATGTTTAGTCTTTGATTCTGACCTTGACACAGGCAATGGAAACCCCTGTACACCCCTAAGAGATAAGAGCACTAGGAGCATTTCTGTTCTAGTGAGGTGACTCTAAGTGGGTTCCTGGATCAGGGCTGGTCACCAGAAAGACCACGCAAGCCATGATTAGAAGCCTGAAATTTTCAGCCCCCTCCCATATCCCACTTCCTGCCACTTCCCCAGAGAAGGGAGAGGGGTTGGAAATGGAGTTGATAATTGATGCCTCCATCAAAATCCCGATAGGATGGGGTTTGGGGAGCTTGCAGAGGTGGGTGAGCTCATGCGGGCACCAGGAGGCTGACGCACCCCCAACTCCACAGGGACAGAAGCAAGCACCTGCTCTCGGGCACCTCCCAGACCTTGCCATAATTGTCTCTTCATCGGGTTGTTCATCTGTATCCTTTATCATCTCCTTTCATAAAGTGATAACTGTTAGTAGCTGTGTCCCTGAGTCTTGTGAGCCACTCAGATGAACTGAACCTGAAGAGGGGGTTTTGGGCATCTCAGATTTACAGCCATAGGTCAGAAGCACAGGTTATAAACTGACTTGTGATTGGCGTCTGAAGTGGGGTGGGGGGCAACCTTGTCAGACTGAGCCCTTGACCGGTGGGAGCTGACACCATCTCCAGGTAGACAGTGTCAGGACTGAATTAAACTGAATTGAATTTTGTGGGACACCCAGCTGGTCTCACAGAATTGCTTAGTGTGGGGAAAAAAGAACCACACATATCTGGTGTCAGAAGCTTTGAGAGTGTGATAATGGTGTGACAGTAAAGGAGAAACACAGGTGGAAGACTGGGTCTTCCTTGACATCGGTTCTGCCATGTTCCCATTTTACAGGTGAGAAAAACTGGAGCGGTGAAGTCACGGGTCCAGGTCTATGGGGAAGTAATAGAGGCTTCCAGCCCAGCCCACTATTGCTGACACCTTCCCTGGGGATCCCTGCCCCAGGCCCTGGGACCCCTAGGAGCCTTGATCTTCACAGCTCACCGAAGTTAGCTCTCCCACTTCACAGATAAGAAAACTGAGGCCCCGTGGCAGCACACGAGCAACAGAACAGGGACGCAAACCAATCTGGAGGGGTGCCCAGGGAGGAGGTCTCTCAGGTACCTTTCCCAGGGGGTTGTTTGGTGTGTTGAGGATGAAGGCTTTAGTGCGAGATGTGAACTTGCTGGCCAGCTCCGTGGGATCCAGCTGCCAGTTGCTGCTGGAATCTGGTTCTCCCTTCTGGGTGGGGCTCTGCAAGAAGAGGGGGGCGGGGTGGCAATACTTACTTCCTGACTTTCATCTCTAGGAATTCGGCTCCTCCCCCAGGCATCTGTCTCCACCGTCTCTACTCTGAGGCTCTGGACACCCTTCCCCCTATCCTGGAGAAACTGGCCTCCTCCACTTCCTTCCTTCTTTCCCACCTCCCTGGGTTCAACGCAGCACACTCCTTGGACCCCTCTTCCCACCCACACCCCAACCAGCATCCTCACCGGCTTCAGGGACACAAACACAGGGCGACCCCCTGCCATCAATGTCATGGGCTCATAACAGTCAAAAAAGGGCTCGATGATGATAACCTAGTACAAAGGTCAGATGAGCTGGGGCTGGCACCACCCGGACCCTTCACCCCTACCCAGCCCGGGCTTTGCCCAGTCACCTCATCTCCTTCATCCACCAGGGCCTGGAAGGCTGTGAACAGGGCCCCGTAGGCACCCACAGTTACCAGCACGTTCTTGAGTGGGTCTATCTCCTGTCCCAGCAACTTCCCGAAGAAACTGGCCAGAATCTTCGTCAGGGGTGGGTAACCCTGCCAGGACAGCATGGGTCAGGCTGGGCCTGACATGGTGGGCCTGGCTCAGCCTGGGCCCACCCTCCTGTTCAGGCACTCTCTGCAATTCTAGCATCTTTCAGCAGCAAACCTGGGGGTCAAGTCAGCTTCTGTGGGGTGGGTTCTTTCATCTTTCACCCCTTGCTGTGAAGCCTGCTCTGTGCCAGGCCCACCACCCAGGGCTGGGATTGGTGGGGAACCAGACAGAGTGTATGCCTTCAGGAATGACAGTCCAATGGAACCCTCAAAATAACAACAATTCCAAGCTTTAAATACCTCCCTTTAAGTTTAAGAGAGTTTAAGGGATTTCCCTTGAGGCTCAGCTGGTAAAGAATCTGCCTGTAATGCGGGAGACCTGGGTTCCATTCCTGGCTTGGGAAGATGCCCTGGAGAAGGGAAAGGCTACCCACTCCAGTATTATGGCCTGGAGAATTCCATGGACTGTACAGTCCGTGGGGTCGCAAAGAGTCGGACACGGCTGAGCCACTTTTGCTTTCTTTAAGAAGGACTTTTGTGCCATCTGATCCTCTTGGCAGCCTTGCAAGAGAGACATTACTTGATTCCCATAATTTAACAGTGGAAAAAGAGACCCAGAGAAAGGAAGTGACTTGCCCAAGGTCATGGCAGTTGAAGTGCAGGACTAAGAGTTTATGTTGCAGCTTTGGAAACCCCTCACTTTGAGAAGAATGTTGGATCTATATGCTTGTTTGCTGAGGACACTTATAAAACATTCCAGGGTAAGCCAAGGGACTGAAACCTAAGGTCTGGAATTTAACTAAATAATTTACCAAACCAGATTTGACCACATGAAAATGAAAAATTTCTATACATCAAAATATTCCATGAGCAAAGTTAGAAAACTAAGAGAGAAACATTGCAACAGAAAGAGCTCTTGTGAAGCAATAAAACGAAATACACATAACCAAATGAAATAATGAGGGCAGTCATGAAAGAAAAATTGCTGATGTTCAATATTGATAGGAAAAGAATGAACTTTCCTGCCAGCTCTGAGACCAGACTGTTGATGGGAATGTAAGTCTTACTGGAGGGCAATTTGATGATATCCATCTTAGGCTAAAATGCTTACACCCTTTGATTCTCTGGTTTTACTTCTTGTGATTTGAGATAAATGCTCACCTATGTGTACACACAAAATATTCACTGTGAAAAAAAAAATATTCACTGTGGCATTGCTTAATAGTGAGATAGCCAAACCAGACCATCAGTGAAGGGCCGGGTAAATAAATTATGGCACATCTAGTCAGTGGAATACTATGCAGCCATCAAAAGAATGAGGCTATTTTGACATGGAAAGATGCCCCTATCATACTATTTAGTGAAATAAACAAGTTCCATAATATTGTATATATAATGTTGAATTTGCTTATCAGTTCTAGTAGTTTTGTGTGGAGTCTTTAGGGTTTTCTATATACGGTATCATATCTTCTGCATATAGCGACAATTTTGTCTCTTTCCTTCCAATTTGGATACTTTTTGTTTCTTTTTCTTATCTGATTGCTGTGGCTAGGACTTCTAATACTATCTTGAGTAGACAAGGTGAGAGTGGGCATCCTTGTCTTGTTTCAGATTTTAGTGTGAAGACTTTCAGCTTTTCACCACTGAGTATTATATTGGCTGTGGGTTTGTCATAGACAGCTTTTGTTATGTTGAGATATGTTTCCTCTATTACCACTTGGGTAAGAGTTTTTATCATTCATGCATGCTGAATTTCATCAAATGCTTTTTTTACATCTATTGAGATAGCCATGTGGTTTTTGTTTTTTCTTTTGTTTATGTGGTGAATCACACTGATTTGGGTATGCTGATCTATCCTTGTGAACTTGGGATGTGGCGTATAATCTTTTTTACATGTTGTTGGATTTGATTTGCTAATATTTTGTTGAAAATTGTTGCATCTATATTCATCAAAGATATTGCCCTGTAATTTTCTTATTTGTTGATGTCTAGTTTTGGTATCAGGATGATGATGGCTTCACATAGAGTCTTTGGGAGTGTTCCCACTTCAATTTTTTGGAAGAGTTTGGGGACGATCGATATAAGTTCTTCTTTGTATATTTGGCAGAATCAGTCTGTGAAGCCACCTGGTCTCAGACTTTCATTTGTAGGGAGTTTTAAAATTACAGATTCTATTTCACTTGTAGTGATCGGTCTGTTCAAATTATCTGTTTGTTCTTGATTAAATTTTGGTGGGTCGTATGTTTCTAGAAAAAGATTTGTGATTTTTAACACAAACGGACTCATATTATAAACAATATTGGCCTTCCGTTAAGATCCAGTGGTTAGGACACTGTGCTTTTACTGTAGGCGAACTAAGATCCCACCTACTGAGCAGCATGGCCAAAAAAGCCAAAAAAAACAAAAAAACAAGGTTCTACTGTATAGCACAGAGAACTATATTCAATATCCTATGATAAACTATAACGGAAAAGAATATTTTAAAATGGGGACACATGTATATTATAACTGAATCACTTTGCTGAGCACCAGAAATTAACACAATGTTGTAAATCAAGCTGAAGCTCTAATACTTTGGCCACATGATGCAGACAGTCAACTTTATATTTCAATTAAAAAACAACAGAAAGCCACACAAATCTCACATGTGTTTATATAAACATTTTTAAAAGTTAAAAGTTCAAAAGTCTAAACACTCAGCAAAGTAGCACACTGTTGGCAGTGCTAGACTCTGGGTGGTGGGACTGGAAGAAACTTTCCCCCAGGCCGTGAGATGCACACCAACGTTTAAGAACCTGCTCCAGGCCTGGCAAATATTTACTCTGTGGTTCTTTACAGACAGGTTTTGGATTTAGAGTTAAAAAAATAATCAAATATCTTTCATCAGCTTTATGTGTCACCTCCTTCAGGAAGCCTTCCCTGATCTCCCAGGTTTCATTCCCTCCTTTGTGCTCCCAAGGACCCCAAGCTCCTCCATCACAGCAAATCAACTACCTTTGATTTCTGCTTCTGTTGTTTGGTCTGCTTTTCCCACTAGACCATGATCTCCCAGCTCATGTTTTGTTTTGTTTTGTTTTAAATCTTTCTTTCCCCCAGGCCATGAACTGTCCCAGGGCCTGTAACAAAGGAGACAGTCAGTGAACACTGAACCATGGCTGGACTGAATTTCAAGGGCTCTGCCCCATGAACCGTAACATCTCGATTGGCCTGCTGTCCAGAAAGAGCTGCCCCTTCCTCCCCTGGGATCTCTGCAGAGGCCCACGTCTGGGGTCCCCCAGAGGGGCTGGGAGACTCACAAATGCCTTCGTGTACTGGTTAAGCATGAAGTCCCCACTGACGGCGTGCTGAAAGGCTTCCACGGCGAACTCTGGGGGTGAGAAGTCTGGGAAGCCTTGGCCCAGATTTACAACATCAGCCTCCTCGCTGGCCAGTTTGGCAAATTCCACCCTGGGTAACAGAGAGTGGGTACCAGCAGAACCCTCCACCCAACCTGGATTTCTGCCCAATTCCAGGGCAGGCTGAGCAAGGCACTTGGGCTTGCTCTAGAAAAACTGGATAATCAGTACCCATCCTGATCTGTTTATGGTCATAACTGGTCACATGCCATGCTGGTCACATGTCTCAGTCCAGGGGCTCTGGAATTTTCCACCACAATCCACAGTAAGAAATCCCTTTTACATCCCAAACTCTGGAGAGACAAACAGGGACTCCAGGTTCTCCTTCCAGTGGGATCCACAGCAGTCTTTTCCATCCTGTCCTACTCTGGTCTTTACAAATACTTGCTGAGCGCCCCGAAATGGATTTCATGACCCATTCATGCATCTGTCAACACCACACTTTGAAACATTTGCTCATACCGCCTCTGTTAGTCTGTGAGGCAAGTGCTGCTCCTCGGTCGCAATGGGGATGGAGAAGGCGGGATTCGGGGGACTTGCCTGATGGCTCCCAATTAGCACAGTTGGCTTTTGAGTCCACCTCTGTCTGAAGCAACAGTTGGGCCCTGGAGAATTACCCTGAATAGACTGTGGTCCCACCAGCCCTGCCATCTGCCACCTCTGGCACCCTACCACCCTTCTTCTGGGCCTGCCTGCTGGCCACCTCTTTAGGGAAGCTGGCAGAGAGGCTGAGAAGCTGGATAAAAAGGCTGGCACACGGTTCCAGGTTGCCAGGGGGCAGAGGAATCAGGTGTGGTGGCTTTGAATTTGCCTAACAATAAATATGTCTAAAATCGGTTCTTGTTCTCTCCAGAGCTTCACAAAGTCTCTGAAGACACAAAGTTGCTGAGGCTCAGAGAGGCCCATGACCTGCCCAGAGCCACACGAGTGGCTAAAGCAGAGCTGAGATGCAAAGTCAGATGGTGGGTGGTCCATGGTGGCTGAGACAACGGAGCCAGATCCTCAGGCCACCACCCTGGGGTCCGTAGGAACCTGGGGCCTCTCACGGCCCTCATCCCTCCTAGCACTCCTCCTCTGCTCTGTGCAGTCCTCCCAGGCCAGCTCTGCCCTGACTCTGCCTGAGACTTGGCTTCTCCTGGACTCAGTCCTCCCTTCTGTAGAATGGGTATGACAGGTTCAAGAATCTGCTGGCTCTGTGAGTCAGGAGAGACTCTAGCTGCCTCTTCCAGCCAGTTATTTCCTCCCTCTCAGCTGGACTTTACCTTGTCTGCAAAATGGGCCACAGGCCTGCCCACCTGCCTCATGGAGAGGGCAGAGGGGGCAGCCTGGGAAGCAGGATCCTGGGGGCTCAACCTGGAGGGCAGCCAGACACCATAGGGTCTTTGGGCCTGGCTCCCCCATCCCAAACACCAGGGAGCACCGGAGGAGAAGGCGGAGGTGGAAGATTTTTGCAAAACACAAAATGCAGTACAGGAGGGGAGTTTGAAAGGAAAAGATGGTCCTTTTTTTGATAAAAACAACAGCCAATGATATCTTTTTTACATACAGAGGTGGCTCTGTGCTCTTGGCCAGAGGGGGAGTGGACTGGGAGCAGGGGTCGGAGAAGGGGGAAGAAGGAAGGTCATTCAGTCTTTCTTGCACATCTTTGATTGCATCCATTGCATCACTAGTGACAGCGGGCACGTACGTCTTTCACATGTAGAATGAGTCAATTAAAAAAAAGATGTTAAGCTCTGCAAGTGTCAGGGAGGAGCTGCCCATGTCTTACCTTCTTATATTCTTTAGCTTATCTTGTTCTCTACTAAGTGTGAAATGAAAGACCCCCCTCACCCCCCCACCCGGAAAGCCCTTAGCCCAGTGCTTGGGTAGTGGCCATGGCTCACACAGTATTTCATCTCATCCTCCCAAGGCCCTTTAGGGGAGACAGAAGTATCTCCGTTTCCTAGCCGGAACCGGAGGCTCAGAGCAGGTGAGTCACTGGCCTCAAATGCCACAGCCAAGCAGAGTGAGGCTGAGACCCAAACCCAAGCCGGTGGCTGGCGGGAGGTCTCACCTCTCAAGGGCTGAGGCTGCAAAACTTCCAGTGTGAGTATGCAGCCGTCTTGGGTACCACTGTGTCCCTGCCAACCCAGAGACCGCCAGCCCTGCTATCCTGGAGCCAGGGGACCCCCACCACCACCCTCCCCAGTCCTGCCTGGCTCACCACGGGTTGTAGTCGATCCGGTCCAGCCTTCGAGCCTGCAGCTGTTTAGCCATGGTGAGCTGGAGACAACAGAGCAAGCAGAGTCAGCTGGAGACAGCTAGTGGAGGGTCAGCCTGGGCTTGCCCCAGGGAAGCAACTGCTCTGACCATAGCCTCCGTGTCCGCCCCTCAGGGAGGAGGCAGAAAGCAGGGCTCCTCCAGCCTCCCCGCGCCTGGCTCCTCCCCGCGCCACCAGTCTGAACTTGCCCACCTGCCAGCCCGGACTCCGCATGTCCCGGGACATAGACTGGATTCCAGTTAAAATTGACCCAGGCGGGGCTGGGGAGGAGGAGCAGCAGGAAGCAGGAGAGCGGAATAGGGCAACAGTGACGGCAGCGGCTTCTTGCTAAACTCTTCCGTGAACTTCCTGGAACCTCCTGACTTGACCCATTTTACAGCTGAGAAAATGCAGGGAGGAGTGGGAGATGGCTGTGTTCAAGGTCACACGACAGATAAGACTCAGGCCTGTTTGAGATGAGGCCACATTTGGACTTGGGCAAAGGGGCCACTTGCTCAGTCTTTCGGGGGCTCAGGGGACCCCCCCTCCCCTTCCCTGGGTTCCTTCCAGGCCAGCTTCCCCCTCACCCACAGGTGTGCTGACACTGGCCTGGCCCGGGGACCATCAGGCTCAGGTCCTCAGTCTGTCGTGGCTGGGTGATATTGCACAAGTGCGTTAGCTCCTCCTGGCCTCAGTCTCCCCATCAGTGTAATAGGGGCACGGGCTTCGTGGGCCCTCGGAGCCTCCTGGTCCCTGTGGGTTGGAGTCTCAGAGGGCCGGCAGGTGGTGGAGCCACCTGGTGGCTCACGGTGAACCCTCACTGTTCTTCACAGTCCGAGTCCTCACGCAGGCTTATCAGAGGGGCCAGGAAAATCCTCATCTCAAGATGAGGGCGTTGAGGCTCAAAGAGATTTGGGGACTTGCCCAAGGTCAGAAGAGGAGCTGCTCAGGGCTCTGGGTCAGGACAACAGCAACAGCAGGGCTCCCAGCTCCTGGCCCTGGGCCTGGAGAAGGGTGTGGGGACCGTCTGTACCCCGGCCAGGTTTTTCTATCGCCTAGGAGTCCTGGTGATGTGAACCGTTCAGACAGAGCCCAGCGTGCAGCCTGGCACCGAGTGGGTGCTTTGCTAACATTGGCAGCCCTGTGCTTTCACCAGGCCCTGACACCTCTCGCCTGGCCTGGCACTCAGCATGTATCGAAATAGTAAGAATGATAGCATAATCTCTGCCAGGGAAATCGTGTGATCACCAAAATGTTAGATGGCAGTGATTATCTTTGGTTAGTTAACAGACATTTTTTCTTCTCTTCCTTAATAATTTTCTGTTTTCCACATTTTCTAAAATAAATGTTTTATTTTTATGATTAAAAATATGGGAGAAAATTACATTTTAGAGGAATGTTTATAAATGTGCTGTACTGATATCAATAAAACAGGTGACAAAATAGCATGTATGGTATAATTATATTTAAAGAAATACCTTTGTATATATACATTTTGTATGATCATATGTGAATGGAAAAAAGTTTAGAAGGAAACATAGTAACATGTTAACAAAGGTTCCCTCTGAGTGGTGGAATTGTAGGTGATTGAATTATGGGTGTGCTCTTCTATGTTTCCAAGTTTTTTTTGAATGGAGATCATATCATATTTGATTCTGAAATGTGTATTTTTGCACACTGCACTTTCAGATGTATCTTAGAACCTACAGAATGAATTTAATAGGCAATTTCTTCCTCCCTTACTAGTCCCTAAAATAACAATGTATCTTAATATTGATGTCATTATGGGTTCAATGATATAAGCACTTGTTTTTGAACTGGATATGCATCATGTTAAGGAAATAAAGCGAAGATGAGTCAGGGCAGTGGTGGAGAGGGGAGTAGAGGCTGGAGTGAGGGAGCTTGAGGAGGGTTGAGATGGGTGAAGGGGTAGAGGGGTACAGAGAGAGAACAAAGATGAACCGAGCTGAATGAGTACAGGGAGGAGATAAAAAAGGGGGAACCCCAGAAACTTGGGGTGCTCGATGGAGTGACCTTTGCGTACATCACACACTACTGGGATAAGGGAGGAACCAGTGCCTGTCCTTGACTTTATGCATAATGTATTTATTCAGCCAACATTTATGAAGCACCTACTGTGTACCAAACACTGGGCTGGGCTAGGGGCCGACGGGGAGGCTGCAGCACTAAGGATGCAGAGCTATAAGCTAGAGCAGAAGCAGGGGCAAAGGAAGGGCCCGCACCCAGTCTGCACTCAGAGAATGCTTCCTGAAAGAGGAGGCTCATGCACAGCTTTGAAGCCAGGACCAAGCCAGATCCCAGGAGCCCCAGGTCATGTGAGCAGCAGAGCGCAAGGGGCGAGAGCACTTACAGTCTGGTGCAAACACCGGGTGAGCGAAGCTCCAGACTTCTTTCCCTGGAGGGGCCCCACCAGGTGCAAATAGATGGCCGCTGCATTTCTGAACATGCCTCCCAGAGCCATGGGGCGATGTCCCCTCCAAGGGCAGAGGAGAAGGGAGAACACCCTAGCCAGAAAAATGGCTCTGGGCCCAAGACGTGGTCCCCCACTCACAGCTCTAATAACAAGAACAATAAGGACTGGTATTTATCGAGTGGTCGCTCTGTGCCAGGCATGGCAACAAGTGTTTTGTCGCATGACTATCCTTCAGTCCTTGAAACCCTGGGACCACCCCCCAACCCCAGCAACCATAGTGACCTTTTCAAAATGTAAATCACCTCTAATTAAAAATGATCCAGGTGAAGACTGTGGATGGCTTCCTACATCACAGACAGACCCAAGCCTACATCACGTCCTGACTCTGGAAACACATATACCACCTGCAGATTATTTCTGTGCTAAAACCAAATCTAAAGCTGATCATGCCTTAAAAGAGACTCAGGAATTCCCTGGTGATCCAGTGGTTAGGACTTGGTGCTTTCACTGCCAGGGCCCGGGTTCCATCCCTAGTCAGGGAACTAAGAACCCACAGGCCTTGCAGCACTGCCAAGGAAAAAAAAAAAAAAAAAAAAGATTCAACAAGCATAAATTAAAAAGTGAATGCTTAAAAAAGAAGAAAATCATCGAAGGACACACTGCACAATTTGAAAACTTACTAAAAAGCTAAAGGAACCAAAAAACAGTGTGATACTGGCATAAGGATAGACATATAAATCAAGAGAATCGAACTGAGAGCCCAGAAGTAAACTGCTATTTGATCAACTGCTGTTTGACAAGGGTGCCAAGAAAATTCAATGAGGGACAGGACTGACTGACTGATAGCTCTTTCTCGATTCTGTGGGTGGTGGTACATGGCCGTTCTTAGTTGGTAAAGTGATTTGTCTGGTTAATTCTGATAAAGAAGGACACTCTGGCATGCTAACTAGTTATGCAACCCCCGAGCAAAAAAAGAAAAGAAAATTCAATGAAGACAGAGCAATCTTTTCAACAAATTGGTGCTGAAACAACTGGATATCCCCATGTAGAAGAATGAAACTGGACTCCTACCTTATAAAAAAATTAACTCAAAGTGGATCATAGACCTAAAAGTCAGGGTTAAAACTATAATACTCCTTGAAGAAAACAGGAGTAAAGTTTTTGACCTTGCAGTAGAAGATTTTTTTTTTAATATATAACACCATATGTAGCAGCTTTTATATATAACAACACAAGCAATGAAAGAAAAACTGGATTTAGATTTCATCAAAATTAAAAACTTTTGTGTCTCAAAAGATACCATCAAGAAAATGAAAAAACCCACAGTATAGGAGAAAGTATTTGCAAATTATAAATCTGACTCTCTCCAAAGAGGTATAAATTGCTAGCAAGCACATGAAAAAATCATCAACATCATTAGTCATTAGGTAAATACCACACTAAGACACAACTTCACACCCACTAGAATGGCTATAACAAGACAGATAATTACAAGTGTTTCAAGGATGGTGGGAAATTGCAAGCCTTGTATATTGCTTCTGGGAATGTAAAATGCTGCAGCGGATGTGGAAAACAGTCTAGAAGTTACTCAAAATGTGAAACATAGAGTTATTATATGACCTATCAATTCCACTCCTAGAGAAATGAAAAACAAAAATATGCCCACACAAAAACTTGTACATTGGGATTTCCCTGGTGGTCCAGTGGCTAAGACTTCACGGTCCCAAAGGGCTCCATCCCTGGTCAGGGAACTAGATCCTTTATGCCACAACTAAGACCTGGGCTTCCTGGGGGCTCAGACGGTAAAGCACCTGCCCACAATGTGGGAGACCCGGGTTCAGTCCCTGGGTCAGGAAGATCTCCTAGACGTCAGTATTCTTGCCTGGAAAATCCCATGGACGGAGGAACCTTGTAGGCTATAGTCCATGGGGTCACAAAGAGTCGGACATGACCGAGCGAGTTCAGTTTCTTTTCTGTTTTTAGAAAATCTTCATAGTAAGAATAAAACCCAAAGTTCCTACCACATATTACAAGGCCATGTTAGATCAGAAGTGAGACCCCCAGGTTGTTTCCTGCCACTGTTTCTCTTGCTTTCTCTCTCCCAGCCACACTCACCATTCCTGTCTGTTAACTGTTCCCCTATTTTCACTCTCCTTATCTTATATCAGCGCCAGCAAACATTTTCTGCCTTGGGTCAGAGCAAATATTTCAGGCTTTGCGGGGCAGACAGTCTTTGTTGCAGCTTCTCAAGTCTGCTGCTGCTTTGGGAAAGCAGCCTTAGATGACACACACAAACCAGAGACGGCGGCTTGCGTTGTGGCCTCACTTCTCTGATGAATCTAAGAAGAGGTGTTCATTTTTTCCTTTGCTCAGCTTTTCATTCGCAAGGACAGTGTGATGACGTCCAAGCTCCTTGCACACAGGACTGGAAACCGGAAGTCCGAAATAATCTACCTATTCACAACATTTCATAACTATCAGTGCGACACTCTAACTTTACTATAGAGGAGAAATAAAAGGAGAGTAATTTATAACCCAGTCATGTATGCAAATGCTCAGGCTTGCCCACACTAGAAGATTCTAGGAAGTGGACAGCTGTTGGCCCTTGCTTATAAGAAATAAATCTGGCCAATGGGATGTTCCTGGTGGTCCAGTGGCTAAGACTCTCTGCTCCCAATGATCCCTGGTCAGGGACCTAGATCCCACATGCCACACGGATCTTTTTCCATGTGCCACAACTAAGATCCAGCACAGCTGAAAAAGAGAAAGAGGGAAAGAAAGAAAAGAAATAAGTCTGGCCTTAACTAGGCAACTCCCTAGCCTAGTCCCTTTTAAACTCCGCTCCCAACCCAGCCTGTTCCTCCAAGGTCTTTCAAAGCATCTCAGAGCCCAGAAAACTAGTCAGCTGTCCCAAGGTGGGGCACTTCCTCCTCTGGTCCTCACTCAGTCATCAGCTTCTCCGGAGCACGTTCTCTGGCCAGGTCCTGGCAAAGCGCTAGGACCACAGCGTGGACCAGGCCTGGCAAGAGATGCCCACAAACACTGTCTCCATTACTATCCAGCAAGTATTTCCTGACCAATGCGAAAGTGTGTGTTATGGCTCGAATAGTGTCCTCCAAAAGGATATGTCCAAGTCCTAACCTCTGGTAACCTGTGAATATTTCCCCAGTGGCTCAGGGGTAAAGAACCTGCCTGCAATGCAGGAGACATGCTGGAGACACAAGTTCAATCCCTGGGTCGGGAAGATCCCCTGGGGATCTTGGGGTCAGTCCATGGGGTCACAGAGAGTTGGACACGACTGAGTGACTAAACAACAACCTGTGAATGTGGCCTTATTTGGAAACAGGATCTTTGAAGGTGTAACCCATTTAAGAGGTGGGACTTCCCCTGGTGGTCCAGTGGCTAAGATTCTGGGCTGCAGGATCAAACCCAGGCCTAGGTTTGATCCCTGGTCAGGGAACTAGATCCCACATGCGGCAACTAAAGGTCCTGTGTGCTGCAACTAACACTGGCCCAGAAAAAATAGCAATGCATGCATGCTAAGTCACTTCAGTCATGTCCGACTCTTTGTGACCCCATGGACTCCTCTGTCCATGGGATTCTCCAGGCAAGAATACTGGAGTGGGCTGCCATTCCGTTCTCCAAAAAATAGTAACAGTAAATAAATAAATATTTGAAAAATTTAAGATGAGGTCTCACTGGATCAGTGGACCACTGCCAGTACAGTTTGTTTCCTTGTGAGAAGAGGAGAAAAGGTCACCAACACACAGGAGAAAGGTCACGTGAAGACTGCGGCTGCTGCTGCGTCGCTTCAGTCGCGTCCGACTCTGTGCGACCCCATAGATGGCAGCCCACCAGGCTCCCCTGTTCCTGGGATTCTCCAGGCAAGAACCCTGGCGTGGGTGAGGCAGAGATTAATGTGGCTACGAGCCAAGGAACACCGAGGTCTCCTGACAGCACAGAAACTAAGAGAAAAGCATGGACCGGATTCTCCTCTGGAGCCGACAGAGAGAGCATGGCCCCGATAACACCTTGATTTTGGACTTCCAGCCTCCAGAACACTGAGAGAAAACGTTTCTCTTTAAAACCACCCGGCGTGTGGTACTTCGGTAGAGACCCCCGGGAAACTAATACAACCCGACACTAGAGGGCGCCGGGGGCACGGCCCCCGCGGCAGGAGTTCCGGCCAGCTCCTGGGAGGACGTGGCCTCCAAGCCCAGTCCCAGAGGAAGGGAACGGCTGCCAGGCGGTGCAAAGGCCCGTGGGGGCGAGCTGCGAGATTCCAGGGTCTGGGAAGTCAGTCAGTTCACCCTCTGATTTATTTCCTGCGGCTAACAACCAGAGCTTGGAGCAACAAAGGGCAGCGCGATTATTATCTGAGGAGGGACATTCCACCCTGTGTCTGGGGCAAAGTGCCGGCCTGCTTCAAGTTCCTCAGCCGAGGACGGGAGGCGCACGGCCTGGTGGGAGCCCAGTGCTGGCTACACCTCCTCTGCCCCCAATCACGCCTGCATCACCTCGCCCGATCACAGAGGTAGGGATAATATTAATACAATCAGTTCTAATCCGCTCACTCGGCACCAGGCACTGCATAAGGACTGTACTGATGTCATCAGACCCTTTCAACAGCCCTGGAAAGCAGGTGCTATCCTCAAAACAGGCAAGGAAGGGACTTCCCAGGTGGCCGAGTAGGTTAGAATCCGGCTGCCAATACAGGGGACACGGGTTCGATCCCTGATCTGGGAAGATTTCACATGCCTCGGAGTAAAAAAACTCGTGTGCCACAACTACTGAAGCCTCTGCCTAAAGCCGGCGCTCTGCAAGGAGAAGCCACCGCGGTGAGAGGCCCTCACACCACAGTGAGGGACCCCCACTTGCCGCAGCTAGAGAAGGCCTGAGTACAGCAACAAAGACCCGGTGCAGCCAAGAATAAATAAAACTTACAAACAAAACAAAAAAAGGCAAGAAAATTTGTAAGAATGATAACATAACAACAAAAACCTGTCAATCCTAAAGGAAATCAACCCTGAATATTCACTGGAAGGACTGATGCTGAAGTTCCCATACTTTGTCCCCCTGATGCGAAGAACTGACTCACTGGAAAAGACCCTGATGCTGGGAAAGATGGAAGGCGGGAGGAGAAGGGGGCAACAGAGGACGAGACGGTTGGATGGCATCACCGACTCAATGGACATGAATCTGAGCAAACTCCGGGAGATTCTGAAGGACAGGGGAGCCTGGTGTGCTGCAGTCCATGGGGTCACAAAGAGTGGGACACAACCCAGCAACTGAAAAACAACAAACACGTAAATGGGGCTCCCTCCGGCAGATGGGGGGAGGGTTCGAATCACGGGATGCCCACAGTTTAAGATCCCAGCTTGTGGCCCTTTCCTCTCCTCTGCCAGTCTTGGCCCTTCACTCTCACTGCCAGCTCTCAGGAAAGGTGGTACCTTGGGGCTGGGGGTGGCCTGGGCCGCGTGGCTCCGTGGAGGCGGGGAGAGCCTGTGCAGGATGAGGACACACTTAACCACTCATGCTACCTCGGGGCTGGGGCCGGAAACCAGGATCCGGCTTCCACTGCGGGGGACTGCCAGGGCAGCGACTGGTGTGTGTGTCTGGGTGAGCCTGTGGGCACGGGAGTGAGTATCATACTGCACCCTTTGTGGGGCAGGTCTGTCCTGCCAAACCTTTGACGCCCGCCTGGGATTGGGCATCAAGCAGACCCCGGGGGAGAAGGTTAGGACACAGGCTTTCGGGGCATGCACACCTTGGCTGTGTGACTCGGGGCAAGTCACTTCACCTCTCTCAATGTCAGTTTCCCTAGCCGTAAAATAAATAAAAATAAGGTAGTTCATGGAAGGCCCTTCACTGAATGCCTGGCACATAAAAGGTGACTGTAAATGACCAATGTTAATAATAGAGTGGGCACTTTATGAATACCCACTGGATTCATACAATATGACCTATGTCAGCGGGACTGACTTCATCAGATCTCAGGAGGCTTAGTGCTGAGGGCCTGCGATAGCTTGAAGGGCCTGTGAAAATGTTTTCATTTTAACTTATTTTAAAATAAGAACACAAGTGGTGCTAGTGGTAAAGAACCTGCCGGCCAGTGCAGGAGACATGAGACATGTGTTCAGTCCCTGGGTTGGGAAGATCCCCTGGAGGAGGGCATGGCAACCCACTCCAGTATTCTTGCCTGGAGAATCCCACAGACAGAGGAGCCCGGGGGGCTGCAGTCCATGGGGTTGCAAAGAGTTGGACACGACTGAGGCGACTTGGCACGCACACACAAGGGAATATAACATAATAATGAATGTATAATAATGAATCTAGCTTGGATGATATTTGTTCTTTATACCAACAGAGTTATAAAGTATATATATATATATATATTTTTTGGCCAAGCTGTGTGGCTTGCAGGATTTTAGTTCCCTGACCAGGTATTGAACCAGGGCTCTTGGCAGTGAGAGCACAGAGTCCGAACCACTGGACCACCAGGGAGTTCTCCTTTGTTATTTTTTTTTTAATGGAGAAAGGGGCCCATGAAGTAGAAGTGAATAGGGTCCCTGAAAGTTTTAATGTGACTTTGAACGTGGGTAAATCCATGTGTGGTTGTGACTGCTTGTGCAAATAAGAGGGTTTGCCCTTGAGTACTTGCACGTCTCTTTCCTTTGAGCCCGTGGGTGTCATGGGGACAGTTTCTAGGAACTTAAAGGGGAGGGAAAGCCACTGGGGGTCTGAGCCGAGGGTGGGAAGGGCACAGGTGGCCACGTGGGCTGCCCTCACCAGCTACACTGCCATGCTGCTTGCATGTTGCATGTCCCACTCTTTGCAACCCCTGAACTGAAGCTCGCAAGGCTCCTCTGTCCGTGGAATTTTCCCGGCAAGAATATTGGAGTGCGTTGCCATTTCCTCCTCCAGGGGATCTTCCTGACTCGGGGATCGAACACAGGTCTCTTGCATCTCCTGCATTGGAGGGCGGGTTCTTGACCACTGAGCCACCTGGGAATCCCTGCAAGGCGTTGCCCTGTGGGAAATGGGTGCTTGCTGTCCCTGAGGCCACCAGCAGGGGATATGCAGAGCCAGCCCTGTCCAGACGTCTGGCTAGCTGGCCCTGGACATTAAGTCATACGATACATTAGGACAGAGGACAACTTTGTGTCTCAGAGGGGAGTGTGGTCTCACTTCATAGAGGAGATCGTCGGTGGGGAGTGTGCTCCAGGCCCACCCCGAGGTGCGACTGCTGGCCTCCCAGACCAGAGTTCTCCCACTGGCTGGGCTGACCTAGGCGTCTCCACAGAGGCTCATTCACAGACATCTGGGAGCGCTCACCATTGCCTCATTCAGAGGCACCGGAAGGCTCTGGGGCTGCCTTTCCCAGGCCACACCCACCTCCAACTCGCCCTGTGCCTCATCTCTCATCTCCCAGGAAGCAAGTTCCCTGGACAACTCCTCTAGAGCCCTGATGACTGGCCGGAGCGTAATGACCATAGCCTTTTGTTTACTGCACACTTTTTCTGTGCCAGGCTGCCTGCCCAGCACTTCACAGGGTCCGTCACTTTTAATCCCATGAGAAAGGTGCCATTAAGAGGCAAAGTAACAGACCCAAGGCCACAGCTAGCAGGTAGCGGAGCTGGAATTTGAACCCAGGACACAGACTTCAAAGCCTGTGCTCACTGCCACTGTGGAGCAAGGGGAGCAAGGGGACACCACGGCCCCTTGGGCTCCCGACTCACTATTGCCAGAAAGAATCGATGAAGCACAGACGAGAGATGCTCACTGGGAAATGAGAGAATTTGATCCAGTTGCTTACATTTTATGGGTGGGGATAGTGATGAGCAGGGAGGGACACCGACCAGCCCAGATTCCAGGGGGAGCCAGATCACCTGAGTCATAATCCTGGCATTTTTCTCATTGTAGCAGCTGCCTGGGACATTATTAGGCATGGGTCCCGGAGGAAGATGCTCAGTAAACTTCCACTGAGTGAGGGAATGAGTGTTTATCTCTCCAACCAGACTGTGAGCTCCATCAGAACCAGGACTCTCCTTTGTTCATCTTTTTACTATCAACGTCTGGTGCAGGAACTTAGGTGCACACCTTTTATCACTTCAGCAAGTATTTATTGAACTTCCATTATGTGCTATGCCCTAGGCTAGCCACCAGGCATACAACGGGGAATAGGATACCTTTCTTTCCTTTCAGGTGTGCACACAGAATGAGGGAGACAAATGGGTAACCAGACCATTCTAATAGAGTGTGAGCCTTAATATGCAAATGATTCTTATAAATCAATAACAAAAGACCAACATCTCAATAGAAAAAAAAAGTGGGCAAAACATATAAATTCACACTCAAAAAGAAAACAGCATGTAAACTTGAAAAGATGCTGAACCGACCCACGTCTGCACTCAAGGGTCATCCACCCTTTGCCCCTGGAGTCCCGGCACAGGTGGGAGAGCAGCGTCGGCCACCAGGGCTCAATGCTGTGTGCGCCCGTCTCACGCGGCTGTGATGGCCACTTCTAGCAGTGACCTGGTTCCTGGAAGCCACAGACACACACCCCGCCCCTCACACCCGCCCCACCCCGGTTTCCAGGCCCAAGCCTTCCTCCCAGGGTGGTGAAGACCCTGACACCCAGAGCAGGGCCTGCAGATACCTGGTCTCCCTCCCAGAAACATGGGACATATTTTTCTGATTAAAGAAAAGAAAAAGTGCTGTGCCATTATTTAAAAAAGAAAAGATACTGAACCTTGTCATAACTGACAAAATGCGAATTACAATGAAACTCTATTTTCTGTGTCTCAGGCAGAGAATAATAAGATTGAGATCCACCAAGTCAATACTATGATACACTAAAAGTCACTGGTATAACTTCTGGAGGGCAACTTAATATTAGTGACTTATATTATTCTTTGACTTAAACACTCTGTCTTCTAGATGTTTATCTTACAGGGATGTTCATACATATACATAAATCTGGATGATTATTGCAGTACTGTGTGTGAGAAAAAACAGTACAATTCAATGTCTATCAGTTGGAGGTTGATTCAATTTGTTTTGATTTATCCATACAGTGGGACACTATGCAGCCACCAAAAGGAATGAGACCACCCCTAGCATTCTGATGTGAAAAGATATTCAGGTTACATGAAAAATGCATGTTGATTTCAAAACATACTACAAAGTTACAGTAATCAAAACACTGTGGCACTGGCATTGGATAGACATATAGACCAATGGATCAGAATTGAGAGCCCAGAAACAAACTCAAATATCTATGCCCAGATGACTTTCGACAAGGTGTCAAGACCATTCAATGGGGGTAAAATAATTTCTTCAACAAATGGTGCTAGGACAACTGGATAGCCTCTTGCAAAAGAATGAAGTTGAACCTCTATCTCACTCCATCTACAAAACTTAACTCAAAATGAATCAATGATCACATTCTTGATAGTGTCCTTTGATACACAAAAGTTTTACATTTTTATGAAGTCCAAACATAGAATTAGATTATGACCCAGCAACACCACTCCCAGGTTTATACTGGAAAAACAAAACAAATGTCCACACAGAAACTTGTACATGAATGTTAATAGCAGCGTTATTCATAATAGCCAAAAGGTGAAAACAATTCAAATGTCCTTCAACAGATGAATGGTAAATTGGGGTATATTCAGACAATGCAATACTGTCTAGCCGTAAGAAGGAACAACAGACACATTGATACGTGGTACAACTCGGGATAAACCTCAAAAGCATCCTAAGAAGTCAAACACAAAAGGTCACCTATTGTATGACTGCTTTCACAGAATATGTCCAGAATAGGCAAATCCGTGGTGTTAGAAAGCAAATTAGTAGTTACCAGGGTATGGAGAGGGGAATGTGGAGTGATTATTCAAAAGACACAGGGTGCTTTTCCGGGGTAATAGAAATATTTTGAAACTAGAAGGAGGTGGTGGTCATACAACATTGTGAACACAGTAAATGCCACTGACTTGGACACTTTATATGGTTAAATGTGTGTTCTGTGCATCTTACCTCAACTGTAAAAATGTGTGGGGACTTCCCTGGTGGTTCAGCTGTTAAGACTATGCCCTTCCATTGCTGGGAACGTAGGTTTGTTTCCTGGTTGAGGAACTGACATCCCACACGCAACTAAGCCTGCGTGCTACTAGAGAATCCAGGCACCACAACAAAAGATCCTGCATGCTGCAACTTAAGACCCGATGCAAAATATATGGTAAGAAGAAAGAGGCATGTTGACGACAACACAGTCCACTTGCACTTTTTAATTATACAGATAGATACAAATGTGATGGTGCATACACACACATACACATACATAGTTCTCGCTTCCCACTGTACTGTGAGACTGTAAAAATGACCATTCAAGCTGAAATTGTGCAGAGAAAACTGAATAATGGGAAAAATTATGATTGTTCAGTGACCTTTCAAAGGTGTTGTCAAAGCATTAAAACCTCTTGATGATGCAGGGCCACAGGAGACACGGGTTTGATCCCTGGGTTGGGACGATCTCCTGGAGGAGGGCATGGCAACCCACTCCAGTACTCTTGTCTGGAGAATAGGATGGACAGAGGAGCCTGGCGGGCTATAGTCCATTGGATCACAAAGAGTTGGACACGAATAAGGTGACTTAGCACCCACATACGCATCATAGACATGAAATAAAGATTAAAGAAAAATCCTCTTGATGATCTGTTATAAATGTAGAGACAAGTGAAAAAGTAGTGAAACTAATAATAATACATTTAATACTTATTAAGTTGCTAGTATAATTTATACTAAATCATTGATCATTCAAGTATTTTCTTTCCTTGTAAAAATGTATTAAGGATGACCCAGCAATCCCACGTCTGGGTACACATCCAAAGGAAGAAAGTCCTATCTCAAGAAGACATCTGCACTCCCCTGTTCATTGCCACACTATTCACGAGTTGACATTTGGAAACAGCCTAAGTGTCTGTTGATAGATGAATGGATAAAGGAAATATGGTATGGATGTATATACAATGGAGAATTATCCAGTCTTTAAAAAGAAGGAAATCCTGCTATTTGTGACAACATGGATGAAACTGAAATATGTTATGGTAAGCAAAATAAGCCAGAAAGAAAAGAGACAAATATTGCACAATATCACTTATATGTGGAATTGAAAAAAAAAAGAAAGAAAGAAAAAAGTCAAACTCATGGAAGCAGAGTGTGCAATGGCGGTGGCCAGGGGCTTGGGAATGGAGGAAAGAGGGAGAGGTTGATAAAAGAGTACAAACTTCCAGTTATAAGATGAATGATTCTGAGGCTCTAACACATTGCCTGGTGGCTGCACTAGACAATACTTTATTGTTGTATAGCTGAAATCTGCTAAGAGAGTAGATCCTCTCCCTGAAAAAAGGGTAACTACATGAGGTAATGGATACATCATTAACTGTTTGTGGGAGCCATTTCACCAAGTACACACAGAGTAAATCATCACATTGTATACTTTATATTACAATTTTATCTGTCAATTATACTTCAATAAATCTGGGGAAAATTATCAAGAGTCGTTTAAACAGTGATTGCCTTCCAGTTGTGTAGCTTAAGATACAGAACCAGCATCTTCTCTATACATTGGTGAATCATCACACTCCTTTCTCAGTTCAGATCAACTTAAAATACTTTATCCTTTGTACTTTCAATGCTATGAACTGTATCTGGCAGTTCCTTTAATGTGGTGTTTTTGCTGGCATCATTTCCTTGGGACAACATCAACCTTTTTGTCAGAACCTCTTTCATTCGTATGTCGATATGATGCGCCTTCACTGAGTTTCCCTGGCTGCATAGTTAGAGCTTCTGGAACAGCAAATAGCTGCAGGCTCAACATTCCCAGAGCCAGCTTTTTTTTGGGGGGGGTGAGGGGGAGGGCTGCGTCTCACGATTTATGGGATCCCAGATCCTGGATCAGGGATTGAACTCATGCCCCCTACATTGGAAGCTCTGAATCTTAACTGCTGGACTTCCAGAGAAGTCCTCGCCAGCTACTTAAAAAATCATTCTATTTATCAATTCAGATTGCACTTTGAGTCTTATCACTCTGCATTTATGTCCTGAGCTTCCACCGTGTGCTGCCCAAGTTCCTCTTTTGGGTAGCTATTTCCTATTCTTTTGCTTACACGTTTTTGTAAAATGTCACATGGGTTTATCACTAGGAGACAGGAGGCAACACAAACCACATGCTTTGCTGTCTGTGTAGGAACTGAATAACACGCATGGTGACCAATCCTAAAGGAGATCAGTCCTGAATATTCATTGGAAGGACTGATGCTGAAGCTGAAACTCCAATACTTTGGCCACCTGATGCGAAGAACTGACTCATTGGAAAAGACCCTGAGGCTGGGAAAGATTGACGGCGGGAGGAGAAGGGGACGACAGAGGATGAGATCAGAACCAGCGACTCGATGGACATGAGTTTGAGTAAACTTCGGGAGTTGGTGATGGACAGGGAGGCCTGGCTGTGCCGCAGCCCATGGGGTCGCAAAGAGTCGAACCCGACTGAGCCGCTGAAGCGAACTGAACTGACCAATCAACAACAGGCTTTGAAAGAGGCGATGTGATTGGTCACTCGCCGTTGTGCATCTGTCATTTCCGCAGTGATTTGTGGATGGAAGAAGCAGCAGCAAAGTTCATATTTGGTGCAATTACTCACAGGTGACATAACACGGCAAATGAAATTTGAACTGTGTTATTGAGGACTTCCCTGATGGCTCAGGCGGCAAACAGTCTGCCTGCAATGCGGGAGACCTCGGTTTGATTCCTGGGTCAGGAAGCTCCCCTGGAGAAGGAAATAGCAACCCACTCCAGTATTCTTGCCTGGAAATTCTCAAGGATGGAGAAGCCTGGAAGGCTACAGTCCATGGGGTCGCAAAGAGTCGGACACGACTGAGCGATTCATGGGGTCGCAAAGAGTCGGACACGACTGAGCGATTGAACTGAACTGAACTGAACTGAGCGACTAATACTTTCATTGAGGGACTGGTGTTATTTAACTATACTGGAAAGCAAGGACTGCCTCATTATGTACTGTACGTGCTTGTGTGTAAGTTATTAACAGTGACTTTCCCTGGGATTGGATTGGGGAGGGTCTCATAAACTTCCGTGTGTGCGCGGGTGGGCGTTCTCAGTCCAACTGTTTGTGACTCCATGGACTGTAGCCTGCCAGGATCCTTCGTCCATGGAATTTTCTGGGTAAGATTACTGAAGTGGATAGCTATTTCCTACTGCATGGGATCTTCCTGACCCAGGGATTGAACCTGTGTCTCCTGCATTGGCAGGCAGATTTCTTTACCATGGCACTACCTGGGGAAAAAACTGTTGTTGTTGTTGTTTTTGAGGTGGTGTTTTTGTTTATTTAATTAAATAATTAATTTATTTTTGAGGCAGTGAAATTCTGGAACCACACCTTGGACTGAAGCCATTTACTAGCTGTGTGACTTCTGGCAAATTACTAAACCTTTCTGAGCATCATTTCTGAAATGAAAATAATGACAGTTCCTGGTCCCTGGGTTGTAGTGAGAGGTCAGTGAGTTAACACACGAAAATCACTTAGTCTGGTGCCAGGCAAGGAGTCAGTGTTTCAAAAATGTATCACTGTTATTGTTATTATTAAAATTTAGTCTGAGGAGTGCTGCAGTGCAGGCAGCTCTAGGGAGGCCAACCCTGCCTGGAGAGGGGAGCTTAAATGCACCAGGTGACCTTCAGGACACCTTTCTGGGCAGACTCCGAGGCACCTAAGATCTCAGGCTTCCTGGCTACCAGGCAAAGGGCTGGTGCCCAGCGGTCAGTGCCTCCCCCAATACACGCCTCCATCAGTCTAAGCAGCTATTGGTCACCTTCTCGGCCAGAAGTCACTGCGACTTCTGAACAGCAGGTGGATGACCTCTCAGGACAGGCCTCAGTGCCCAATCCTCTGGCTGCTGATGTCAGCTACACCTCCTGCTGGATGCAGCCTGGAGGGAGACCGGATAAAGTCCAAAGCCTCCTAACCTGGCCTCTGGAGCAGGCCTAAGTCCAGACTCTGTGGACTTAGCAGCTTCTGTGTTCTCTCCACTCCCAAATATATAAATCGTTTGCTTCTGAATAGATGTTGCCCACCTTTGCTCAAGCTATATCCTTTCTGACAGGCCCTTTAGTCTGACCCCCTAGGAGGGCTGAACCCAAGCTCTGAATTCTTCTGGGTCAGTCTGGGCCCTCCCCAGAACTCAGATCACCTATGATGTGCCTGACTCCTGTGCTAAACGCTCATCTTTACAACAGCCTTCAGGAAGCCTTCATCGTCTCTTTTGCTCAAGAGGAGAATGAACAAAAAAGGAAAAAAAAAAAAAGAGGAGAATGAACAAAGCTCAGTCAGCTGAGAGAGCCTGAGCTGGGTGGGATTCAACCCCTGGTTTACCTGTTTCCAAAGTCAAAACCTGTCCACCCCAAAAATCCTTTTGGGAGGTGGGTGCTGCTGCCTCTATCAGCTCCCCTGCATCTAGGAGACTATCAGCCCCTGGGGACACGAGCCATGCTTTATCCAGCTTCCACCCTGCATGGCAGCTTGCAAGGACAGGCAAGGTGGCTTTGGCTTTACAGCCTGGCTGCTCCTCACCGACGCCAATTGTGTGTAGTATGTCAGGTTTTAGTATTTCTCAATAGTGGCACACTTGGTGTCTAGGCTGAGTCAGTTCTTCACCGGGAAGATCTACATCTTCCCACGGTGCCTAGAAGGATGTTTACCCCCCCGTCCAGTTACTGAGAAAACACAAACCATGACACCTCTGGAGGAGAGGCCTGGGTACCATGCCCAGGCAAGACTGGTCTGTGATACCAACAACCACAGAAGATGAAAGCTTGGATTTAGAACTTGAACTTGGTAAAATGGTCCCGGCTCCACTCTGAACGAGCTATAAGACCTCAGTCCTACCACAACCAGACTCAGCTTCCTCATCTGTGCAATGGGGACAATAATAAATAATAATGGAATCACCCTCGGAAAGCATTTAGCACAGGTTCTTGGTCCACTTAACCTGTCAATGACAATAAACTGCTAACAGTTAAACCTCTAAGACTTTCCGTAAAAATTAGTTAACCAAGTAGGACAATAAAATCTCTTGCAGATAGTGAATCATTTATCTTTTGGTTTGTCTTGGACATACAGAGTCCCTCCAAGACAACTGTCTGATGAAAACTTGTTGAGTCAATGGTTCTGCCCCAAGGGAGGTGACATCTGTCTGGGGAGCTCTAACAGGTACACTGACTCAGACACAGTTCCCCCTTAGCTTCGGGTTTCCCAGGTGGCGCCAGTGGTAAATAATCTGCCTGCCAATGTAGGAGACATAAGAGACGCAGGATTGATTCCTGGGTTGAGAAGATCCCCTGGAGGAGGGCAGAGCAACCCACTCCAGTATTTTTGCTTAGAGGATCCCATGGACAGAGGAGCCTGGTGGGCTACAGTCCATAGAGTTGCAAAAAGTTGGACACGACTGAAGCAACTTAGCACGCATGCTTGCCCCTTGGCTTTGGAATTGGCAAAAGAGAGAGAAATGGTTTCTGGAGACTGCAGGCTCCCAGGCCAGAGGGGCTGGTGGGTGGGGAGCCTGAGTGAGTTACACAGTAGGAAGGCCACTCCTTTTCCCTCCTGGCACAGGATCCAGATCCAAAAATTGAAATCTCACTCTTGGGGGCAGTTTTACACATGGAGGAGAAAACAATATATGTGTATATATTTAGTGCTGGCAGAAAGACTAGAGAGAGTCATATCAGTTGTACAGATGGAGAAACTGTCAGAGTAGGGAAATGACTTACCCAAAGTGAAAGTCCTGGGAAAGCACAGAAGGACCTCAGCTATGAATCCAAAACTTGTATCACTGTACAAGAATGAGGAAGTGAGATGAGTGTTCGGAAAGTATTTCAGGGAGCGGGCAGTGCCATCTGAGAGTGGGAAATGGCCCCAGGTCTAATAGGGCAGGAGTAGTGGTGATTCATCTCTTGCTGAAGCTGGAGTGACTTTGGCCTGCTGGCTACAGAAGGCGGGGAGCGGGGTGTGCCCAGCTAAATGTCCCAGCACACAGGAGACCTGACAACCCAGGTGAGCACGAATGGCCAGGAAGACAGGAGGAACTTTTCTGTGCTGACAGTTTTGTTCACATGGGCAGAGTTTCTACGTCAGCAAGTTGGCTGCCACCCTGGGGACCAGAAGAATGGGGGTGGGTGGGCATCAGCATGAAGGACTTTCTCACTGCTGTGCTTAATTGCTTAGTCGTGTCTGACTCTTTGCGACCCCATGGACTGTAGCCCACCAGGCTCCTCTGTCCATGGGGATTCTCCAGACAAGAATATTGGAGTGGGTTGCCATGCCCTCCTCCCGGTCTCACTGCTAACCCTCCTGTATTCCTTTGTTGCCCCAATCTGGATTATGACATTAGGGAGTCCTCCACTTTGGAGATGTGGAAGGTTAAGTGCAGCATGGAGAGTGGGAAGCCACAGATGTTGCCATGAGGAGGCACTGTCTAGGAGGAAAAAGCCGACTCAGGAAGAAACCAGACAGATCATTTCTAACCTGCACAGTCTCTGATCATGTCAATTATTTTCAGGTACGAATGTGTCTCTGCTCCAGGTCCCAGCTTCATCATTTCTCCTCCTAGATACCTTATGCATCTTTCTCTCTCTCTCTTTTTTTGGCTATGCTGGCTCTTTGTTGCAAGGCATGGGCTTTTTTTCTCTAGTTGTGGAGCATGGGCTTAGTTGTCCTTAGGTATATGGGATCTTAGCTCTCTGGCCAGGGATAGAATTCGTGTCATCTGTATTAGAAAGTGGATTCCTAACCACTGTACCACCAGGGAAGTTGCTTATGCACCTTTCAGTCAGATTAAATGTTACCTCCTTTGAGAAGCCTTTTGTGACTCCCCTGGGGCTGAACTAGATGCTACCTCCTCTCTGCTCCCAAGGCCTGAGCTTGCCCACCCACCACAGCACTCATCATAGATGCCAACAGCTGGGTTGTCTGTTGCCCTCACCAGACTCTAAGGATAGGAACTGTGTGTCTGTCCTGTTCTCCATCAGCTCCTCAGCCTCTCGCAGCTCAACTAACTGACCTGAGGTGTCTCCAAGAATTAGTGCTGATGGTCCCAGGAGGCTGAGGGAGAGACTGAGGAGCTCAACAACCTCTCCAGAAGTGGGGGAGTGAGGACCCTCTTTGGGCAACTATTTTTTTTTAAAGTATACTTGATTTACAACGCTGCGATGGGCAACTTTCTTAACTTCTCTATACTTCACTTACTGATCTGTAAAATGGGACTAATCTGTGTGTAAGGCATAAAGTAGGACACGAGGGAGCACTCAGTGTCAGCGATCACAGTTAGTTCTGCAGGAGGGGACATGGAGGCACGTGCCAGGTCCAGACTCTAGGCTAGAAAAGGCAAGCCTTGGACTCCGGTCTGGGTTCTGGCCTCCAATCTGTGCCTCTCTTCATTCTACACTGCTGGTTGTTGCCTGTCTGTTTCACTTCCTCAGTCAACAGACAGCCAATAAACAGCTACTGGATGCCTGCTGGGTGCCAGGTCCCAAGCTGAGAGCTGTGAGGCTGACAACAAAAGATGCTTTTCAGGAGGCAGTGGGATGAGCAAGAATGGCATTAATGTAAAATGCTCCTGGGCTCAAATTCCAGCTTTTCCATGTCTTGGCTCTAAGATATTACTAAGGTCCCTAATCTCTGAGCCTGTTTTCTCCTTTAATAATGGGGAAATACAAGACTTCCCAGCAGGAGAGCTGCAACCTGGCACTGGTTAGCATTGGACATAAATGGAAGCCAGTTATTAATATCCTCATCATCCCATTTTATTTTTAACCAACCTGTGCGCATGGTAGCTAATTCTGCCCCCTTGTCCGGGCACCCAGGACCCAGTTCTCGGTCCCAGGCCACCGCCATCACTCACTCGTGCATCTCACTAGCCAGCTGATACACACGCCAGAGGAACCAGAGATCAAATTGCCAACATCTGTTGGATCACAGAAGAAGCAAGAGAGTTTCAGAAAAGCATCTACTTCTGCTTTATTGACTATGCCAAAGCCTTTGACTGTGTGGATCACAACAAACTGTGGAAAATTCTTAAAGAGATGGGATACCAGACCACCCAACCTGCAAACAACTGGACATGGAACAACAGACTGGCTCCAAATAGGAAAGGAGTATGTAAAGGCTGTATATTGTCACCCTGCTTATTTAACTTATATGCAGAGTACATCATGAGAAACGCTGGGCTGGATGAAGCACAAGCTGGAATTAAGATTGCCAGGAGAAATATCAATAACCTCAGATATGCAGATGACACCACACTTATGGCAGAAAGCAAAGAACTAAAGAGCCTCTTGATGAAAGTGAAAGAGGAGAGTGAAAATTTTGGCTTAAAACTCAACATTCAGAAAACTACGATCATGGCATCCGGTCCCATCACTTCATGGCAAATAGATGGGGAAACAGTGGAAACAGTGACAGACTTTATTTTTGGGGCTCCAAAATCACTGCAGATGGTGACTGCAGCCATGAAATTAAAAGACGCTTGCTCCTTGGAAAAAAGTTATGACCAACCTAGACAGCATATTTAAAGCAAAGGTCCGTCTAGTCAAAGCTATGGTTTTACCAGTAGTCATGTATGGATGTGAGAGTTGGACTATAAAGAAAGTTGAGCACCGAAGAATTGATGCTTTTAAACTGTGGTGTTGGAGAAGACTCTTGAGAGTCCCTTGGACTGCAAGGATATCCAACCAGTCCATCCTAAAGGAAATCAGTCCTGAATATTCATTGGAAGGACTGATGCTGAAGCTGAAATTCCAATTCTTTGGCCACCTGATGCAAAGAACTGACTCATTGGAAAAGACCCTGATGCTGGGAAAGATTGAAGGCGGGAGGGGTAGGGGACGACAGAGGACGAGATGGTTGGATGGCATCACCGACTCAATGCACATGAGTTGGAGTAAGCTCCGGGAGTTGGTGATGGACAGGGAAGCCTGGCGTGCTGCAGTCCATGGGGTGGCAAAGAGTTGGACACGACTGAGCGACTGAACTGAACTGAATGAATACACACCGGCAGACACCCACGCCCCCATTCACGTTCTTTCACACAAACGGTAGCAGCGATCAACGCTGTTCTTTCCGTCCCTTCACTTTTCCATCTATGGTATCTTGGAAGCGGTCCCCTATTAGTGCATGGTGAACATTTTTCTTTTTTAGCGGTGGCACCGTATTCCATTGTACGGATTCTCTTTTAACGCGGTTGCCGTTACTATTATCAATCTGGGAACTCCGAGGACTTGGGATACTTAGAGCTGTTGAGTTGGAGCCCGGCACCCTGTTCCAGCCCCGGCTCCGCTCAGAATTCACCCAGTCACCCTGAGCTCCCTCTTCCCCACCCGTACGGTACGATCGCGCGAGTGGGGGTGGGGCGGGAGATGGGGATGCAGAGAGGACCAGCCTGGCGGATCCCAGTGTCCGAGTGCGGGCGACGAGAAGCGCGCGCAACAGCTAGGGACTGAAGTCAACCTTTCCGGCGTAGCCACTCCGCTATACCAGCAGCACCAAACGCAGCGAGTAGTCTGGCACAATCAAGCTCGGAACCGGCTGTCAGGCCGTCCCGCCTCGGCACCTAATCTCGGGGCAACAACGCTCCGGCACCGGCTACTCACCCCCGCCTCCGCCGCTTCACCCTTCGTCCCCACGTCCCGAAGGTTACAGCCGTCCCTGTCCCTTTAAGGGGGCGGAGCCCGGGCTCCGCTATTTCCGCCCCAAAGCAACATGGCACCTACCGGGAGCGGAGCGGGAGAAGGCGAGGAGAAGAGCGCCCCTCAAAAACATGGCTACGCCCCGGCCGCCGCGTTCGCGCCCGACGGTGACGTCACTTCCGGGGCGGAGGAGGCTGAGTGGTGCAGTGAGGGACAAACAAAAGGAGGCGCCGGAGGGGCGCAGTGGCCGGTAGCGGGACTGAGCGGCAGGGTCTCGGGGCTGCCGGCTGGGCGGCCGGGCGTGGCGGGCCCAGGTGAGCGGGTGGGGAGGGGAAGGGGGCGCGAGCTGTCATCTCTTGAAATCAACTCCTGGACGTCCCCGGCCAGCTGCCCGGCCTCAGGCGCCTTGGGCAGCTCGGGCTCTGCCCGCCGGGACTGGCTCACTGGGGGCCTCCCGCGGCAGCTCGGTTCGGCCTGCCTCCGGGTTCCCCGCGCCCCGGGTCACAGGGGTCCTCCCCGCTTCTCCCCGGCGCCGCGGCGCGCGAGCCCCCTCCCAGGCACCCTAGTGCCTCCCTGCGCTCTACATACCGGGAGTTTCCGCCTCGGCTCCCCCAGGTCCCCTTGTCATCCCCTGGGTTCCCCCAGATCCCCACCCCTACACACACACACACACACACACACACACACACACACACACACACACTCCCCCACTTAACTGATGGTTCCACGTCGGGGCGCACACACACACACACACACACACTCCCCCACTTAACTGATGGTTCCACCTCGGGGCCCTCTCCTTGGGAGCTTCCCCCCCCCAACCCCCCGCCTTTTTCAAAGGTTCTCCTGGGCTCCTGGCCCGTTCCTCTTCCCTTGGAGCCCTCCCTCCTTTGGATCGGGCGGGAACTGTGCCCTGACTTGGGGGGGGGGGGGGGGGGCGGGGCGGAGGGCAGATCCCTGGCTAGGCTCTTGGGGGCCTGTCTGGGCTGTGCTGGGGTTCCTGGGAAGACCAGTCCCGGGGCCTGAGGTTCCGAACCCTGTCGGTATCTTGTGCATCCAGATGGGCCTGAGAGCCAAGTCTGATGAGGTGCGAACTGGAGACCTCGCGAAGTTGGCTGCCCAGCTGAAGCAGCATAGCCGCGGGCTCTTGAGGCTCCCTGCTGATTCTGCTCCTCGCGTTGACCGCTTCTCTCCCCTGATCTGGACTGGAGTGAAACCGAGATTGGGCTGGTTCTCTGCGGGTGCCAGTGCTGCCTTTTTTGGGAAGGAAGAGAGATGGTTGGGGGTGTTTCTGGCAGCAGCCTCCTCCTGATGGGGACTGGGCTGGAAGGGTGGGGCCGTCCTTTCCCTGAGGGCTCTTTCCCTGCCTTACCCCCCTGAAGCCTTTCTGGATGAGGTGTGAGGGAAAGGGAATTTGGGCCTAAATTGTAGAGGAAGGATTTGGTGGCGCTTAAAAGCCCCCAAGGGCCTCTCCTCCCTTTTCCATTAGGAGTTACCTTAGTCCGCTGACGAACTGTGTATCCTGCTGTCTGCGTAGACGGACGGGCAGACAGACAGACTGGAGGCAGGAGGAGGAGGTCTGATGTTGGTGACTCTTCTTGTGGAGGGGAAGGGGGAGTGAGAGTTTGTTCAGAGGGACTGGGCAGCGCCTTTGTGAAGGTCAAGTTTGGCTCTGGTGGGGGGAGGGGGAGGCAAGGACAGATGACTTGTGCTGGAGGACTGGCTTTTGGAGAGGTGCTGGGGCATGAATGAGTGGCCCCTGCCGCCCTGTCTTCCCAGTTTTAGAGATTCTTTGGGGTTACCTCCCATGCCCCCTGGGCTTTCCAGGGGCTGTGGGGCACACAGCAAGGGCCTGAGGATCGTTTGTGACTTCCCCCTGTAACTCACCCAGATCCTCCATCTCTTGGGCACACCCACTAGGAACCTGTTTCCTCTGCAGACCTCGAGTGGTTCTTCTGGGCAGTTCGTCCAGGATAGTTGTGGTCCTTCTGGGTGCTTGTGAGGATTGTCCCAGTGGGTCAGAACTCAGGGAGCTGGCTTGGCCTGGACCTCGCTTGTAGAGTTGAAGGGAAGGGATCAGCCTGATTTCCTATCCCTGAGAGTAGAGGTGATTCTAGGTTTTCACAGGCTGATGGTGTAAGAAGA